>NC_069124.1:11636284-11954471 GCF_026914265.1 Mya arenaria
TACATGGTCTGATGCTCAAGCATAAGGAAAGGTACCATATTTACGCATAAATAAAAGGTCCGAATGCTCAAGCATTAGGAAAGGTACCTTGCTCCAGCATCAAGAAAAGGTCCGATGCTCAAGGATAAAGAGAAAGGTCACATGCTCAAACATAAAGAAATGGTACCATGCTCACGCATTTTATTATTTAGCAATGGTTCCATGCTCAAACAAAAAGAAAAGGTCCCATGCGCAAGATTGAAGAGAAAGTCCCATGCTCTTGAAGCATGTTTATAATCATGCATTATCATAAGTCGTTTAATTGCACACATGTAATTGATAGAATAGTGTATTAAATGAGTTGTAGTATATAATGACTATATATCATAATTATATTAAATACATTTTCCATTTCAGACATGGCATTGAAACCTTTTTGATCGGTGTAGGCCCTGACATGAAACACTCTGAACTAACTCACATACCATCGGGACAAGACCACGTATTTACTGTCAGCACGTTCAACGATCTAGTTTCAGTTCAGGAAAATGTTAAAAATATAATGTTCTGTCAATAAAGGTCTACAGTGCCCCACAAAATATTTTTCTTTTTTGGTATAATATATAAGTCTTAAAATAAAGTGAAGTCAGTGTACCGAAAAATGACCGACGCTATACATTTAAGTTGAAATTTCGAGGTCATGAAACAATCGATTTTGTCAATTTGCCGATTTGTACTGAATTATGACCGTTCAATTTTTCTGACAACAAATTCTGCTTCAAATAAATGATGGTTTAAATTGTGCACTCAAATGCGCCTGTAGGCGTGGGTGCTTGTACAAAGTAATACTGTAATGAATAGGGAACTAACAGGGAACCTAAAAAGTGAAGGGACATTGTTGTGACACGTTAAACCGAAGAATGGCTGTGAATGTGGGGGGGGGGGGGGGGGGGGGCTAGACTTTGATTGACATAAGGGTTCATATGACAAAGTGACGTACAATGTAAAACTAAACCAATTGCTAGATAGCTTTATTACTGTTAGAGATTTGATTTAATATCATAAAAATAATTCCCCCCGTCTCTTCAATTGCCGCGATAGTGAATACAAAAATTGTTTGGTGGTAAAGTATAAATCGGAGCAGTAGGTGCAATGTGATGACACATCAAGGGGATGTAGACAAAATTACATTATGTTGTATACATACACATGTAACACTCTCGAAGCAGGGCCATTTTTCAAACCCCTGATGCAATCATCATGATATTTCTTTAAGAAAAACATCTTTTAAACATCCGCAAATGTACATAGTGAGGCACATATAGCATATGAGACTGTTGTGCAATGGGATGGGTGAGGCAAATATCGTGTGGGGCAATGCTACTTCTAGGCATCATGGCATGAAGAACCAGTAAACCGTTTAATAATGTAACTGAAAAAATAACGAGTATGACAACCTAAAGCAGGCACTTTGCGTGAACAAATATGGTTTATGCGGTAGTGCTTTTCGAACTGGCCCTACCATCACATTATTTTCAACCAATCGCTGGCTTTATTAAAATTAACGCCGAGCCAATAATACTCGGAAGGCGTCGTACTTTCACGTGTGGACTTCGAAGAATTTCTAGAAATTTCTTGATCATTTTTTTTTTTATATATTAAGTGTTTGTCAACAAATAATTTCTGGAATCTACGTTATTGAGAACTACTAAAAAACATATCATTGCCATTTTGACTGTGTGAAACGTTGTGAAAAAGAAAACAGTGAACCGGCGTGTTTTCCTCATCTTAATTTTTGTCTGAATAGAAAAATTATCAGTAACTCGCCAGGATGGCTGTTGTCGGTTTAGATATAGGCAACTTTTCCTCATATGTTGCCGTGGCAGCAGGAGGTGGAATTGATACTGTTGCCAATGAATACAGTGATAGATGTACACCGTAAGTTTGATTTTTTGTTACCAAATTTGTTTCTTTGTCACAAAATTTGTGACCTCAAACTTTCAGCCAACGTCTTGCATTTGCAATTTGCAAGAGGAGTGTTTCAGGTAACCAGAGAAAAGGAATAACAATAAAATGACTTTGCCAAACAGTTTAAGGCTTAACCCATATAGTAGACCATAAAGCCCAGATTGAACGATATGTCCATCATGGTTTGAAGGCTCAGATTCAGACTATTTTTATAAGGCTCTAGTTCAGTGTTATGGATGTGTGCTGTTCATGTCAGAACATAGCTCACTGAGCTAATGTTTGTTTTTTACATTAACATATACTGGAGAATTTTGTATTTCTGTGGTCCAAGCGGCAGTTTCAGGTAAGTTGATCTGTCCCGTTATGCACCAGTCAATTGTATCCACGGCCCCCCCCCCCAGGTCCGGGGGTATGCCGGGGATAGCCGGGGAAATCGGACGGGTTTTTACCTTTCAGGTGGCCCCGCAGGGCCGGTTGAATGCAAAGGTTTTGCCTTCGCTCAGAATAAAGCGGGGAATGGGCCTAACTTAAGGTCCCTTGGGTGCGGGGGCATTTGGCTGGGAATTTACCATCAGTTCATTCCCGCAGGGCAGGGATTTTAGCCGGGGTTGAATGGACTGAAAGTCAAAGTCCCGGCTATTCCCCGGACCTGTGGGAGGCCGTGGTTACAATTGACTGGTGCATTAGGTCCACTTGTATGGGATGTCAGAAGTAGTCTAAATATTTCAAATGGTAATTTCATGACTACTTCTTCCTTTAGATGGAAATAGAATGATGCAATAACAGAGCACATAGTCAGGGATTAAATTAAACTTTTGCCATTAGCAATTTTTTTACAAACTCTGGTTTCGAAGTACTGATGATGGATTTCCTCGCTTTTTCTCTAGAATTTGGCCTCTTGGGGTTCTTTGGGTCAATGCCCACGCCATCATCAATCTTTTCTGCAGGTCTTTTTCGCGTGAAGAGACTGGTTTTTTTCTTCTCCATTTTTTGCAGTTGTAAATAAACCAAAATGAAAATAATAAATTTCTAGGGGCTTACTTAAATATTTGATAATTACATCTGTATACAGCGACAAGAGTCCATACGGGGTCACATGATTATCTGTTCATATACTTCCTCAAAGGAGTTTTTAAAGCTCAAAGGACAGTTTGAGCGAATTCATCGATTTTATAAGTGGTCGCATGAATATTCAAGTGCCAGGATTTTATACTCGCATTTTTTAATTCTTACTAGCATTTTGTGAGTTAGTGAGCATTAAATTTAATCCCTGATACAGGGCTCGACATTAACCACTGCCCGATTGCCCGGGGCAAGTAATATTTGCAGGCGGGCAGTAGTTTTTAGAATCTACCTGCCCGATCGGGCAGTAACAAAAAAAGTCGTCATATTGGCGACTTTTCCGGTAAAAAAAATAGTACTCTGAACTCTTTTTCCTGAAGAGTATTTATTAAACAGAAACAAATGCACTCATTGGTTGTTAACTCGAAAATACGGGTCAAACGGAGCACCTCGGACATTTTCGTTTGAAACTGAGATGGTGAAGACTGCCGAATATTTTCGGATAGAGCTCGAGTAATTCCGTCCAAATCCGTTGGCCTATCGCGTGAGCTGTACCAAATACATATAGCTAGCGTTCAGTTGCCCTCACAACAGAAATGGCGTCTCGACAATCGACACTGTCAAGTTTTTTTAATGTCTCAAATGTAAGAACGGCTAAGTCATCCGAGAAAAAGACCAGCTATGAAAAGAAACGAAAACGTTGCTGGGTCGAGGCTTGGGGAAATGCTTTTCCTGGACTCAGAGACAGCGAGAATGGTAATTATGGCTATTTTTTCGGACTGCACCAATTTTCGGATGCTCGGTTTTTTAACTTTACGATTTCACTTTACATTGAGATAAGTTGTGATTTACTTCAAAATAAATGTAAGATTACAAAGCTAAGATAATAAGAGGTTGACTGTTCGTTCTTATAATTAAATTTTAGTTCCCTGGTCCTTAATCATTTGCATGTTGAAGACCCTATGCTAAGTATCAAATTTCATGACAATCTTGAATCTTGTGAAGGTACTTCTTATGGAAGTTTTTTTGATCTGAAAGTGATTTATTCATTGCAGGTTTGATATGTGGGACTTGTGAAAGGCACAGGAACTTAGCTGGAAGTTCCTCATTCTTGACAGGGTGCACCAGCTACCGTATCACTACGATTCAGGCGCACTTCGCTACAGCTTCACATATTCGATGTAGAGAAGCTGATATGGTTGCTGAGCGCCAACATGAGGGAAATGTGCCAGGTCCCATGGATGCAGTTTTAAACAGGTTTGTTGATTTCAGTTATCACACTCACATTCAATAATAATTTATTATAGTAAAGTATGTAAAGATACCAGCTTTAAATAATATTACAATATCATTGATACATTTATCATCGTGTTGGAATTAATGTTGAAAGATTATGCATATTTTGTGGTGACCTGGCGGAATACCCATCTGTTTGATGTTGATGTTTCTGTCAAAAACAGGGTGTCGGATCTCCGTAGCCATAAATGACACATCCTGCTTATTGCAGCCTTATTCTGAGCTCATACAAGTTCCACTTCTTAATGCATTATGATTGTTTTGTTGCTTTCATAGGCTTAGCGATGAGGAGGCAGCGTTATTGAAGCAAAAGTTCAACACTGCATACTTTGTCATGCACCATGAAATGCCATGGACTGTCTATCCAAATCTTCTAAAACTCCAAGTGAAGAATGGATCCAACATCAACTTCTTGAAGTCTTACCAGTCTGACAAAGCATGCTCAAGGTATAAGGGTCTTGTGTTATCTATCATTTATGTAGCTTACTAAACCGTAAACTAAAAGCCTTAAATTTACAATGATAAAATAAAGTATCAGTATGAGGACTTGTAACAGAAGACGTGACCTACTTATTTGAAGTGTAATTTTTGTTGTTATTGTATTTTAAGATTCGGAGGATATATAGCGCAAGCAGTCCGGGAGCCCATTCAAGCAGCACTTCAAGAGGCAAAAAGCATTTCAGTCATGTTTGATGGTGCCACTGACTGTAGATCATCTATTGCTGACTAGTAAAGGATGGAGTTCCAAGGGGGTACTTTGTTGGTCTACAGGAACTTGAGCATGCCCACAGTAATGGTGTATTCAGCGCAATCAATGAGGCCATGATTAAGTTTGGATGCCATGACTGGTTAGATAAGTTGGTGGGTGCAGGGTCAGATGGTGCATCTGTAAATATTGGAAGAAACCACAGCGTCAAAACCTGAATGATGGATGGGCGACAGCATGTTGTATTCACACACTGTGTTGCACATCGACTGGAGCTTGGGGTTCTTTCAGGAATCAAAGACCATCCCATGCTTGTTACAGTGCAGGAGATGCTTTACCAAATGCACAAGCACTACAACTACTCCCCGAAGGCATTAAGAGAATTGAAGACCATAGCTGAGACCATGGAAGATCGCTTCATTAAGCCACAGCGGCTTCAGGGGACAAGATGGCTTCCATATGTGATGAAAGCATCAGATGCTCTGATGAAGGGGTACTCTGCAATACGTACTCATTTTGAGCATGTATCACAGGCTGGACCAAATCAAGCTACGGATGCAGTGAAGGGAAGGGCAAAACATCTGGCAACCAAACTTCAAGACTGGCGAGTGCTACGTTTCATGGCCTTCCTTCAGGACTTACTTCAGGTGGTTGCACAGCTTAGTCTTACATTGCAGACAAGCTCTATCACAGCTGTAGAGTACCTCGACGCTATGGAGACCGCAAACCTGTTGCTGGTGCAACTTTAGGCAGAACCTGGAGAAAAATTCGAAGAGTTCACCAGTCACATCCATCAAAATCAGGACGGCTGTTGGCATTTTAAGGGACAACCAATTAAACACTTTGACCCAGACAGGCTGTACGACTTCCGTAATGTGGCAGAAAGCGTCATGGACAAAATGAACGCCCGGTTTGACCACCAAGACCCTGTTATTCAGGCGGCGAGAGTCTTTGACTGCAAAGACTGGCCACGAGACAGGCAAGCATTGGCACTCTACGGTAATGCAGAAATTACCCAGCTGGTAGCTCACTTCAGTCATGTATTGGTGAGACGTGGGTGTGATGTTAATATGATCCCTCAAGACTGGACTACAATCAAAGCCAGCCTTTCCAGGAGATTTAGGAACGCAGCTGTGTTGCCAACAATACAGGAGGTCCTTCACTCTGCTGGTCCAGACAACATTGCCCACCTCACTGAGGTCAACCTGACATTGCCAATGTCATCTGCTGTCTGTGAAAGGGGGTTCTCTGCTGTAAAGAGAATCAAGTCAGACTGGAGAGCCTGCCTTAACACAGAAACTTTGGACAATTTACTGTGTGTATCACTTGAAGGTCCAAGTCTTGAGCGTTTCAATGCCACAAGAGCTGCACACCTGTGGTGGACCCGGGGCCAACGGCAGCGTCGTCTAAAGTTTGGAAATGAGAGTGACACTGATGATGATGATGATTTATAATTAGTTATTCAGTACTAACTGTACTTGTTGTTGACAATTATGTCATTGCATGTTAACATGTGCTTTATACTAGTGCTTTAATATGTGATTTTTGTTTTAATATTTTTCATTTACTTTAAAAATATGATTTCAATTACTCTTCATTAGCCTCATGATGATCTCATTGAAGTTCATAGGTGTTTTTTTATTATGTTCTGGCATCGAATTACTCAAGGACCAAATGTTGTATGTTATGTGCAATGCTTTATTTTGCAATATGATTAATTTACTTTTAAAAGATGATCTCAAATTTGCAATTTCATATATTTTACTCATTCTATTTAAGTTTTATTTTACTTTGTGCTCAAGATGATGATAGATGTCATAAAAGTTATGTGCCATCTATGTTATTGAATGCTAGACCTTGTATGAATGTAGGATTCCAGAATTGTATTGTATTATATTAGTGACTTTGAAAGATGATTTCAAATTGATAATTTAATTTATTTTACTTTATATAATATTTTAATTTTTAGTTTACTTTGTGCTAAAGATGATAAAAGTTATGAATTATGTAACTGAAGGTTAGGCGGTTTATTTGTGTTGTTTTTCATGAAAATATTTTATCATTGTAAAACTATGTTCTAGTCAATTCTTCTTGTGTCAAAAAGCCTTCGTCAGGATCTCATTTCCATTTCTTATATTTCATTGACTGTTTACCTTTTAAATAAATCAAAAAGATATTTTTACGCATTTGTTTGTTCATCTTTATTTCAAATACATCAAGCCCTGATGTGCAGGTTGAATCACAAAATGTGTTTATATGTGGAGTAAAACAACAAAATGAGTCCCCGAAAAATTGGGCAAGTAAAAAATCCATTCGGGCAAGTGAAAATGTCTAGGTGGTTGCCCGAAGTATAAGAATAAGCGTCAAGCCCTGTGATAGTCTTTCAAATATCTAAAATGCTACATTAAATTTTGGCTGTATTGTCAGTTGATTCGCTAAAATGTCACGGTGATGAAAAATCAAGGGCGGGTGCCTACAGGATAAACTTAAACCCAGGAAATGCTCTCTGGTCTTTCTCAAATTTCTGATTTCTTTTTAGCTAAACATATTTTAACCAAAATTTACCAAGCTCTAATGCAATTGCTCATGCTTGTTAATCCAATTCTGATTTTAATGTCTAAATTGAGTGTAAATGACAAAATAACTTCTAAAAAAAAGAATAAAAAGGATCCCATGTTTACATTTCTGTAAAAGGGTACACAGGACATGATAATAGAAATGATGCCATTTATGACATGCAATAGCCTTAGAATTGAGGGGGCATTACTGCATAATCAAGTCATTCATACAAAACTGTGGGCAACCCTTGATGCACCTGACATGTTCTGGTGTACAACTTCATCAAAACAGAACAAGAAGTTATCATGAAATGCTGAGATTCTCAGTATCGTGTGTTGTAAGTAAGTGTGAATCAGCACCTGCTTACTGTATGTAGCACAGGGATCTCAATCAAATGGCTAAATGGTACAGTCTGCAAATGTTAAACTAGTGACTGCTGAAAAACGACAAGCTGTTTAAAGGTGTCAGTGTGGGGACCTTGCTGCATAATTAAATCAAATATGTTAAAATGAAATTATTTGTGATTTGATTTGGTTTACAAATTCAAATGTATTTTTTAAGTGATCAGGGTTACTCAGTGTTCTGTAGGAGGTACAAGATAAATGATTAATGATTCCAGTTCCAATTTAAATATGTTCTAAGGATTCAAGTTTAACGCCTCTGTAAATCTGTTTTCTTCAGGTCCTATGTCTCTCTGAATGAAAAGAATCGTTATATGGGGATGTCAGCAAAAAATCAAGCGACAACAAACGTGAAGAACACTATATCCTGCTTTAAGAGGTTACTGGGAAGAAAATTTGACGACCCTCAAGTTCAGCGAGAAATAAACCACTACTTTACTCCCTACAAGATTGTCGGAGGCCAGTCAGGAGAAACCTTGATACAAGTAATTTTGATTAAGTTTAATTTTTCTTCATAATTAAGCAGAGCTACAGATAGGGGTTGTAATTAGTCTTAATACACTAATATCCGCCAATGACTTGATTAAGTCAAACAGTTTTTCTTATCGTACAAATAAAAATTTTATTAGGCATTCCAATATTATGATTGATTTTCTTCCATTTCGGGAATTATCATTTTGACCAAAAAATGGCTGCTATAGAGTGATTTCCCCTTGTGAAGCATAATTATACTGCTTTAAGAGTCATGCCTATTTTTTTTATAATATGTCTTTAAATAGTGGTCATTTAATAAAGCATATGCATGGATGTCTTAAAACTTTATGTCACAGTTTTGGGTAATTTGATACTTATATATTATGTACCCATTCATTCATTTAAGTCTTGTATTACATGTAATATAAAATTCATACGAGTTCATTTTGCCAATATAGGTCTTGTACTTTAGTTCAACACAGTGAAATGTAAGTCAATGTATTCATTACAGGCAGAGTACATGGGTGAAATGCAGCAGTTTACACCAGAACAATTGATTGCCATGCTTTTGACGAAATTGAGAGATACTGGTGAAAAGGGACTTAAAACAAAAGTTGTTGATGTAGTAGTTTCTGTAAGTAATTCCTCTTCTACACACATATATACATGTATATATGCAATCTAATGCGAGCTTTTGGCGAGCTTACTTACATATTTCCATCAAAAGTTGAATGAAATTGTGTATAATATGATGACAAGTGATTCTTTTTATCACATTCTTTTTCCAGTACATTATAGGAATATCGACCTTCATTTCACCTGCATGCATTGCAGAAATGTCCTACCCGGACTTATTTAAAACCACAGATACATCTGACCGTTGAAATATGTTTAAACTTATATGATATCCTGTAAGAATAACAACAAACCACTACTTTTAACAAGAATTGTTTATTTTAAATTGTGGCATCGTATCTGTAAGGATGATGTCATAGTTTTGTGCTTTGTTCATGACATCATTCCCAGTTTAAATACACAAAGTACAGACCTCCTTTAGAACTGTTACTCATGAAATCAAGACAATATACCATGCTTTTCTCTCAAGTTGCAAAATGCACTACTGTTTTTAAATGAATCTTCATTATAAATTAATGCAATGTGAGAAATGAATGTATGACTTGCTACAATATTGATAATTAAACTAATACAATTGTTGCCAGTTGATTTGTTTACATCCATGTGCAGTGATCTTTTGGGGAATTATTTTTACCGCCTGTGGCATGCAAATTGGGGAAAAAGGTCGACTTGGAAAAATACAAAACGGGCCAAAATAGCTAATTTATAATGGCAAATATACATGTTTTAACTTTTTTATGCATACATTATGCTGTGAAAGAGTCAGTCTTGTCAAGATTTTGTTTATATTTCAAGGAATTCATTGCTTTTTATTCATTAATGTAATCTGCATTCATCAAATTTAGAAAAATGATAAAATTTTCGGGGAAATGGACAGTTTTTCGTAAGGGGAAACAGCCTTTAGAAGGCAGTAAATTGCACCAAAAAAATCACTGATGTGGAGTGATATAATTTTCTGACCAATAGAAATAGAGCAACCTTATATTACACATGTGTTAAATAGAAAAATATGTGATGCCTTTATTTAATTGGAAACAATGTATAGCATGTACTATTAATATCAATTATATATCGAAGTCACTGAATAGACAAATAATGTTTAATGAATTTATACAGGTGTCAGAAATTTATTCATTTAAGAATTTTTACTTAATACAATTGATATTAAGATGTAACAGAGTTATGCTGAACAGTAAACATATGTAAAGTTATGTTGCTATTATTGTGTTTGTCTCATGCTACCTGCAGGCGCGAGTCATTAATCTTGATCTTTGTAAACACTGAAGATTGATGTAACCACTGTCTACTGTTTACACCAGGTTCCCTGCTTCTACACAGACGTTGAGAGACGAGCAATGATTGCCAGTTGTCAGATGGCCAGTCTGAACTGCCTCAAGATCATGAACGACACAACCGCAGGTACGTTTGTCATACCTGGGATCTTGCCAGGGTAAAAGTACCTGTGATTTGCGATTTTTAAAACTGACAGGTTGAAATGTAAACAAGTCTTTGTTGTTTGATAATATCTTATTTGCATTATTTTATTATTGCTGAACGAACAACAAAAAACCCCAACAAGACCTGATAATTAAATTGATGAACATGACAAGTTATAAATATCAGCTTGATAAATGATGATATTAAAGAATAATTGACATGACATGAAAAGGACCCTGACTCGGCCTGGTCGCTGTCAGTTGTCTGAGGTTGTCTGTAAGAGATATAGTCAAAATACTCCATTGGTTTATACAAATTATCTATTGATGTAATATAATGCCTTTTTTGGTCAATAAGATGGTTGAATGACATCTAGCGTCCTGTTAACAGCATGACCTTAGTTTCAAATTTATATTGTGTAATGGTTAAAGTAATTGTAACAATTTAGCAAAATGATTATTCTATTGATGTTCAATTATGATTAAAAATTGATTGGTTGGGCCTTTAATCAGTGACAATCGATTGCATTTGGTCATAATCGATCATCGATTCAAACAGGGAGTTGTTTTCTTCTCGTTTTTTGCGTTGAGTTGATGTCTCCAATTTTCTCCTCTGAGTTCATTTATACATTTGGAAGTGTTCAATTGTTACTGTTAACAATATGGCCAAAAGCAACAACAACACTAAATAACTTTGAACAAACACATACCATAACCATTGTTAAGGATTACGACTTACTTCACAAGAATAAAACTATTACTTGTCAAAAACCAATTGTTCTATCAATAATTGATTAATTGAGCGGAACACTGTATATGTGTTATATGTATGAAGTGTTGCAATCTAAACTCATATATATTCGAGCAAGAAACAATGACAATTTCTCAGGAAATTAATGCTCAGTATTAGTCATGCTCATTGTGTTCAATTTGCTGATGAATTTGCATGTCTATTGCTGGAAGTGTTTTAATAATACATATAAGATTTATGGGGTTAATTAGATGCACAATGCTTAAAGGCTTACACATAAATATGTCTTTAGACTGTGAATACAAAAAAAAATGCAAAACATGTTACCTATTGATACATGTTAATATTGTTATGTATGGCCTTTCAGTTAAAGGTTTTAATGATTTGGTATTTTGATTGTTCCAATATATGTGTTGTGTTTCATTCCAGTATCTCTATCCTATGGTATCTACAAGCAGGATCTGCCGGCAGAAAATGAGAAGCCGCGAAATGTGATCTTCGTAGATGTTGGCTACAGCGCCTTACAAGTCTGCGCCACAGCCTTCAACAAGGGCAAACTAAAAGTACGCATTTGTCAGGCACTAGCACCTATAATACAAGGCACTAGGGCCTATGATACTATTCCTGACCAAACGTATATACAAAAATAATCAATGAAAATCATCTAACCAACCTTTGTATTCAAATTCTTAAGTACCGTAAATGACTGGGTATAAGACGATAGGGGGTATTAGACGCAGGGAAAAAAATCGTGAAAAATCCGAGAAAAAAACTTAATCTATGTTTTTGGTTAAAAGACGCATAGAAAAAATCGTCCGGCATTTTCAGCCACCATGTTTGTTGACAGTGACAAAAAATTTTTTTTTCGTGAAAATGGCGATGGTTATCTTTAAAACCATACAACCATAGTGTCGAGAATGAAGTTATGTTATGCAAAAAAAAAATTGACAGTGCCCAACTTTGCTTTTTTATATGTAAGTTTGATTATTGTTTAATTCAATTTATTATTCAAAATAATATTGAATACCGTAATTCACAAGAGTTCGGACACCATAAATTAATCATTTTTTTCGCTCTCCGAATACATAGAAAATTATCATTTTTACATTTTATTTACATGTTTGTTTAACCTGCCTTTTTTCTTCATGTTGTATGACATGAGCTTACTGAATAAACTTGAAACTTGTTTGCTTTTTACCACTTATTAATTTATCCATAGTAATCAATGGTCATAAATTTATTTATTACGCCTATAAGTGTAAATCCTTCATCAAGTTAATTAAAACACCATTTTATACATGCACTGAACTGAATAAACACATTCTATCGGCTTCAGATCAAAGAGTCACACTGTGTGACGTCACATAACTTACAGTTATACCCACGAGGATCTCGTGAAGAGCATGGACATTGCTATGCAGATTAATGTATAACTGTACGGTTATTGCTTCATATAGTCTATAAGTGTGGTACAAGTTTGAAAGCTTATTGGCAGATCGTTTTACAAACATGTCATGTCGATGTTTTCTTAATCCCTTGATTGCCCTTGTTGTTTGTTTAATCCTCAAATAAATATATCACACTTCCTTTTCAACAGGCAATAAATCGTTTAGGATGGGTAGTTACTAATTAAATTGTCACAGTGGTGTATACGGTTAGGTAATCTAGCCAGGCATTGTAAAGATAAAAATCAATAATCTTCGTCTGTGAAACTTGGTAACTATGAAAGTTATGATTGATGTCCTTTGGGTGTCCGTAAATTAGGTACGCAAAATAATTTTTTGGGGGAAATAATTATGGGTGTCCAAATATTTAGAGTGTCTGAACTCTTAGGTGAATTACGATAACTTTAATCAAAAAATATTTTTGTTGAAATTATAAACGTCTTACGATATACCGTATCCCGATCTTCAACTGCCGTTATAACCCGTATATACTCGATCAATATGACGCGAGTAACATCCCTTTCTACATAAATCTAAACAAACTCTCGGCTTGAAATTGACCTCAGAAAAAAAGTTCAAAAAATTGTTACTGGGTATTATACGCAGGCATTTTTTTGCATCAAAATCTGAGGGAAAAAGTGCGTCTAATACCCAGTCATTTACGGTATTTTAACATTTTCTCACTGATTAAATGAGTATGAAATCATCTTTTCAGCGCATACATATACTTAATTTAGTCTTGAAAATTATCATTTGAAAACATACCTCATTTAAAACAATTTTAGCTGTTGAAAGTGACTAAGTTTCTCTGTTTTAGGTCCTAGCTGTTCAAACCGACTCTTGTCTAGGGGGACGGGACTTTGACAGACTCTTAGTTCATCACTTTGCGGAGGAATGGAAGACAAAATACAAGGTGGATGCCTTCTCTAAACCCAAGGCCATGATTCGATTGGCCTCAGATTGCGAAAAACTGAAGAAACTAATGAGTGCAAACACACAGCCCATTCCTATAGGCATCGAGTGTTTCATGGACGATAAAGACGTTCAGGGGAAGTTAGATAGGTATGATTTTGTTCAGCTTAGTTGTCAGGGCTCAACACTAACTGTTTTATCTAGTGTCTAGCAGGATCACCTACTCGAAAAACAAAGTATATTCAAGTATAACCGTAGGATTTGTTTCCTGGGTATAAATCTGTACTGGTGTCCATCAAAGAAGTGCATGAAATGTGTCCCTGAGGGGGCTCTCTTGGGTGAGAGGCGGACATGTATATTCTTTTTAAAAGAATACTATATAAAGAAATTCCTATTCAGATTTACTGCACAAAACAATTTAATGAATAAAGGTAAGGAGTCAAAGTTTTAAAACTAAAAGGAATTTTAAACGTTATTTGAATTAAAGGTAAACCACTGTTAGGCAATAAACGATTGAAAGAAAAATGCCTCCCATGGCTCAAAAAAGGAGAACTGTGATAGTAAAGGGAGACTTCTTCTCTCATATCTCACTCAAATTTGATCCCTGACGATTATTAACACAATAACCAGTGCATGACACTAACAATAACCTGATGACTTGAGACACCAAATTTTCTGACTGGATAACCACAGCCAATCAGCTAGGAAAATTGCCTGGTAACCAGATTAAAACACTTATCCAACACTAATTTAATATTGGCTCAACTAAAAATCAACAATAAATACAAAACTATGGTATACCGACAAATAAGCAATCTCTTCATGTTTACGGCAATTGAGCACTGCCTAATATGACACATTGAATGTAATACAATCCAGTTTCCAGGTTGGTGTTATCTACAGTATAAGGTTAATTAAGTTCAAGAACAAAGGGTCACTCACAGTTGTACCTGACCAACAAGACAGAAATAACTTGTATAGTTCAGATTTTACTTCAATTATTACAGGGCTCAGTTCGAGGAAATGGTAGCTCCACTTTTACTGAGAGTAGAGAAGGTGTTCAAGAAAATTTTAGAAGTAACAAGTAAGTGTTATACATAAATAGCTCATCCACTACTTTCCAATCTTTATTGTTAAATTTTAAATGGCTTTAGATATTAGAATAATTAGAGAATTGTCCAGGACTCACCAACTGACTGTTCAAGCAATCTTTATTTTTAAAAATTACACTTTACTTTGTAAAAAGCTGTATTGAATGAAAAAGTTATAAATATTGGACCATTTTGTTAATATGTTTTTGTTTAGAACATTGACCTTAGGTTAATGGTTTAAATGTCCTAACTTCAGAGTTGAGTACAGATGACATCTACTCAGTTGAGATAGTGGGTGGATCCAGCCGTGTCCCCTGCATAAAGGAGTTAGTGACGAAAGTGTTCCAAAAGGAGCCTAGTACCACCCTGAATGCTGACGAAGCAGTGGCAAAGGGTTGTGCTCTCCAGTGCGCGATCTTGTCACCGACGTTCCGGGTTCGAGACTTTGCCATCCAGGACTGTCAGCAGTTCCCTATCACGCTTTCCTGGCAGGGAGGAGGCCTGGATGAGGACAGGTAAGGATCTGTTGGTTACTGCATGTAATTGGGAGTTAAGATTTTAGAATCTATGTCTTTAATTTGACTAAAAAATAATTTGCTGACATCTTCATGTCAATTTGAGAAAGAATAAATCAAGAGTTTAAACTTACAAGGATGAGTATTTTTTAACTTGCATGTTTGGAGAAGAAAAAAAGTCAATGTATTGTAAAAGCCATGGAAAAAAGTTCAATGATTTGTTAAAGCGCTCGAAAAGATCAATCTATTGTAAAAGCCTTGGAAAAAAATGTCAATGTTTTGTAAAAGCCCTCGATAAAAAATAAAGTGTTTTGTAAAAGCCCTCATAAAAGGTCAATGAATTGTAAAGTCCCTAGAATCATTGTGGGGGTTAGCATCTTTGTTAGCATCTTTGTTTGCGTGTTAAAACTTAAACCTGGGCAATTACTCAAAAATCATTCAAGATGTGTTACTTGGTAACCATGGTGCCAGTGGCAATATGCACATGTACAGCAAGGCCTATAACTGTTATTATGCCCCCCTTCGAAGAAGAGGGGTATATTGCTTTGCACAGGCATGTCGGTATGTCGGTCGGTCGGTCGGTCGGTGGGTCAGTCCGTCGGTAGACCAAAGCTTGTCCGAGTGATAACTCAACAATTCCTAGACGTATGGTCATCAAACTTCACATGAAGGTTGGGCCTGACCAGTACATGACCCCTATTGATTTTGGGGGTCATCAGACCAAAGGTCAAGGTCACAGTGACCTTGAATGGTAAAAGGTTGTCCGAGTGATAACTTGACAATGCCTACGCCCATGGCCCTCAAACTTGACTTGGAGGTTGGGCCTGACCAGTAGATGACCCCTATTGTTTTTGGGGGTCATTGGGCCAAAGGTCAAGGTCACAGTGACCTTGAATGGTAAAAGGTTGTCCGATTGATAACTCAACAATGCCTGCACCCATGGCCCTCAAACTTGACTCGGAGAATTGGCCTGACCAGGAGATGACCCCTATGGTTTTTGGGGGTCATCTGGCCAAAGGTCAAGGTCACAGTGACCTGTAATGGTAAAAGGTTGTCCGAGTGATAACTCGACAATGCCTGCACCCATGGTCCTCAAACTTGACTTGGAGATTGGGCCTGGCCAGAAGATGGTTCCTATTGATTTAAGGGGTCATTGGGCCAAAGGTCAAGGTCACAGTGACCTGGAATGGTAAAAGGTTGTCCGAGTGATAACTTGACAATGGCTGCACCCATGGCCCTCAAACTTGATTTGGAGGTTGAGCCCGGCAAGAAGATTGTCCCTATTAATTTTAGGGGTCATTGGGCCAAAGGTCAAGGTCACAGTGACCTTGAATGATAAAAGGTTGTCCAAGTGATAACTCAACAATGCCTGCACCCATGGCCCTCAAACTTGACATGGATGTTGGGCCTGACCAGTAGATGGCCCCTATTGATTTTAGGGGTCAAAGGTCAAGGTCACAGTGACCTTGAAAGCAAACTCGACAATTCTTGGACCTATGGTCATCAAACTTGACATGAAGGTTGGGCCTGCCCAGTAGATGACCCCAATTGACTTTGGGGGTCATCAGGCCAAGGTCAATGTCACAGTAACCTTTAACGCAAAAGAGTTAACAAATCTTCCCCCACTGATATCTCAACAATGCCTGAACCTATGATCATTAAACTTGACATTGATGTTAAGCCTGACCAGTAGATCACCCTTATTGATTTAGGATTCATAGAGCCAAAGGTCAAGGTCACAGTGATCTTGAATGGTAAAAGGTTGTCGGAGTGATAACTCAACAATGCCTGAACCCATGGCCTTCAAACTTAACTTGGAGTTGTATCTGACTTGTAGATGACCCCTTATGATTTAAGTGGTCATCGGGTCAAAGGTCAAGGTCACAGTGACCTTGAACGAAAAAAACTTGTCTTGTGATAACTTGACAATGCCTGCACCCATGGCCCTCAAACTTGACATTTAGGTTTCTGGTGACCAGCTGATGACTCTGGATTTTGAGTTCATAGAGTCAAAGGTCATGACGGTCATAACACACTTTATCCTCACACTTTAATGGTCATAATCTTAAAACAGCAACAAATCAGCTGTCATTTCGGTCCATGCATATTTCATTCAATTGTCCATATAATCCTGACAACATGGCGCTCAGGGGGGGCATAATGTTTGACAAACATCTCTTGTTTACTCCTGCTTTCACAGGGTTCCCCTGGGTATTGTATAGTTGTTACCACTTTTTGGGGTCCAGGATGCTTCACAAGGCCCCTTGTCATGTCCACGGCTGTGGGGTCAAAGCCTCCTGAAGACCCTATGTTTAAAGCATTTTAAGAGCCTTAGATTGCATTTAAACCTATCTGTATTTGTTCTTTTGAGGCCAAATTTCTCACCTAAAAGTCACACAGACTCTTTGAGAAACTGTGTGAAGTTGAAATTGTAAAAGTTGGTGGTAGTTGGCCAACATGACAAATTAACCTTAAACTTTAAAGTTTGTTCAAATAGCTTTACATGCTTTATGAATAAACATAAACCTTATAACATCATCTATATAGAAAATAAGGTGGATCATCTTGATTATATTTACCGTATTTAGCATTGTGTTTATGTATATATGCATTGTATTTCTATTCAGTTCTATGGAGGTGTTCCCAGAGTTCCACACAATTCCATTCTCCAAGATGCTCACATTCTACCGCAAGGATCCCTTCTACCTGGAGGCCCGATATTCCAAACCAAGCGAGCTACCTATACCAGATCCGTTCATTGGTAAATACACAATCTCTTATGTGTAGAACATTATGCAATTATTGACTTGTGTGTCTTTAAATATGCTCTGATATTCAATAGCTCACTATTAAAGAAGTGTTTTTATTATATGGCAATCTTTTTTTCAAGATGTCAACTTAAATAAATGTAATAGATTGGTTCCAATTTTAATGCGCGATTTTAATTTGTAATCAAACAAACTTTAAATTGAGTGGTTCCCATTTAATTTGCAAACTAATAAGAATATAAAGAAAATATCTTAAAAGAACCAATTTTTTTTATAAGGATTATGAGAAAACCCCAGAGAATATGTTATATATTTTGCTTAGATGGCTGTCTAGACCAATGAGAGTGTCTATTTATAGGTCATATAATAGCATACAATGATGGCCTTGCATGCTCTTTAAATAAGAGTTTTAGATTAATTGAGTAACTGACTTTAATTGGCATAAATGAAATTGATACAGTTAACAGCCAGCCCTGATTTCTTATTTTTTTATGTGTAACAGTCTTAAGTATCTGAAATGAAAAGTTCATTAAGCAAAATTCTTAATCCTGATTTTTCAAAATACAAAAAGAGTTTATTATGATAATCATTGAGATAAATTTCCTTCAAAAGTCTCTAATTCTGTCACACAAGAATTTTACACAAAGTGTAGACCGAAATAGAAATAGTGCTTAGCATTGTCCAGTCCCCATACTCACAAATGACTCTGTCTCAGCTTGAGACTCGGGCCTAACAGCTAAAATCTTAAAAAGTTTCAAAATTTCTATAATATCTTATTTTGACAAAAGATGTGTGCCTGATTGTAGAACAGAATAATTGTAACAGACACAGCAATTTTGACCTCATTTGCTAGGATAAAAGCATTTTAAGCAAGAAATTTAAAATTTGCTTTCCTGAGGCGGAGAATCTAGACATTAGTAAATATTAATAAGGGACTTAAGTTATAAAAGGGGACTTCAGATTGTTTAAGAAATCAGGTCCAATACTGGATTAAGTATACATATGATTATCTTCAATTTGAGAATTTGCCAAAAATGAAATGTTTGCTTTCATTCAATTTGGTTTAAAAATTCATATCTATTTAACTGATTAAGAAGGCTTACCTACAAGTGATCGCATATGTTTTAGGCAAGTTCAACATCACCAATGTTCAACCCCAGGCCAACGGCGACAGTTCTAAGGTGAAGGTGAAAGTACGTATCAACAACAATGGGATGTTCACTGTCCAATCAGCAAGCATGGTGGAGAAAATAGAGGAAACCCAGGAGGAACAGGGCCCTGAATCCATGGAAACAGATGCCGGAAAGGAGAACAATGATAGCAACAGTGAGGCGGTCAAGACTGAAGCTTCGATGGATACAGAGCAGGGTCCAACTCCTGATGCAGAGCAGAAAGCAGATAGCAAGGATGGGGATAGCAAGGACGCGGAAAGCAAGGATGCAGAAATGAAGGAGGAGAAAAAGGTATGTGGAAGAGGCACGCCACATATTAAGGCGTTGTTTCTTTGTGTTTTTTAATAGAGAAATGTTTGTCTAGTGAGGTATAGATTGTTATTTGATTTAAATATAATCACTTACAGAAAAGTGCATTTTAAATATTTTGTCTTGGATTTTTTGGAATTTATATAGAGAATATTTCAATAACGTTTACATTTGGCAATTTCAGGCGTGGTACTTACTAGTCAGAAATGACTTTTAAAATCTGTAACAAAACAGATAGATGGATTTCAATGTGTGTGAATTGGTTTGGAGTATCTGGTGAATGTAATATTTTGTGTACTGAAACGCAAATTTTCTCTGTTTATTCATTAATTATTTGTGTATTAGTGTGTCCTGTGTTGTGAAAAGATTAATACACAAGCCAGTTTGAGCAGAAACATACATTAAATTGAATTATTTCTTTTCTAAAGAGGAAAAATTCTGGTACATGTTTTCCAAGACGAATTTCGGGGATTGAAAAGGTTATATTGCTTTCTCCTTGACATGCAGGAAGAAGACAAAAAGTCAGAGAAGAAGAAGGCCAAGGTGAAGAGCATTGACCTTCCTGTGGAGGCGATGGTGGCTTCATACAGTAAAGAAGCTATCAATCTACTGGTAGAGCGGGAGGTATGTGAAGAGTTATTGAGTTTTGTCCATTTTCTAAGGGGCTAATGTAATGTTGGAAGGGAAATTGTTATACAGGCTCTAGAACTGCTGCACAAGGAAATCATGACAATATGTTACAATGTAGGTCTGTAAAATTTTAAACAGAATTTAAAAACTATCTGCGACAGATAGCAAGTATAATCATTGCTTGAGAGCAATTGACAGTGGTAAAATCTGATAGCAATGTGCATGTGAATGATCTAATGCTTATGGAAAAGATTAAACAGTGGTGACAGTGGTCAGCCACATACCATAAAATAATAGAAAATTGAAATCACCAATTCTTTGTTTCAGAACGCCATGATCATGCAGGACCGACTGGAGAAGGAGCGATGTGACGCGAAAAACGCTGTGGAGGAGTATGTGTATGATATGAGGGACAAGCTATGTGGGCCACTTGAGACATACAGCATGGAGGAGGTATGGGCTGTACTGGGTTTCTGCCTGATTGTCGGTTCACAGCCTTGCAACTTTTTTCTCGGCCTTTTTAGCTTGTCTGTTTTAAGAAAAAAATCAGAGTTCATATGTTTTCCCTACCTTTGTGTAGTTAGTGCTGGCAGAGCTGTCCAGAAGCTTTACTTTAGATATCACTGAAAAGCTGTTGAATAATTTCACATGAAACTTAGTACACATGTTTCTAATGACTGCACATAATGTGTAGAAATCTGGCTAAAATATGTTGTTGTTTTTTTTGTTATGGCCCTTGGCCGAATGAATGAAATGGTATTGCCACGTATTTAGTATTCAATATTTCTTACAATCTGTAGCAATGCATATTTCCAAAAAATCTATTTTCACAGGATCGTGAGAACTTCAGTAAACTCCTGGGCGACACTGAGGAATGGCTTTACGATGAGGGCGAAGACCAGAACAAACAAGTCTACATTGACAAACTAGCAGAATTAAGGGTAAGTGCCAGTTGGAGTGGAGTTTACCATTGTACATTCAAGGATAAATATCCAGCCATTTTTCTGAATATAGTTTAATTTAAAAGCCAAACGGAAGGAAAATGAACATGTAGGAAGTTGTGGTTTATCTGTCAGACACTGTTAAAACCCTCAGATTAGACCTTGTAGCTCTTGAAGGATTTGTCACTATTGTTATAATAATTATTATTATTACAAATCAATTGCAACCAGTACATGTACAGATGAAAAACACAAGTGTAGAACAGTACCAAATGATGATTCTGTTGTCAGAAAACAATGAAGATTTCTTCAGGGCAGATTCTGAAATTCAACTGTTGTTTACAGAGTCCTTAATGCAATTTAACTAAAGAATACATGCATGTATACTCATTTAAATGATGATTCTGAACTCTGAATTAAAATGACGATCTTTCAGGGCAGATTCTGATTTTTGTATTGCAAAAACTCTTCATGGATTATTATTCACAGAATCATTTAAGAGAAAATGATGGTTCTGGACACAAATCACTATGACAATATTTTAGGGCAGATTCAGTAGTATACATATTAAAAGTAGCAAATGTAGCAAATGATGATTCTGAATGCTGAAAATAAATAATGAGGATTTTTCAGGGCAGATTCTGATTCTTATTTGTAGATATGCATATCAAGAAAAATCATTGTGTATGGAATCTTGAAGAATCCTTTATAAGTAAAATGATGAATTTGAACTCAGAAGTGACTGTGACAATTTTTAGCTTGAGAAATGTTGCTTAAAGCCATTAAATAAAGTACTATTTAACAGAAATATTTCTGGTAACAGGCTTGATGCTAGTGATGATTCTGATACCTGAGATTTCTATGACGATCTTTCAGGGCAGATTCTGCCGTACTGCTATAAATTTGGTTGAAAAGTAGTTTAAACCTAATTAATTAAAATAAGTGTTTTGAGCTTTGTCATTTATTGCTGAAACCTTTTTATGCCCCCGAAGGTGGGCATATTAAAATCGCACCGTCCGTCCGTCCGTCCGGCTCTGTAACTTTCCCTTGTATGGACAGATTTTAAAATAACTTGCCACATGTGTTCCACATACCAAGACGACGTGTGGCGTGCAAGACTCGTGTCCCTACCTCAAAGGTCAAGGTCACACTTAGTGTTTATTTACAATGGAGTGCTGCATATAAGGACATAGAGTATAGGTTGTCGTGTCCGGGCTGTAACTTTCTCTTGTATGGACAGATTTTAAAATATAACTTGCCACATGTGTACCACATACCAAGACGACGTGTTGCGTGCAAGACCCGTGTTCCTACCTCAAAGGTCAAGGTCACACTTAGTGTTTATTCACCATAGAGTGCTGCATATAAGGACATAGAGTATAGGTTGTCGTGTCCGGGCTGTTACTTTCTCTTGTATGGACAGATTTTAAAATTACTTGCCCCATGTGTTCCACATACCAAGACGACGTGTCGCGTGCAAGACCCGTGTCCCTACCTCAAAGGTTAAGGTCACACTTAGTGTTTATTCACAGTGGAGTGCTGCATACAAGGACATAGAGTATAGGTTGTCGTGTCCGGGCTGTAACTTTCCCTTGTAAGGACAGATTTTAAAATAACTTGCTACATGTGTTCCACATACGAAGACGACGTGTCCTGTGCAAGACCCATGTCCCTACCTCTAAGGTGAAAGATACACTAAGTGTTTATTCACAAGGGAATTCTGAATATAAGGACATAACAGTGTAGGTTGTCAAGTATGGGTAATATTTTTTTATGTTCAGAGGAAATTTAAAATAACTTGCCATATGTATTTGACACATAAAGGCAAGATCAACTTTTCATGTACTGACCTTGTTCGTAGGTCAATGTCACATTCGGGGGCATTCGTCACATACTGTGACAGCTCTTGTTAATCATAAAACAAACAAGGTTTCCGTGGTCTCACTACAACAAACTGATATTTGTAAGTGTTTAGTACATGAATAGTTTAACGATGTCTTTTATTTGTCTTAAAATCAATTTCTTGTCATGTACATTTTCAAAGCAGGTAGTGTCTAGTTCATTTGCATATTGCTCAAGTTTTATTGAAAATAAACCCAAAAGGTATTTAGTCAATTGATGCAAGTGATGATTTCTGAAATCTGAGGTCACTTTGACGATCTTTCAGGGCAGATTCTGATAATCACTTTGTACATTTATGTCAAAATTGTTGAAAAAAGTGATGGCTCAAGGCCTTTCATTTCATTGTCGACAGCTAACAAGTGATGATTCTGATGTCTGAGATCATAATGACGATCCTTCAGGGCAGATTCTGATGTTTATTGTGTTGTATGTTCTTTGTATACTCATTTCTCTTTTGACTCATTATATACAACATTGTTTGCATTTGAATGTTTGTAAACATCATGGTCTGTATTGAGATGCTTATATGTTACATTATCGGCATTTTGATGCATATATCCATCTTTGTCTGCAATTGATTCTTGTACACTATATAGATACTGTCTGCATTTCGAGGCTTACATCTTCACTTGCTACTGATATGTTTCAAAATGTAATGTTGCTGTAGTAAGGTAATAGGATATTCTAAATTCTACAAATATGTATATCTTCAGTTAAGATCAAGATTAATTCTAAAGGATATGCTACCTGCCTATCTACTTTTTTGTATACGGTATATGATTACTGATAAGTGATGATTTTGAATTCTTAAATGTTGGCTGAAGATCGGATACTGAAAGTGTTTAAGTTAACAGGCATAAGTTCATAAGTTTAGAACTGTCAATACTTTGTCTATTTTGCAACATGATAACAGTCCCAGCTACTAAACTGCCGGGGCTCCCTTGTCTATGCACATCAACACATGATGATTCTGATATCGGAGATAATTTGACGAGTCTTCAGGGCAGATTCTGATGTTTACAGTATAAGATAATCATACCTCTCATTAATCCATCTACTAAGTCTTATTGAAGTTCCACATTGGAAGTCAAATGCAATGTAACATTCTTACCTCAGGCTTTATTCAAGTTAAGTGCTATTTGAATTGTACTTTTTCAGTATATAAAACAGAAAGCTAGCTTTCACTGATAGCATACAATCAAGTTACATGTAAAAGCAAGATGTAACTTTACCAAATTTAAGGTCATATTGAGCCAACTACTTAACAAGTGATGATTCTGATGTCTGAGATCATAATGACGATCCTTCAGGGCAGATTCTGATGTTTACTTTCATGTATTCAAAACTTCTGCATAGTTTTATTTTGGCATGGACTTGCTCTAAGTTAAGTTTGTATTTTATATGTCTGTCACACAGATGCCTTTGATTCTATTGATGGCCTTTTTGATATCATTGAGTTCAAAAGTAAATTCTTGGACTTTGTTTGCATGTTCATAAACAAATGTATATTAATAAACATCAATATCTACAAGTGATGATTCTGATGTCTGATATCAAAGTGACGATCATTCAGGGCAGATTCTGATGTTTATTTGCATATTAAAAACTTCTGCTTTGTTTTACTTTGGCATGAACTTGCTCTTAGTAAAGCTTGTAATTTACTTGTCTGACACAGGTACCTTCCATTCTCTTGATAGCCATCTTGAAATCAGTGATGAGTTGGACAGTAAAAGTTTTGGACTTCGTTTGCATGTACATATACAAATGTATATTATTAAATACCAGCAACTTTACAGGTGATGATTCTGATATCTGAGATCAATGTGACGATCCTTCAGGGCAGATTCTGATGTACTCATTTTAATCTACATTTATATCTTCTGTTAACAAATACCCATATCATTTATCACAATCCCTTTGATCATTATTACAGAAAATTGGAGATCCAATCCAGAGCCGGTACCGGGAATCCATGGAGAGACCCGATGCGTTCAACAGTTTGGGACACCAGTTACAGCTTGTGAGAAAATTCCTTGATGCTGTTGCAGCTAAGGATGAGAAATTCAGTCACTTGGAGAAAGAAGACATTGAAAAAGTAACAAAATGCTTAAAAGAGAAGCAAGAATGGTTTGATAAACAATTGAATGCTCAGAACAAGTTGAAGAAACATGAAAATCCTGCAGTGTTAGCTTCACAGATTAGGCAAACTGAACAGGTATGAGGTCTTCATGGTTGTTTAATATTTGTCTGTTAATAATGATTAATTGTTTGTGAATATTCTTGAATATGTATTTGCCAAGGTTTCTTTCATTCCAGATATCATCTCAGTTGATGATGATTGTTATACGATGAGATAAATTTTTAATGATTACTGGTAGTTTGTCTGTATTTTGAAGGTCAAAAGGTAATGTATTGTCATAGTGCTGAGGTATTTGGAAGCTGCCGAGTTCTCAAAAGGTTCCATGTACTTTCTTTTAACTTTGTACATCTGTGACCAAGCCTAACATGTGAATTAAGACTAATAAAGCAGGTTGAAATAATTCCCCCCCAAGGGTTATGTCCCTTTGCTAATGATAATTGTATGTTTGTCTTCACCAGAGTTTGATGTCAACCTGTAATCCAGTCATCAACAAACCAAAACCAAAGCCTAAAGAGGAACCACCTAAGGACGACAAAAAAGACGCAGCCAAGGACGCTAAGACAGACGAGCAGGGAAACAAGACAGCCTCCCCTAACAAGAATGCCAACCCCGCTGGTGATGCCAAGGCCGAACAGGCTAACGGCCCGGCGGACATGGACGTTGATTAATAATTGTTCAGTTCTAGGGTTTATAATAACAACTGTGTTTATATTGTATTCATGTGCTGTAAGTGTTGATGAGCTGTGTATTGATCTTGTTCTGCGTATATCATATTTTGTTAGCATGTGTTCTTTTTTATTTTGGAAAAACAAATCAAAGTTGTACAAGAGTAAATTATGCTTTAAGTGCTCATAGTACTTTGAAGTAATTACTATACCGTATTTGTCTTAAAATATGCACAGACCAGTCTAGTTAACCTCCCTTTGCGCTGGTTAAGGTAACATGAAAGATATGTAGGTGTTAAGAACTGCTAAAGCAGCATTGTTCACAATCTAAAATTGTGACAACTACCCAATCTCCGCCTTCCCTTCGTCTATTGGGCATATGCGTCTCAACTTGTCTATCAAGACAAATACGGTATAATCAATGAAATAATTGTGTAGTTGATATTGTATTGACAGTGTCCATCATTTATTGCATATATAGTGCAAAGAGACACATATGAATTGTAGTTAATTCTGCGAACAGGTTAACATGTAGATGTAGTCATATGATTTGAAAAGGTAATGTTTTTATTAACTCAAACACATATGGTTAGTATTATCACTGGTGATGATCTGGATGACTCCCATTATTTACCTTGATTGCAACATTCCTAAGACCTAAGACTGATGTAATATATTTAGGTGTGGCAGTCGTCAAATATACAAGTAACATGGCAATTATTATTCAATTTCAATGCCGAAATTTGTATGTGTTTTTATTTTAAGCTCTGTTTAGGTAATTGTTTAATTTATCACTTTGTAATTGTACAATTTATGTTCATGCTTATAATGCATCAAAATCAATAATTAATCGATATTTAATTGAAAAGATTTGATTTCATCGATTTTTTTCATGCACTAAGTGCTATCACTGTTGTTTTTTTTAAGTAAAATGGGCTGAAATGAGTGTAACAGTAAAAAGATATTTTCAAACAGTGAACTTGTCAAAATATAATCAAGTTATTTTTCAATAAACCACCAAAAAGCTCGAAATAAAAATTAAAAAACAACAACAACTTTTTAACTTATTTACAGATACCGTATGAATATTTAAGGCAATGTTAAGTTTTGTTTTGTGTTTTCTGCACTTATAAAAATTGTACTTTTGCTGTTACTGAAGTAAATTATTGCAAATCAGAAAACTATCATGGTCTTCAATAAACATCGGCCATACATATCAGCTTTGTTATTTGGGTTTCACGATTCAGGATAATAATGTAATGCAAATTGAAGCACTTTCATCAGTGCATTTAAGGGGGCCTGATTTGCTATTGGGCCAGAACTGGTGAGTTATTAAGACAATTCGGTTAGCTATCAAACTTGTCCAATAACATAACATATAGTTTATTGTTATACAAGACCTCCGTCTCAAAATACAATTATCAGATCATCAAACAATAGTGGTGACAAAGGTTTTGCAGTTATATTCGGCATATTTTAATATGCATATGAATATAATTGTTAGCAAACATATGAATAATGTGTATTTACAGTGGAGACAATCTATCAATATCTTGTCAAGTAATCCAATGCCACCATTGGCTAGGTATGCCAGCTGTATGTCACAACCACACCACATGGTTTCTCCAGTCGATGTACCATGCATTTCAATATTCATTCAGCTCTCAAATCAAATATCAACCACAGATGCATCAAAATTATGATTGATAAACTGGTCAAGTAAAGCAAAGCAAAGTTACAATAGGCTTGCTCCAACAGCAATACGGCCTGTCCTCTGGCACATGGGTTCTATTACCCTTGTGCCACACATCTTTCAGTATTTATTCACATGCCATCCAAGAACTGTTTATGAATAATAAAAGTGTTGTAAATGTATATTGCAATATTTTTTCTTTCGTACACCGACATCACTTTGTCAAACAGATTTAATGATATGTAGCAGATTCCTATTCGCTCGTTTAAATATAAATTTCTAACTCAAGAAATACAATGGAAACCATAATAGAAAATGGAATTCGTTTTCAAATGACATCATTATATTTTTAAACAAAAAGGACAACTTAATACCAATCTCATCATTTCAATGTGCTGCACATGACTAGAACATCGGATATTCATGACTCTTCTTATAATAAGAGGCATATTTAGTCACTGGTATCTCTCCAGGTTTATGGGACTTGTATGAAGTTTTTGTAGTGTAATGTCTTTCAAAAAGAGTTATTAAAATCTTGTAACTGGATGGCACAATCTTGGGAGTCTTTAAACAACAAGATAAAGTGATCTGGATTCCTTATTTCATGATATCCATGCATAGCATACAAACCATGAAACAAAAGTCTTCACTCCTGTTGCCCATGTTTGTTACATGCCTATAAACATTGTTAGCAAGTTTGGTAGAGATTAAAGTAGTCCAAGGTCATGTTTGGTCAAATTGTGACAAAAGGGCATACTTTTAGGTAGTCGTAAATGATTGGGATAGATGTCAAATTTGTTCGGTTCAGATGCTGATATATAATGTTTGAGCCAAAAGTTTTTTTCAAGGGGCCTGGTCCTACTAAAGCCATCAGTCTGGTATCTTACTCATATATAGTGAGATATAGTGTCCATGAATATTGTAACCAAGTTTGGTGAAAGATAGGATAGCAGCAGATATCTTAGTACCACAATTCAAAAGAAGCTACTACTTTATGATAATGTTGACTTGGTGACAAGGAAAGCCATCAACACCGTGGCAATCCTGCGAAGATACGTTGCTAGCTGCCTTCAGGCCATAAAATCCCGAAGTGGTTAGTGAGGCCCATCCTCCCATGCCTGGTATCCACATATTGCCTAGATTGAAAGCAAACTGGACACAGTGCAAACAAGAGCAGCCTGCTTTGTGAAAGGTGACTACTGGAGTATGGAGCACAAGCCAGTTGATAGCCACCCTATGTTGGCCAACACTGCAACAGCAATGATCAGATGCAAAACTGGTTCTTCTGTACATCTTCAGTCATGGCCGTGTCAACATAACAATTGAGTGCATACTTCAGGGCTGGAATTTTATATTCTACTCAAGTTAATCTTATGGTCATACATCATTGACCAATTACTGTATTACTAGTAGTCAATTATCAATAACAAGTAATCAAATTAGCTACATCGTTCCTAGATCCAATTTAGACCAATATTGAATACCAGCCCTGGTCCGAAGCCCCGACAACTAGAGGTCATACTCTGAGGTTATTCCTGTAGTTATGGCACACACCTGTCTACAATCTTTCCTCCCATCTGGCATACACTTGGATGACCAGCTAGTTACTTGAGCCCAGACCCAGGTCTTTAGGAACAGGCTCAGCCTGCATCACTAGGCGCACATCAATTTTGCCTCACCGTCACCTTTTACATATTACCAAGAATTTGAATGCTCCAAAGAGGGCCCTGCACTCTTCTAGATAGGATGGTTTAAGTGAATGACTACTACATGCAACTGGTAATAAAACAAATTAAATCCTGCCTCAAACATGTTATAAAAAATTTCTCCCGCCTCAAATAATTAGATCCAAAAATGTGCGGGAAATCCTTGTCTTGCCCACAGGCAAAGTTAAAACAAGTATCCATATGGAACTCCGTTTATCGTCATCACACAACTACCTCCCTTTTTGAAGACCTTAGTGTAGGTAGCACCATGGAAACCTCGTCTTGTGACGACGTTTAGAATCAAAATTAATCATTTCTCGCGTCAACTGACACTGGAACTGTTTCACCCTTCATTCAAGAAATAATGCTGCACTCTCCTCAGAACTCCTCCATGACAACCACGAATTATCACATATCTATGTATAAGCAAGTTATTTCACTTCACCCTTTCCAAGTGTTCCAGCGAAAAAATACAATTTTAACTTTATTTTGTTTAACTGATGTGGTTAACCTTGTTTTCGCAAACAACCTATGCTCGGTTTTGGATGAACCTATCTTACACGAGCGGCCATGGAAGATACTGACAGACTTGTCTTTAAAAATGCAGTCTTTTGTTTTAGAGTAAGCATTTGACATCAACATTGAACAAAAATTGCCATGCAGGCCTCAGTAAATGTTACAAATGGTATTTGGTGACAAAAAAAATACACTTCCTATGTCAATCTTTACACAAGGTATGCAAAAAATCATGTGTTTCCTTGCCAGATCAAAATAATCCAACCTGACGCACCTCGCACGCAAGCCCCCAGTTCCTACTATGTTCTCAATCTACAAACACCTTCAGGAATTGACTTGGCATGTCCTATTCTCAAAATCACTTGTAGCCACCAAACCAAATTGCCAATCATTATATTGAATTTATGAAAAACATAACACGTCAAAGTTTCTTAAGTGAAAGACTTTATTACAACATAACTATAAAGCTAGTAAAGCAAATCTTTAAGGTATAAAATAATGAAATTACACAACATTATTATTTAAACAAAAAACACAACATTTGTACAACTTTTTACATGATCTACAGCTATATATCAAGGTATTCAGTAAGAGAAAGCTTTTTCCAACTTTCAAAATACTTCAGCCATAAAATAATTTTGAAATAATCATTATAAAAAACGAACTGTCAAAATATATGTTCATAAAATGTAAACTTCAGATCTACTGAAAAGATACAAACTTTTATTACAAATAAATAGAAACTTGTTTTATATAAATATTTAGCTTTCAAATTTCAGGGAAAGAATAATCTGTGTAACATGTAAGAGTATCATTTTCATATTTAATAGATCAAATATTCCATTTATTATGATTATACAATTTTAAAAAATACATCCAATGTACTCGTATAACAAACACCCTGTTGGCTTCCAGTTTAACTCAACAAAATAAGTATTCATGTTTTTAATAAATTGAAAATGAAAAAGTTTAATCATGAAAGGAAGTGAAGTAAATATAGCTTAGCCTACAAATATATAGACTTAAGACTGTGGAGATATTGCACTTGGTCCAGAAAGCAGCTTCAAACAGTTTCCATGGCAACCAGACTACTGCTTCTCCTTCTTCTTGCTCGACCTGTTGAAAAACAACAACATTGTAACACCAATCACATATGAGCCGCGTCACGTGATTTTGGGCCTTCGGACATATATTTACTATTACAATATTTTAAGGTATTTGAATGAAATTATATTTCAGGAAGATATTCTGAAAATTTCATGATGATATCACTTAAATTGCTTACAAGTAAGACTATGTATTGCACATTTTGAATACTAAATTTGACGTCATTCAAATGACGTCGTTACGAAAGCACATTGTTCAAAACGTGCAAAATTAACGTATCAATATCACATTTAGCTTATAATTTAAATTCTTTTCTTATCATAGAATCTTCAAAGACCATAAATTAAGATAAAAATAATGAATCAGTTTTGTATTTTTAATACATTTGGCAGTTTTAATCACAGACTATTAATGCAGGCAAAATATGTCGGGACGAAATTCATGGTTGCTATGGAAACATGAGTAAACCAATGGTCATAAATTGTGGAGAAAATGACGCACCAATGACAAACCTTAAAAAGAAAGAAGTTTGGAAGAAATTGATTAACATAGAAAAATCATTATTTTTGGCATTTTTTATTAATGATTATTTCATTTGTAATATTTATGTCCGAAGGCCCAAAATCGCGCGATGCAGCTCACCAATGGTATAATGATTAATAGTAATAGACAATAGGCTGATTGTACAGAATTTTCTTTAAGTTAACAAAGTTGTTAAAGTCCCGTTGTCAATGTCCCATTGTTAACCTTGAAATCTTTACTGCTCTGGAAGTTACTTGGAAACACTTGTGATCTGCAGTATTTCTAACAAGATTCGAGACATCTCTTTCAACTGTTCTCTTAAATATATGAACATATCAAAAATAGTAAACCTTTAATATTAAACAATGATGCTGTTAAAAAGGCGTTCTCTATACCAACAGAGTTCTGAACAATCAGCCCATTGATAACCAAGTTAAACAAAATCTTGTAACTTTACACACTGAAGTCAATATGACTTCAAATAATTTAAATGGGAATACAATAAAACTGTGAATGCTTGAGGACGCCGGGGACCGAGCTTAAACCTAGAATGATCAGATGACCTAATTTTTCATTTTAGTCTGTAATGAAATGTCTTACACTGTACTTTCAAAGTTTGAAGTCATCAGTTTTTTTTGGCACCGATTATGCACTGCCTTTTGGAAATTACTCTATTTTTGCCCAAAAACAACATCTTTAAAAACAACAACATGAGAACATGATTAAATTCTTGTCATAAGCTTTTCACATTTATTTTCTTAGATGCCCTTATCAAGTATTAGCGGTCATGCGTAAAGTGATAATCAGGTTCCGACACCTTTTCAAATCCCTTTCATCTGTCGTTGTAAATTTATACAACTTACGACAAATTTAACACCTATTTTTATTTTTTTTTTGCTTTCGGGAAAATGTTTGAAATTATGACCTCGAGGTAATCATAAGGTTTTTCACATGCCTTGTGTATTTGGGACTGGCAATCGTGCTCGAATCCTGGACTTATTTAGGTTTTGATCCAGCATCAGTATATTTTATATGAAAATAGAAGGAATAATGGTCAGAACTAGGCTTTGACCTTGACTCAACACCAGTTTTGGAACGAGTGCCTTTTCCAACGACTGCAGTTTAACTATTTATATAGGACCGCATATCTCAAATATTACCGAGTCATAACATCATGCTAAATAAATACCAGGAGAACCATTTGAGTCTGCCAACGCTCCTTTATTTTCCAGGATCATCAAGGAGAAATTAAAAAAAAATTCATCCAGATAGATGGAATTTGTTACATAATTGCATTTTTTGTTTTTAATGTAAACATGACTTGTATGATTGTAATAACAAATTTCTACATTTTGGTCAACATAAATGTTTTTGCATGTGCACAAAACTTAGAAAATATGAAAATATTTTTAAGTAACACATCCACGTTACTTTTTCTTGGCCTTTGGCGAGGTTGACTGGAACACGGAGCTTGCGGTCATCAAGTTCTCAATATACTGTCCAAGGACCTGGTTTTCCGACTTCAGCTTCAAATTCTCTTCCTTCACATTGTCCACACGACTCGACAGGTCTGAAAAAACAACATCAACAAAGTTCAAAAAGGTAAGGTAAAAGTAAGACCAGAATTATAAATATTCTTGTTTTCCCCAGCCAACCTCTGGTACAAACCACATTGTACAGTTTTAAAAGACACACTACTTCATAAATAATGGAATCATAGATCTTTAATATGAGTTTCAATAGCCTAAATATAACATTTTTTGATCGCCTTGGGGAAAATGTGAAATCTGGGTAACATAAATTTAGTGTTTGCCCTTGCTTTTTAGCTTGAAGAATCAAACTTTCCGACATTGAATTGTTGAAGTTCTTAGTCAGATTGTACTATATAGTTTATATTTAAATTATTCAGACACATAATCTGATACAAGACATACATGTATATAATGTGTTTAAGTATGAATTTTATTTTTGAAAGAATATCTGGATAACCACACAAAGTTAAATTAACCTGAAGAATATTTAATCAAATTTACCTTTACACATAAAATTATTGGGCTTAATAAACCTCTACCAAGGACTATATGCCGCTATGAATTTTTTTAAAGTTTTAATCTCATTTGTCATTAAGAGAAGCCCCCTATTTACCATCAAGTGTATTCTGCAGCTCCAGGACTTGAGTAATCAGGCGCTGTTTCTCCTCTTCCTCATCGCCATTTAGGTCAGACTCTACACCTGCAGCAAGACATACAAAAACAGTTTGTTAAGACTGAAGAATATAGACCCATTGTTGCCGAAACAACAACTTCATATTTTTCAAAAGCAAAGGTTTTGTTAATAATTTCCTATTTAAGACCATTATCAATGGCATGTATTCATTTTTAGGAGAGATAACTTAAAAAAAATCATTCTTACTGCTGGATCCAACAATTGTGTTTTGCGTATCAGCTGGATTGGTGAACACATTTCCACGAAGTGACAGTTCCCCTGAAAATAAATGATTCATATAAACTAAATATTGATTCAATATAATTCCTATTTTCAGATTTGTCTTTAAATCATTATCTTTTGAACATATAACATGTAATTGTATGTGTTAAAAGGGCATTCTTGCAGATCAATTAGGTTGTCTTTCGCATTTACAACCACTTGAGACAGTTTTAAAATGTAAGAATACCTGCTATCATCTTAAATATTTTTATGAAAATAAATTAGGAATATGAAGCATCACCAAAGACATGCTAAATATTTTTATGAAAATAAATTAGGAATATGAAGCATCACCAAAGACATGCTTTTAACGTTCAAACGTTTTGAAAACACTGAATGTGAGAATGTTATTTTTATAATAAACAATTTGAAAGTGTTTTGTCTCAACGGGAGAGTCAGAAATAAACAGTGGAGCAGGTCTTACCATCTGGCTAAGCGAAACCTGCATTAGTAAGAAATAAAATAAACATTAATTTGATTAAAATTAAGTTTTTTGACAGATTTACCTGCTTCGCTGTCGCTAGACAATGGTACATTGTACAGTTCTCCTTGCTGTGATGTCATTTTTACTTTGTAAAGCCTTAATCACAAGAAAGGCAGTTAAACAATCAGCTAGTTTACAAAAAAAATACTGAAATGATTGGATAAACTGTTGAGTAATCAGTTATTTTGAGTCATGTACTGTACGTATTTGGATTTCCCGATTTTTTTTGTTTTTAATTTCTTTCGAGAGTGAAACGGTTTCTACAGCGTCAACGGTGCTTAAAAAGAATTAAGAAAGCCTACAAATATTATGATTTTATGTAAAAACACGTTCAAAATGCTAATTATTCTTAATTGACAGAGCACTTGCTGCCTAGAACCTCCATTTTGAATTTGTGTATCACGTGATTCGACGTCACAAACATGTGCACTGGAGCTGTCAAGTGAGAAGTGTTGACAAAACTTTTTCGAGTTTAGTTTTATTAAAAATACTTAAAAAATGTGACCAATACTTGTGTGAGTATATTGTATTGAAAATAAATTAAAACATTACATGCGTTTTGTTTTATTCTGCGTGCGAAAAATGCTTTGAATGGTATAAAAATAGAAATATTTTGAAAATAATCTGCATATTTTTACAGGTAACCCTATCCAGGTAATAAGACTATTTTAGTTATGACATTGTTTGGTGCTTTTAGACATGTTTTTGTTTTCATTTTATTCCTAACACGACAGGAGATGCCAATTGTTATGTTAGAGCTCTACAACATTATTGTTCTCTGTGCAAGGTGTTCTGTTAAATTTCTTATTAGGCTGTATACAGTATAGGTTTACTTTACTAACTCGTTCTTACACATGCTTTTCAGTCTTCATGTCTGTGTCAACGTTTTTGCTAAATGTGCTGCATGGAAAAAGAGTTTTTGGTATTAGTCGATATAAACAGGGGCCAGTCATTTCTTGGCAGACTCTTGGCAGAGTTTATTGCATTGCGGGAAACAAATCAAATGCTCAAATCTTAAAAATGTTTGCACATTGCCTTGTGTTCTTTCCATTGAAACAACCAACTTTTATAAATAGTTCTGTCCTGTACTAGTCTGTTCAAATATTGGAATGAAATATCTTCTAGACCAAGCAATAAAAATCAAATTTTTAGTTGTTTATAAGTATGGTAATGGATTTCTAAATTGTATTTTGCATTTGGGCTTATGTAAACTCTTTGGCCCGTGGTTGGGGGCAGTAGGCACGTAAGAGGCTTTACTTTACAATTGCATTACCAGGTAGTAGCCTAGAAGGATATAGGTTATAGTTGAAGTATTGCAAATTAAACACATATACTAATATGGAGTGACAGAAAACCCTTGTATAAGTTAGCGTATTTGTAATATTAAATAATTAACCAGCTTCTTTGTTTATCGATGATGTTCAAGTAAGTAGATTATCAATTATTGACTAAGTCATATTGGCTATTAAGCTAAATAGACTAAGGACTTGAATCCATAGACACTTCTTGGCTGGATAGCAAGTGATGAGAAACAACACATATATTGAAAGTGAGTTTATATTTGACATTGTTGACTAAAGATGTACTTGTATTGAACATAATATATTAATTAACTGCTCTCAAAAGTATAACAATCAGACTCCAAAGTGCCATAATCATCAATATTAGCAAACAATACCACTGACAGGAAATTATGAACAAGCACTTAGTATAAATGAAATATTAACATGTATTTTTTTGTATGACAACACTTTTAAGTGTAAACTTTTTGTGGCTGTCTTCCTTCATGTGTTAAAGTATGTAATATACAGTACTATTTATAGTGAAACATCTAAAATTAGGTTCTTTATTTGACAGGTTAATTTGGCTTCATTTGCATATATTAAACTTGCATTGCAAAACAGTTTGCAGAAATAAACCATGTAAATTAATACATATAACAGAGCATGAAGCTGGAAATGCTGTTTTTTTAGGAGTGCATTAAGGATTGCTATTTGCCAAATTCTTCTTCCAGTGTATGTCTTTCTTATTTCTCATCGAAATTTTAGACCACTAGGAGACTAATTGGATGTAAAACGAGTTACCTAGAAATGCCAGCTCAGCATAATTAGATTTTCTCCCGTTGATGCTACTGATGTAATTGATAGTTTTTCTAGAAAGCCATTTAAAATTTCTCCTTGCAATCCAATATAAATGTTGGTTACATCCCAGTCAACTTGCTGGTTCAATTTGCGCTGAAAATAGACGGCTTTGGAGACAATTGTTTTAACCTTTGTTGAACTACTTCATGGAAGTTGCATCCTTAAATTTGCTTGTCTGGTTATTTAAGAAATTCATTTTAACCTTGTTGTCCTTGCTGTGCAACTAGTTTAAATGTTGTCTATGACTTATGTCACATATATATGGCATTCAACATGAAATAATATTGTTATCAAGGAAAATAATGCCTAGTATATATTTGTAGCAAGTTACACAACATTGGCAATTTTTATTTGTGGAGCTGTGCCCTTTGATCAACTGAAAGAAAATAACTAGTTGAGTTGGCATTCACATCGCATTCTTCTTCATGCCTTTTATTTGCACTGTAAAGAAGATTTAATGCTTCCATTTTGAATGAAAAAGAATCACAACATACCTGAACAATCTATTAATTAATTGCAAACAATGAAAGTCTTATATTTAGCTTTAAATTCAATAATTCAGCAATGACCTAAAGTAAAACATAGCATTCATTTTGGGGAAAATCAAGTGCTCTGCTTAGGTCTTACATAATCTCATGGTTTGATAAAGACTAGAACACATTACAGTGAAAGATAAGTGCTAAGGGGCCTTGTTTATGTTTTATAGGGTCAGACATTGATTTTGTTTTATTTCATGGGAGATGTGAACAAAATCCTTGTAACCCTGATAAATCATATTCACCAGATCAAATAAGAGCTCTATTAAATGTTTGCAGATAGGCCTGTGTTTGCAGATAGGCCTGTGTTTGCAGATAGGCCTGTGTTTGCAGATAGGCCTGTGTTTGCAGATAGGCCTGTGTTTGCAGATAGGCCTGTGTTTAGTGCACCCGAACCCTACTGGGCAAGACCGTAGACCCTAGAGTTTTTTCAACCCTAGATAAAAAAGCAACAAATCAGAATGTCACAACTTGCTTTACTGTTTTGACTGGACATAAAAAACAACAACACAACTTTGTCCCTTCACTACATAGCATTTTTAGAACATTGCCCTAAATTCAGATATATTTTTTAAAGGCCATATTGAAAAATATGATATAAAATGCCCTACATTGCCAAAAAGCATTAGTAGAGGAGATTGGAGAATTGAAAGTGAATTATTTTAGACTAAAATTTATTATTAAAAGTAGGTAAAAAAATCAATTTCAAGAAAGTTTGTCCGTATGAAATCTGAACGAGTCCTAAGAAATAAAATATCTAGCTCAATGTTATTTTTTTTTCATTTTATATTAATATAAATCCACTTTCTGTACAATTGTCCAGATATTGTTAAGTAACTAATTGTATTATAAGAGAATGTAAGTGCTCTTCCTTTATTCATAGATAACCATTTTTCACCATGAATCTGATATATATGTCTAGCAGACATGACCATTTGAACTCCACAAAGACACACTTAGCTGAGACAGTGTCTGTATGATATACCATAATGTTGTGAACAACTTTTTTTCTTGAAAGACAGACTTTATCTTTTGTCACATAACAACGTCCGATTTTGGCCATAATTAGGTTTTCTCCGGAACTAATTGACATGTTCCTTTTCTCATTGACAGGAGATGAGGTAGTTTTGAGCTTCACGCTGGAATTGTGACGATGAAGAAAATCTATTCACACCATGTGACTGTAACCTGAGAGGAACAGAAAATAGATAAATGAAAATTGAGAAAAAAGTCATTGCCAGGAATTTAATTGCCTCGTTCCTATCAAGGAGTTAGAATGTGTATCAGAGTCGGCAGTTTTGTGCCCTGCTGTAATTTAATGTAATTATCTGGCAATGAAATATCTATAGATCACTTTATTGTGTGATATTGGTGGAAGAACATTTTCTGGGAAGAGTTTGTATCCAGAGTGAAAGCATTGGGCATATTAAATTCAAATATCGAACCAGTCTGTGCTTTTGACTGGTTTATCAGAATGTGTGTTGAAGTGACATGGGAAGTGCCTCGCAATTTTACGTGCTAGTGTTCCTCCAAGCAGAGCGCTAGTAACCACCTTTGCACGTGCTTGGATTTTATTCAAGCATCGCAAGGAAAAGTCATGACGTCGGCCCTGGAGAGAAACGGCCTGAAATGTATGAACGCTGCACTGCCGGATAATGTTGAAGCGAAACTCTTCTCAGATGAAGGAAGGATTTACTATGTTGAGTAAGTATCACACGACAGGCGGTCTGCCGAGCTTGTTTAATTTATTATAAGCTGGGAATTACCTAGATGTAAGAACATCATGAGGTAATTGCTGTTATTGTTGTGTTTTTCATTTCATGTAATTATTTTTTCAAGGTAAATTGCTTTTTTTATAATTAACATGTTGCTGATTGAAAAATACATCAGATGGCCTTAGGGCACATTCCGGATTGTAATATTTTCATCTGCTATTGGCAAAAGTATTTTGAATTGAAACATTTGAACATTAAAGATCTCTATAAGATAAGATATAAATGTCTGTCAAACTTAAAATTTTAAGTGGATTACTTGTCTAGTTTACTTTTAAAACATTAAGTATAATTAAGGACAATTTTAAGGGCTTTTTTCCTTTTATAGATTGTTTTCAGAGAATTTCATATTGATAATTATTGATGAGACTAAACCAACTGGTTTTATATTTCATTTATGTTATCATGAGAAAACGGTTTTCTGTGTGACAGTGTGATGTGATCGAACTCCTATGGAATGATAAACGACATCACATATTCATAGAAACCTTGCATGGCTATACTTTATCACACTGAATAATTTAAGTAGCATACTTAAACTTGAGATGTTTGAATATTCAGGCAAGCAGTTTTTTGAATGAACTTACAATATTTCATGAATTCATTTTTCTCCCAAAACCTTTGTCAAGACACTCCTGGTCAGTTTATTATTAGGCCAAAAAAAAAAAAAGGTTTTGGTCATGTTGACAAAAAACAGTCAACAGTAAGGAAAACATTTTATTTTGAACATTTGTGATGATAGGAAATCAAGATGGCTTGACATTCCCCTCGTTGACTTGGCGGTTGTGGTCACAGTGCTACAGTATTTTTTGTATTATCAGCAGCTTTTTCAGAAAATGGTTTCAGTTGCAACTTCAGCATGTTATATTTATAAATCACTCAATGAATTTCAGAAGTATCAAATGCTAAGATCTCCATGCTTTGTCAAAATTCTGACATTTATTTTAAATTTTGCCAAGAAATTAACACAATATGTATAATCTGTATAACCATGTGCCTCGTGGTTTGCACTAAAAAAAAAATCTGTATAAAAATATAAAGAGGGTTATGATTTAAAAATAAGGTTGGTAGGGAACCTCGCACCACAATATTATTTTTTATGGCCTAAATTCCTAATAAATGTCACACTTTTCTTGCTATCAATTTATTATTGTATATCTATAAATTATTCTGCTGTAATGCAAGCTTAAGAATACTTGTTATTTTATAATTATTCCAGTAATTTGACTGTAAATACCTTATATTGACCATTGGCTTCTTGAAATACAGACTCTACTAATAGAAGTTGAACCCATTAATTGTCACCGCTGAATGGTGATAGATCTTTACAATGGACGTGTAAACTATTGATTGACCTCTCTATATAATGGCGCAAACAACCAGAACTGATTTTACAACTTAAAAATACTGAAGTATTTACATGGAAGATCTACTGAAAGATTTTATCTTGGGGCTCAGTAATCTGAGTGCTCCGTTTACAGACTTTTTAATGAATAGTAATCAGATTACCTACATGTAGTGAGCCTCTGATGGCATACATTGTATATGAAAAAATACAACTGATCGATATCAAAGCAATTATTACTTGGTGCAATGAACTGGGTAATTAATTTGATGAGAGTATCATGTTTTCCTCACAAACGCATCATTAACTTTTATCTCTGGAAAATGTCACACAATAATCATCATTGTAGGTCTATATGTTTGTTGTTACAGCTGCTGCAGAATTTAACAGAGAATTTCAGTGGCTTATTTAAAGCTATTGAATTTTTTTCACTTCATGAGCAAGATTTGAATCATGTCCAAGACATTCATGGTTTATTTTTCACTTTCCAAAAGTTATGTTTCCCCTGCATGAAGTTTATAATGATTTGATTATTATAATCAATTTGTTTATAACCATTGCAAGTTATATTAAGATAGCGGCACTTAATTTTGAGTTAGAGGATCAATTAAGCAAGACCTTTTAAAACAGGTTTAATTATATATTTATAAATATGATATAACCCAATCATGAGATATGTTTTTTTTACAATCTGATGTTGGTTTTCTTTAAATGGCTCAGCTGAGAAACACTTGTTCTCTAAAAAGTCTGACAACCCAGTAGTCTCCCTTTCTCATAATAATGCACCAGTCAATTGTAACCATGCCCCCCCCCTTAGGTTTTGGGATATACCGGGGATGGCCGAGGAAATGGGCCGTGTTCTTACCTTCCGGGTGGCCCCGCTGTCCAGGGTGAATGTGGTGGTTTTGTCTTAGCACCAAATATAGCAGGGATTGGGCTTAACCTAGGGTCCCTGGGTTGCAGGGGCATTTGGGGGGAATTTTACCAGCAGTTGGTCACCGGAGGACAGTGTTTTGACCCAGGATTGGCTGGACCGAAAGTTAAAATCCCCGCTATTCCCTAGACCTGGGGTGGCCGTGGTTACAATTGACCAGTGCATAAGTTTCAATCAGGCCATAACAAATTATTTTAATTTTAACCGTCGTGCTCAGTTTTCTAAAACCTACTTGCCTGTCTGGAAAAATGTGACATAAAAAAAAATGATTCTAAATCTCTTAATTCGCTTTTCAAAAATTATCCTGCATTATTTTAAGCAATGAAAATCATAAAGAAAGCATCATATACGTTTGCATGTCCATACATTCCCTTGATTGAACACTTTTCCCTGTATATTATATATTTCTATTCCGATCACTGTTATTCAATTGTAACCACCACCCCCCTAGGTCTGGGGAATAGCGGGGACTTTGACTTTAGATCCAGCCAATCCGATGTAAAACCCTCGCCTGTGGTGTTAAACTGCTGGTAAAATCCCTGCCACTTGCTGGGGACATCCGAGGTAACGCCCATTTCATGCTATTTCCGGTGTGAAAACAAAACCACTACAAAACAAGACCCATTTCCCCATCTATCTCAGGTATACCCCCAGACCTGGGGGGCAGTGGTTACAATTGACTGGTGCATTCTTTTAAGCATAAAGCTCTAGAAAATCATATTCCTTTGCTTAATTTAGATTTTGAGAAACCATTCTGAAGGTAAAAACATAATATTATCTGCCCGATGACATTACACATAGAATCAGTTTGGTATGGCCTTATGGTTTGAGTGCTTTTCTGGGTATCATGAATATTTCTACTAATTCAATTAAAGTGTCTTCAAATGTGCCATCCACCTTTTCCAGCAATGCTGTCTTAGCTTAGACAGTAGTCATAGTTCTCAATTATTCTGGTTATTTGTAAACTACCAAGGAATTCATAACTGTGATTTATTTACTCTTGGGAGTCTGAGCTGTTTCATACCCCATCCTGAATGCTGGAAGAACTTTATAAATAGTGACATGTCTAGCATTTTAATGTATTTCTGTCATTCTTAAAGATAATATTTGGATTAAACCACACTTTATCAGATAGGATCCGATGCTGTTTCCGATTTTGCATTTCTTGGTGCCTTCATAGCTGTCTTAAAATTTTCTGTCAATAAATGATGTTGCAGAAATGTTACATTGAGAGGAATGCATTCTCATGTTTTTATATATTTGGCTGGATGCTGTATCAATTGGATTTCAAAGTAAAACTTAACTGTTTGCAAATAAACATGGCAAAACATGCTTGTCGATCAGCTAAACAATTAAGCATAATTGCAATTCATTTTTGCACTAAAGGGACACTCAATTTGTAATGCCCTAAGGACGACTTCAAACAGTCAGTTTCAACACTTCAAAGAGTATTGTTTGTCACTGCGCGTGGTGATATGACTTGATTTGTCAGCTGAAGTAAAACCCATGCAAACTGTACATGTATGGATCCTCTCTGGAGTTATACTGTACATGTATGGATCCTCTCTGGAGTTATACTGTACATGTATGGATCCTCTCTGGAGTTATACTGTACATGTATGGATCCTCTCTGGAGTTATACTGTACATGTATGGATCCTCTCTGGAGTTATACTGTACATGTATGGATCCTCTCTGGAGTTATACTGTACATGTATGGATCCTCTCTGGAGTTATACTGTACATGTATGGATCCTCTCTGGAGTTATACTGTACATGTATGGATCCTCTCTGGAGTTATGGGTCAGCCTCATCAGTAGTTAGTTCCACATGATTTTTAAAACTAATGGCCCCATCGCTGATGTTGGCATTCTGTTTTTTTATGTGGGTATATAGTCAACTAATATAAAAATTTGGGGAATTGGACTGAATATCTAGTAACGCAGCAAAACCTTGAAATACCAAGTTCATTTGCAAACAGTTGTATCTCCGTCTCTTTAAAGAAGTCTTGACATAGGTTTGAAGTTCTGCTTTAATGGATCACTATTTTATGACCTCTCATAATGGACTCTATAGTACTCAAACAGTTTCAATGTTGGGAGATATGAGTCTTATTTTCTAACATTTGCTCTTCATGTCTGTCTTTCGTTACACTGTCAGTGTAGATATATATATGTAAGGGCATCTAATGAAATATGCAGAAATTAACCCCCATTTCTTCAAACATAAACAAAATGCGCTGAATCTGATATGTAGATCAGGGTACTGGTATAGTGTATTAATGCAACAAAGCTAATAGTCATTGGTCTGTTAATAAGTTGAGGTCATTTTATCTCTTTGGCAACATCACTCAATGTAACTGAGCACAAATTCTCAATTTTTCTAATGTCTGATTGCGTGTAGCAATTGACTTATCAAACTCGCCATAAACAAAGCACCAAACCTTAACGTAATGTTTATGATGTCAATTCAAATTCTGACACCATAAAAACATTTGGCAGCAATTCAATTTAGTGTGTCGTCTGAAAATTATCATTGACCAGCGATCAGTATTAAAATTTTAAGTGCTAAATGGAAATTGAAGTAAAAGCAGCCATGAACATGTTGTAAAAGACCTGTGGAGGCGGTACAGAAATGAAGAAAACAGTGATGTATAAGTGGTATGCATTGGTTCCAAGATAAACAGCAGAGTGTTCGTGACAAACCATGGAGCAACTGGCCACAGTTATGTCAAATCATGTCACACAAATCAAGGAACTGCTTGACAAGGACTTGTATCTCTCATCACAATTGGCGAGCTGTATATAATATTATTTAGATGAACTAAATATAAGGAGATACGTGCCAGATAGATCCTTTAAAGATTCTCATGACATCATTCATATTAAGAAAAAAAGAAAATTTCGACAGGTGACAGTGTGTGATGTTGCCATAGAGATGGCCTTCAACTTATTAACGAATTACGTTGCATCAATTCCCTATATTTTTTCTGCATTTCATTAAAGTTGCAGTGTGTTTTGTTTGTGTTTCTAGAAATGAGAGCACTTTTCCATATATCTTTTAAGCACTCTCATGTAATCCGTGAAGTCACTGTCGTGTCACTGTTTCTCGCTCTCTGTTTTGTGATTTTTTACACATCAGTTTAATCAGGGCATCCTTCCAAAATTGTATTTTTTGTTTCTGCCCGTCTCTACACGATACCCAGGGTTCTCAATAAGTTTCAGTTGAACCGTCTCAAAGAGTAAAGTAACCGACCAGCTTCTACTTATTCTATTTAAAATTCATTTAGTTTTCCAAATTTTAACCGGCCCAATTGCCATTTGAACCATCCATTTTGGCCGGCAGCCGGTTCTTATTGAGAACACTGGATACCTTAAGAAGTTTATTAAAGTTGAAAGTATAATTTTAAATACATGTTCTGTTATAAATGTCAATATTTGTGGTATGTGTGCTAAGTGTCAATTATTGAGCTGCAAAGCTTTGTAATATTTTTTCTGTACCCTGTCATGAAATGGTACAAGCTCATTCCAAAGTACTAAGATGAATGAATTTTGTTATTTGAAATTTCATTCATTACAAATGCATTAAGTTAGGAATTCGGTAGTATATTAATAGGTAGATATTTTATTGATTCAAACAGAATTAATGTTGCATTCAAGATAGGAATGTCTCATGCTGTGAATTTTCACTTGCTCACTACTTGTAAAATATGTCTTTTTGAATAAAATGCATTTTTGGGATCGACGGTAGATTATTGACACGGAAATAAAGAAAGTATTTTAATTTGTATTTAATTGGTTCAGTTTTAGGATTTTATAGCTGAAAAGAATAGATAAAGAAATTATACAATTATGCAGAAATTTGTTGAACATAAATGTATTGGATATGCCAATAATTACAATGTTAAATAAACTGAATAAAATCCTGCAGAATAATTAAGCAAGGCAATTTTTAACCTGGTTTTCAACGAAAGCCAGGTTATTATCCCCCGCTGAATCGAAGATTTTTGGAGGGGGATATTGTTTTGGCGTTATCCGTCCGTCCTTCTGTCTGTCAGTCCGTCTATCCGGTACCATATCTTGGTAGGCATTGATCAGAAAATGTTCAAACTTGGTCAGAATGTTCCCCTTGATCAAATCTCGACCACCTTTAAAAAATAGGTCACTACGTCAAATCTTAGAAAAATCTTTGGAACGTACTAGAGGCATTATACATGGTCAAATATTCATTAAACTTAATCAAAATGTTTTCCTTGATGAACTCTTGGTCATTAATAAAACTGGGTCAGATATGATCAAAAATTAGGTCACTAGGTCAGATCTTAGAAAAATCTTGTCCAGAACCATATCATGGTAATTATTGGTCAAGTTATGTTCAAAATTGGTCATGATGTACCCCTTGAAGAAATATTGATCACTTAAAAAAGTGGGTCACATGGGGTCAAAAACTAGGTCACTTGGTCAAATCTTAGAAAACTCTTTGGAACATACTAGAGGCATTATACATGGTCAAATATTCATGAAACTTAATCAGAATGTTTTCCTTGGTGAACTCTTGGTTGTAACTAAAACTGGGTCACATATGATGAAAAATTAGGTCACTAGGTCAAATCTTAGGAAGATCTTGTCCAGAACCATATCATGGTAATGATTGGTGAAGTTATGTTCAAAATTGGTCATGATGTACCCCTTAATGAAATATAGACTTAAAAAAGTGGGTCGCATGGGGTCAAAAACTAGGTCAGTAGGTCAAATCTTAGAAAAATCTTTGGAACATACTAGAGGCTTTATACATGGTCAAATATTCATAAAATCAGAATGTTTTCCTTGATGAAATCTTGAACTTTTTTGAAAATGGGTCACATATGATTGAAAATTAGGTTACAAGGTCAAATCTTTCAAAAATCTTCGAAGTTCAAACATGGTCAGAATGTTCTTTTGGATTATATTTCGACTGCGTTTTAAAAGTTTGTCATATGGGTCCAAAAACTAGGTCACTAGGTCATATCTTACAGAAATCTTGGGAACACTCTAGAGGCAATACATCTGCTCTCATTTCCATGAAACTTAATCAGAATGCCTTAATGAAATCTTGAAATACCGGTAGTTTGAAACTAGTAGGTCATGTGGGGTCAAAAATGAGGTCACTGAGTCAAATCTTAAAAAAAAACTTGTGGACACTCTAGAGGCTATATTTTTGCAATATGTCTGGACCAATCTTCATGAAACTTGATCAGAATGTTTGCCTTGATGAAATCTTAGATTAGTTTGGAACTGTGTAACATGGATCATAAACTAGGTTTCTTGGTCAATTCTAAATGTTACATTATATACAATATTTTTTTTATTTCAAACAGTTGCAATCAAACTCAATCTCATATATATATATTTCATCAACAATTGATTTCCATTCCTTGACTTAGCCCAATCAGGCGGGGGATATCAATTCAACGAATTTGCTTGTTAAAATGGTGATGTCGTTGGGCAGGTGGGTGGACAGGCAGGAGGGCGGGCGTCAATAATTGGTTTCCACCCGATCACTTAAGCTAGCATTAATGGGATAGTAACCAAAGTTGGTGTGTAGCTAGCATGGGATTGCTTATGATTTGGATGGGGTCAAGGTCAAGGTCACTGTTTTTAAAAATAGTAAAATGGTTTCCACCAATAACTGAAATAAGAATTGATATATAGTGATGAAAATTGGTGTGGAGGTGGAATGTGTGAAGAACTAGCTTGGGATTGCTTTTAAGGGAAGGGGGCTGAAGGTCAAGGTCACTCTTACTAAAAATATAAAAATGGCAGAAACATTCATTTATGCCCATTAACTTAATTAAGGTAGCATTGATGGATAGTAATTAAAGTTGGTGTGTAGGTAGCTTATATAAATAGCTAGCTTAGAATTGCTTTTGAAGGTGTGTGTCCAAGGTTTAGATCAAAATTGTTTCACTTTTTGTGTGTACATTTTGTACACTCTCAAGAGAAGCACTGATTTTAAAGTGAAACATTCCAGATCCAATCCATCCTGACAGGCGACAAGATAAGCCAGAATATAGGGCTATTCAGTCTGGTTAAGTCAACAGATCCAGGTTGTTAAATTTCAATTTTGTTTACCTCAGGTTACCAAAATGGCATTCTGATTCACCCCGTTATCTGGAAGGTGAACTTGAAAGACTGTGGCAGCTTCTGTAATTTACGTTAATACACTGTATGGACATGCATATGTAATGAGGCTCTGTTTTGATGAAAAAAAGGACTGGGTAGACCTATATAAGATTTTAGACCAGAGTGTTACACCTTACATGAGCAATCTCTTTCTGTTTCCGCTTTCATTTTTGCTTTGCATGTCATAAGTTTTCAACAAAATGTGTTTTTTTTTGCTTATCCCTGTTGTGTTAATATTTGTTTATATTTGTTATTTAAGATAGTCCTTTAAAAGTCTAATAAGGTCCTTGAAATCCCCCTGAAAACTCCTTGATTTTTTTCTCAGTCTGGCTGTATGACCATATCGATTGTATGTCATGAAAGTGGCCATGTTGGCAATTTTATTAACATCTTATGTATGCTATATCATACACTTGGTTTTAACGATTAATTTAGTAAAGACATATTTTTACTTTATAAGGAAATTTCTAATATAATGCAAAGGGAATGTTCCCAAGGTTTAGTTAAATTTATGAATGAAATATATAAGTACTTAAAATCTTTTGGTGATAAATTACTGCAATATTGGCTTGTAACAAACATTTGTAGAATGTTTACATTTTGCCTTATCATCTCTGTAAACATAGATATCAATATAGCACAGACTGGTGGAAAAACTAATAACAAACTTGCAAAACCATTGGAAGGCTAGGTGTACACTTCAGACGTTTGGTGACAGATTACTAATTGTCTTCTTTTTGTTGTTCAGGTTAAATAAATAAATGACTACTTAATACTTATACCTAAACGTTTAAGAAAACTACTGTTTTTGTATTGCGGTTATTGTCGAAAACATGTGAGTTTCTGCAGATTATGTTCCTAGATTGAACATGATATTATTGATATAATACGCTAATGCATATTGACATGCTTATATAATATTAAAACTGATATTGTTTACATATTGCATTAAAGTTTATGAAGACTTTCTACATTTAAGAGACTTTTTTAATTTTTAGAAGCGTTGTTCACTAGCAGATCAGTGGCTCTGACCAAAATTGTCTCCCAAAGCCTGACCATACAACATTTAGAACCAGTGTATTGTTTGAGGGTGGGGTAGGGGGATGTATGTCCAAACATGCTGCCAAACTTGTCTCGTATCTAATATTAAGTCCTGGATCCAACGGGTGTTTTTCCTTGTCCTTAGTGGTAGAAGATTAATGGACTTACGGTATTGAATATTGATGGCAAATGGTACTTCACAAACAATAACAGTGCCATGTTACCGCTGTATAAAAGGGAAAAAATAACAAGGTAAGAAGCTACAAATTGTAGAAGCAATAATATATAAAGTCAACAGGCTGTACCTTTGTCCCACACGAATGTTTACATAAAACATTACTTCAAGAACATGTGTAGGTGTTCCAGCATTTGATGTTAGGTCACTCTAGGCCTTTAAAGAAACAACATTTCGAACAATTGCCAATTAGCCCAGGAATCACAGAGCATAAGGGCAATTATACTATAGCTAACAGAGACGGTACAAATCGATGAAGCTGCTGGTCATCGTCAGTACTAATATGTCTTTGTGCACAAGACTTACCATGACTTTAGCAAGCTCATTTTGCAAGGCTGGCAGAAAAAATAAGAGTAAGCTTCAGATGAAACATTTAAGATTAGGAATTCATTAAATGATACAAATATTACAAACTGGCAAGCTAAAAAATTACTTTTTTTCAATAAAGAAGTCATAATGGACTCCCTACAATGCTTGTAAAGTTAGATATCTACCTTGCTTTTTAAAGGCAATTAATAGTCCACTGGAAAATATTTCCAGTCATTAATTGTCTTGTAGTCTCAGACTCAGTGCCACTGCTTTTCAAATGTCTATGTACTGTACTCTGTTTCATTCTTAAAGTTTGAAGCAACATGAAAAATTGTAGAATCAAGAAAAAAACTAACAAAGAAAATTTCAGAAATCTTTCAAAAAGACTTGGTTAGTATTCAAAATGTTCACTGGACACTGGTGTCACCTCAAAAGGTGTTTTATATGCGACTGTCCCCTCTGGCTGGTTGCACTCATGTGAGTCACACTGCACTCCTTGTTAACAGGGGGTCATATGTCACTGGACTCTTGTCAGATTTGGCGGGGAAAGTAATAGCTTACCCTGGATGATTTCATTCTTGTTATACGTGTTGTATCAGTTGACCTTAACCCATCTTTCCACTTCTATGGTCTTGTAACTTTAATGTTAAATTTTTCTTTATGGTGCAGCTCCTTAAAATGGGCTCATGTATATATATGTTCACATTTTATGAGGTCATACATCGAGAAACAATCATGTGAAACGAATGTGAACTCAGTTATATGATGCTTGTAACAATGATAAAACATTATCAAAAAGATTAACAACTGTTTAAAAATATGACAGAAAATGGTCTATTTTGCCAAAAATTGTTAATGAGAAATTTAATAACATAAGTCTTGGGTTCAAATGAGCTTTTGTTCGGTGATTGTTCATCAAAGTATGTAGACTGACAGAATTGAACAAATTTAAACAAAACAAAGTTTGACATTTACATAAAATCTGTGAACACTGGTCCCTCCAAGTGTCCTCCTAGCTTCCATGAAACAACTTTGTATACTGATTATGATGTCATGGATTTTTGAAGTTTACCTTTTGGGATAACCTGGATTTACAGTAAAGTTTTCAAGTTTCATGATATTGGAAATTGCAAAATCAATTTATCTAAAAGTTGGGTTGGATTTTTTGAAAATTTCAAAATTGTTGCATCCCCGAGCTTTTCAATCATCATTTTTTTTATGTCAATTATGATATATCTGTTATCCTAATGGTAAAATTATGTTAGCTTGAATTGACATATCAGTAAACATAAACTTCCTGGTATTAAATAAAATGTTGAAATGAGATATGTTTTAAACGTATCATGGGAATTTCTACTGGCCTTTTGATCCAAGCATTCAACCAGCTGAGGTGTCTGGCATACTATAAAGTTATGCACACTAAATGATATTGATATGGTTCATTAGTCCTATATGTGTCTTATCTTTCATGATGCATGACTGTGAAATGTTTTAAATGGCATGATACCAAGTACAAGTTACAATGTATGCAAGGGACATAATTTTTCTGAAACATTTCCAATGTAAAATAAGTATTGTCTCCCTTGTATCTTTAGCTTTGAAACAACTTTACTTCAAGATTTTTTATATATATATATATGAAAAAGGTAAAATTCTATCTTTCGACATATAACAGAATTTCATTGATATAATTTACTTAATAGAAAAAAAAATAATAATTTAATGAGATATTTCTGAAATGTATAACTGATCAAGTTATAAGAATTATGTTTCAAAATTATTGCTTTTATTTTGGCAGCGAACTCGAGTGTTAAGCGCTCACTGTTGAATACAAGTGAAGTGCACATAAAAAATCTACCCTATTGAAAGATGAAAAATAATTGGCAACAGCACTGTTGATGTTAGATTTATTTATTGAAATAAATTCAGAAATGTTCTGACTCTAGCTTCAAAAACACTCATATAATTAAATCTCTGTAAAACTTCATATTTCAATTACGCAAATAAAAAATAGTAAAGAGGCATAATTATGTAATAATTGTGGATCTATTTTGCATGAAAAACTACCCTGTTCAGATTAAATATGGACTATACTTTACACGCCTGATGCTGCTGTCTCACACAGTTCCGAATCTTGCGATTGCCCTTGTCAGAGAGAGGCACTCACCAATTAATCATAATTATGATCGGGATATGGTCGCAAGACATTCATTAATGTTCTTATTCACTAGCAACTATTCCTTGATGGTTGGGAATATTAACATCATGCTCCTAAAATTCGCAAAGAAACAATTTCTTTACTTTTTCGCAACATATAATTATACTCACAGTATATTTAAAAGCCATTCTTAATTATCGCAATGTATTTATAGCGCTTGCAAGGCATTTGCAACCATTGGTAAGAAATTAGCAATGATTAACTTGACATGTGTGTACTGTCCAGTGGCTGGAGATGAACTGACGCAGAGACTCAGTCCAAATAGCAATCAACTGCCCAATCGCTTCACTCATGAGGTGTTGGCAAGCACTTGCATGGCCGCTCTCGTAAGATATTCGCAAGAAATTATTGTAAGGGATTTGTATACATTTGCAATGATTAGCAGAAATTTGCAAGCACATGCACTCGCAACTATAATTCGAAAAGATTTGTAAGGCAAAAAAAATTTGACGCTTATATTGTAGGTAGGGCCGGGTAACCTGAACCAAATGTTTTTTTTTTTAGGGATTATAAAGGCTTCTAATGTTCATTATTTTTCCTGTCCATTCATCTCTTTTTTTCAAAGTATGATGTTTTCATAATCACACTGATATCCTGGACTGTGTTGGAGCAGCATTATGAATTTATAACATGATTGCTTAATTTTTATGTTTGGGACTTTCCCTGCATTGCATAGGATTGCATTTAAAATGGTGTACATTAATTGTGTTGATGAAGAATACTAGATTAAGTTTCAGATTGTTTTCCTAGTATCCCGCAGGCTGTCAAAATTCCATGGTAATATATGATGCCTTTGTGTAAACTTTGATCTGCTTAACTATTTTATCGACTTCAGATCAAATCAATTTCCGCTTGCCACAAATAGATGAGTTTCTCTCTTGCGCACATTGTCAAAGATAGAAAAAATCTTTCTTGAAATTACTTTGTCCACAACTTTTGACACCAGCCTTACATTAAGAGATCAATTATGCATTTTCCTCATTTGCAACTATAGATCTCTTATACATGGAATCATTTTTGTAAGAGAAAACCGTGCACTTGAAGAAACAAGGTTCCATCCCACAATCTCAAGTTCTCACGCCTTTAATAACTTCCGACTGTTGCTTTTTTTTATTTTCTGACATTGGATGTCTCGCCTCCCACCTTGGACCTTTACACTGGGATAACATTTTTTGTTATTTGTTTGTAGACCTCACTGAAATGCACAACATTTCCAATGTGTGATATTGAACAATTGGAGCCTTCACTTGAGGATTACACAAAAAAACGGTGTTGCAAATTTCAAGGATTTTTTGCTGATGGTATATTTGTTGCTGTATAATGGAATTCACTAAATTGAAAATTGGCATCAGTTTGTTGTGCAGGATATCTGATTTAATCTGTTTGAAATGTAATTAAGTGTCCCTGATAATTTTGCAATTTGATAAAACTCCTGGAAGTAATGGATAAATAATTAGTTTATGAAGTGGTCTTTGAAGTGTCTGATTGATAGATGAGCAATTCAATGGGATCTCCCCTTTTGGATATAACTTGTGTTTTGTGATGGGGAGTACTCTTGTTTGTCCGTTTGTCAGTAAGCACCAGACCCAGCCCAGCTGCTTGGACACAAGGTAGTCGTATTGTTGTTGTTTTGGTGTTATTTTACAAGTTACTATTTTCATTATATATATTCTAATCAAGAACTGAAACCATCTATACTTGAATAACCATCTATTCTTGATTTAATTTATTTTTTGGCCATCCCAAAGTGTATTAGACTTAGATGTTTCCTTAGTAATTTTTACTGGCTCAACTGGACGAGAAGGTTTTCTGGTTCAGTAACTAAGCCCAATTTAGACTTAATCATGAAATTAGATTTTTCGATGAACATGCCAAGTTCTTATTATACTATTGCTTGGTATGAAATTTTTGGATAAATGTTGCTAAACCATATCGAGATTTTGTTCAAGCCCGGAAGGGATTTAACCAGTGCAGGGCTTGCAGGCTTGTGCAAATTTCAACCACTGTAGGTGAGGATGAAAAATCGGTTCCAAAAGTTTAATGGGTCGAGCCACTGGTATAACATTTATTGCTAGTTTTCACTTTGCAAGATGAAAGTCCCGAATTTCTGTCAGTTTCATTTATATTCTGTGTATTTTTTTTGTATTCATTCATTATGAGGTTTTTGTTTTTCGAATTGTTATGTAATTAAACTACCTCAACAAAAAAACATATTCAAGTAAAAAATGCTTTTGTTCCCTGAAGTTTCATCGACTTTCTAATTACGTCTATAATGACTCTCGAAATAGAACATTGACAAGTCAAAACAGAAGTTGTTTAATTGATGTGGAACACAAGATGGTTATTTAGATCTGGCACAGTCAACAAACTAATAGTTTTCAGGGACCGAGTGCAGATAAGAATATTATTGTACGAATATGTCTGTAAATGTCACAACAACTTATTTTGTATGTTTTTGTTCAAGTGCCAAACCCTGGCAAGGAAATGGTCTATTTTTTTATTTTGTTTTTGTTTGGTACATTTAGTCATAATTTATCATCGCAACACAATGGGATCAGTCATGCCATATTTCAAGAAGGCTTCCCAGGGGTATCTGCTCAGAAAACAAGGGGATTTTGCCCTAAATTAGGGGGATTTTTATAGATCATCATTCATCTATTTACTATGTTTGTTGTAAGGGAACATATTGTACAAAGTTATCAATTCCACATTTTTTTCCTGGATCACACACAATTTTTAGCTCAACTATTCGAAGAATAAGGAGAGCTATACTACTCACCCTGGCGTCGGCGTTGGCGTCACAACTTGGTTAAGGTTTTGCATGTAAGCACCTTTAAGTCATTATCTCAATAAATACATCAGTTATTGCATTGAAACTTTGGATATGTATTCCCAACTATATTACATACTAAATTAATGAAGTTAGATAACAATTATTTGAATATATATAATGCAAATAATAGGCCTTTATTATTCGACTTAGACATTCTGGTTAAGGTTTTGCGTGTAAGCACACATAGGTTAATATCTCAGCAGCTACTTGAGGTATTGCATTGATACTTGATACAATGGTACTCAACCATCCAACCTACTAAATTAACCAAGTTAGATAACTCTAGTTTGCATTTAATGCAAATAATTGCCCTTTATTATTTGACTTAGAAATTCTGGTTAAGGTTTTGCGTGTAAGCACATATAGGTTAATATCTCAGCAACTACTTGAGGTATTGCATTGAGACTTTATACAATGGTAGTCAGCCATCCAACCTACTTAATTAACCAAGTTAGATAACTCTAGTTTGCATTTAATGCAAAATAATTGCCCTTTATTATTCGACTTAGAAATTCTGGTTAAGGTTTTGCATGTTACCACATTTAAGTCAATATCACAGCATATATATCATGTATTGCATTAAAACATTAGATATGTATTCCCAGATAACACTTTTTTGAATATAATGCAAACTATGGGCCTTTATTATTTGACTTAGACATTCTGGTTAAGGTTTTGCATGTAAGCACACATAGGTTAATATCTCAGCAATTACTTGATGGATTGCATTGAGACTTTATACAATGGTACTCAACCATCCAATATATGTAAATAACCAAGTAAGATAACTCCAGTTTGCATTAAATTAAAATAATGGCCCCTTTTTTATTTGACATAGAAATTCTGGTTAAGGTTTTGCATGTAACCACTTTTCAGTCAATACCATAGCGAATACATCATGTATTGCATTAAAACTTTACACACAGGCTCCCATCTATTTAACCTTATTATTTAATCAAGTAAGATAACTCTATCTTTTATAATATATAATTTTTTGCCCCTTTATTATGCGACTTAGAAATTCTGGTTAAGGTCTTGCATGTTAGCACACATAGGATAATATCTCAGCAACTATTTGATGTATTGCATTGAGACTTTATACAATGGTATTCAACCACCCAACTTAATTGATTAACCAAGTAAGATTACTGTATTTTGCAAATAATGGCCCTTTATTATTAGACTTAGAGATTCTCGTTAAAATTTTGCATGGAACCACATTTATGTTAATATCTCAGCACACCATGTATTGCATTGAAATCTAATCTAACAGTGATCCATGCATGTTTCGCCTAGAAACGTTTCAATCCTTACATTGAAAAGCGGCAGAATAGTCGAGCGCGCTGTCTCTGTGACAGCTCTTGTTATTTAAAAAAACATTCTCAGGGAATGTTCATCAGGTGACCATGTTGACCAGGTAACAGATCAAAATTCGGAGGGATTTTTACTTCCCTGGGGAATGTGACAAAAAGTCAACAAAAATAGTTTTGATAAACAAAATCAATGATTTACAAACAGTCGAATTGAATTTAAGTATGTTCCAATTTTCAGTCACAAGAACCAGGCGTCATCGTGGCTCCCACCTCGGGAAAACTGGGATCCAGGAACCCTCGCGCTACCATACGGTTGGGAGGCTGCGGTCGACAAAAACAAAAGACAATACTTCATCAAGTAAGTGCACATGGGCTCTTCAGCATACGTAGTTTCCCATTTATTTATACATCTATATTAAGCTTGTTTGTCTTTTAGAGAAAAGTCTGGCTGTCATCATAGCGTTGGTGTCATTGCCAGCGTAGTTATAATGCAAACACATTAACTTCTGCCTGAGCTAAAATTAAACTGATAAAGATATTAACATAAATATTAGTTTAAATAACATAAAATACAACCTACATTTTCAGCCAATGAAATTGCAGAAAGGCAATCATTAAGTTGTAGACATAATCATTAATCAATCCCACGTGAGTATTTTTTTTAAGGGTTCGTCTTAATTCTGCCAGTCGCTACATCAGATTTTGCGTTGACAATGTATCAGTCAATGCTGTTTTATATTAAGTCCGATGACCTGAAGAAATATCTTAATGATTAAGAAAGGCTTATTTGCTTCGCTCACTTGGTCCATTCTTAATCATTAAGAATTTACTTCATGTCATACAAAATGAAAATTCATGCAAAAGTCCAAAACTTTGGCTTTAATTTTTTATGTTGAGTTGATTCCAGTGATTGACTGAACAAAAAAAACATCAAGATTTTAAATCTTATATAATGTCAACTCTTTCCAGATTTATTATTAATAATAGAAAAAGTGAATAACATGCATCCTTTGTTCAGATGGAGGTCTCATGGAAGTATGAAAGCTGATCTTGCTTTAATGAGAAAAGAGTATTAAGTGAAAATAACAATGCAGCATTTACTGTCATTGTGCTCCAGGATCAACATGTTTATTTCTCCTATCCTACAAAAACAACATTATCTAATGTGTTGTTCTTTCCTGAAAAACTACCATAAGACATAGTCGTCTGACATGGTAGTCATTGTTGTCATGTCTTTATCCCCTCAATGAAGGAATGGGGTTTACTTGCTCCAGGGTAAAAATGAAAACAATGCATGCAAACCAAGGACGAGCCACCAGATGGTCCCAAAATTGGTAAATTCATTATTTCCACACAACAGTAGACAAACCCTGTAAATTTCCCATTGGAAAATACCTAAAATTTTGAAAGTTGCATTTGTTGTAAGCAATGTGATACATCATTTATTGTGATGCAATGGGTTGTACAGAATATTATGAATTTATGTAAGTTTTTGACAATTTTCTTTTTTTATAGCAGTTCTTTCATCTGGTGTCCGGTCCCTTTAAATGTAAAGCAAACTTTGTTTACATGTTGATATACTCAATGAGAGCTGCTAAACTATTGCTGATGTACTCAACAACTATGGAGAAAATAGTAACCTGTACATGAAAAGTTCTCCCTTTAATATACTTAATCTGTTGTTTTACAGCCATATAGAGAACTTCACTACACGAGATGACCCGAGGGATGACCCGGATTATGAGGAGCCCCCCAAACCGCGCGAAGTTGAGCTTAATCGTGACCCACAGAAGGGGTTTGGGTTTGTCGCAGGAAGTGAGAAACCTGTTGTGGTCAGATTTGTCACTGAAGGTAGGCATGAAAGTTGAAGAAGAAAATTGATCATCATTGTTGCGGTGCAGATATTTAAATATATAATTATATAACATGTTGGTCACCTGCAGCGCAATCAATAACTTTATAAGTTTTTGTCCAATCGTCACCAAGTTTGATCAGAAGATGTTTGGATAAGTTTGATAACCAGCCATATCACTTTAGTTACTAGAGAAGTTATGACCTTTTAAATATAGGAATTACCAGTCACCACCAAATTTAGTCAGAATGTGTATGGGCATAATATCTCGGACAAGAAACATTACCAAATACTCAAAAGTTATCGCCATTTAAGTTATTGCCCTTTAATTATAGAAATTACCTTAAATTGGTCTTGTTCAATCAATAACCTTAGAAGCCTTTGTCCAATCATCACCAAAATTTGTCAGAATGTGTATAGGCATAACATCTTGGACAATATCTTTAATCAGCTATATCGCTTAAGTTACTCGAGAGTTATTGCTGTTTAACTATAGAAATTACCTTAACCCGAGTTTTTTTTATTTTTATCAATAACTTTAGAAGCCTTTGTCTAATCATCGCCAAATATGGTCAGAATGTGTTCCGGCAGAATATCTCCGTCATGTTGATCACTGGCTATGTTACCGCTGTCACTCCAGAGTTATGACCCTTGAATTGGTAAAAACTGTATTAACAGTGCCTCTCTGATAGCTTAATATACAATCACCAAACGTTGTGTCCTAAAAAGAGAACAGGCATATTTTGAGATAGTTGGTGCTTGTGTTAATTTTTCTTGATGACTTTATTTATTGACAGGTTTGCTATGATGAACAAAGTAATTATTTTGTTAAACAGTAGAAGATTACAAAAACATTAAGATTATCAATAATAATGCTCGCTATTAAGACATTGCTGTAGACAAACCTGTCTCACTACAAAGATTCAATGCCAGTGACGAACAATAAAATTTTAACTAATATGATAATTCATGTATACATGTTTATTTAAACAGAAAGTGTAATAATGATGATATTACAAAAATACTGATATAAACTTTAATTTCTAAATGATAATTTTGTTGCGAAAGGTATCTCAATATACCTATTAAATAACGTGGTATATCGTGATATGTTTTTGCCAATAACACCTGTCCCTAGATTTCAAAATTCTTCCCAAAAGAAGGACATAATGAAAGCTTATATGGATATTTCAGGAGGTCCGAGTGTGGGGAGACTGTTGCCAGGCGACCAGATCATCAAGATCAATGGGCAGGATGTGAAGAAAGCACCACGAGAGTTTGTCATCGATCTCGTCAGGTAAATAAGCGAGTTTGTCATTTATCTTGTCAGATGATTTGCAAAATTTCCTGGCATATCTCAGACTAAGAACACCGTATTATTGTAAAAATTCATGTGCAGGTTCTTGCCTTCAGTGTAAACATGGAGCTAGTGAATATCTTAAGAAAACCCCACGATACAGTTGCATCAGTAAGATTAGTGTGCATTGTAAGTTATAGACACTTAAGGATACTTGGTCCCAGATTGATAATAGATTGGTCCAAAATTATTGTAACATATAAGCAATTTCATGAGACAATAGAATAACTTAGTTTGCATTCATGAGTAAAAAAAATTGATGTTATTTATTCATAAATAAAAATGGCATGCTTGTAAAGTGCATTACTATAATGGGGCATTTTCTCCATACATACAGACATACAGACACACACACACACATGTAAACATGGACGCACCCACACACGCACGCACATAATGTGAAGTGTTCAACTTTATATAAACCATATATGTTCAATAATGCCCAACAAGCTCATTTAAAAGTACAACAGACTAGAGTTGACATCCACTCCATCTTGCAGTGACCAAAAAGGCACCAGCCCCATATCCTATACTGGGAAACTGTGAAAAGAAAAGGCTGTCCTGAATTATGTCTTCCTAACCTCAAGCCAAGGCTTATAATTGACTTATCAGTCAAATGTTATTTTCATTTACCCACAATACTTGTCAATTATATATTATTTATTTTCTTTCTATTTATTTAAGTGAACTATGGCAATGCAAGAGGGAATTACGCAATTTCCTTTAGCAACCAGCCATTGTCTGAGGGACAGTAGTTATGTCTCCCCCTCTCTGGGGGAGACATATTGTTTTTGCCCTGTCCGTCAGTCCGGTAGTTTGTCAGTCCGTCAGTCCGTCCGTACGTCACACTTCGTTTCCGATCGATAACTGGAAAACCGCATGACCTAGGATCACCAAACTTGGTAGGGAGGTTGGTCGTGAGGTGTAGAGGATCCCTATTGTTTTTGGGATCACTAGGTCAAAGGTCAAGGTCGCGGCGACCCCCAATATAAAAAACATTTCTGCTCAAAATCTTGAGAACGGTTTGACCTAGGTTCACCAAACTTGGTAGGGAGGTTGGTCATGAGGTGTAGAAGATCCCTATTGTTTTTGGGGTCACTAGGTCAAAGGTCAAGGTCGCGGCAACCCCCAATGTAAAAAACATTTCCGCTCAATATCTTGAGGATGGTTTGACCTAGGTTCACCAAACTTGGTAGGGAGGTTGATCATGAGGTTTAGAAAACTCCTATATTTTGGGGGGTCACAAGGTCAAAGGTCAACGTCGCTGTGACCTCTAATGTAAAAAAATATTTCCGTGCAATATCAGGAGAATGCTTTGATCTAGGTTCACCAAACTTTGAAGTGAGGTTGGTCATGATGTCTAGATGATCCCAATTGTTTTGGGGGTAACAAGGTCAATAGTCAAGGTCGTGGTGACCTTCCATGTAAAAATCATTTGCGTGTAATATCTTTATGTCTCCCCCATTCATGGGGAGACATATTGTTTTTGCCCTGTCCGTCAGTCAGTCCATCAGTCTGTCAGTCAGTCAGTCAGTCAGTACGTCACACTTCGTTTCCGCCCAATAACTATAGAACTCTTAGACCCAGGAACTTCATACTTGGTATGCTAGTTGGTCATGACTAGTAGATGACCCCTATTGAATTTGGGGTCACTAGGTCAAAGATCAGGGTCAACGTGACCTTGAGGTGAAGAAACGGTTTCCACTCAATAACTAAAGATCCTTTGGGTCCAGGAACTTCATACTTGGTATGCTAGTTGTTCATGACTATTAGATGACTCCTATTGATTTTGAGATCAAAAGGTCAAAGGTCAAGGTTACCTTCAGGTAAAAAATGTTATGTTGGCAGTGACCTTAAGCTTAAAAATGGTTTCTGCTCAATAACTAAAGAAAGCTTGTACCCAGGAACTTCATAGTTGTTCATGACTAGTAGATGACTCCTATTGATTTTGAGATCAGTAGGTCAATGGTCAAGGTCACCGTGACCTTGAGGTGAAGAAACTGTTTCCGCTCAATAACTAGAGAACGCTTGCAACCAGGAATTTCATACTTGGTATGCTAGTTGGTCATGACTAGAAGATGACCCATATTGATTTTGAGATCACTAGGTCAAAGGTCAAGGTTGCCATGACCTTGAAGTGAAGAAAAAGTTTCCGCTCAATAACTAAAGATCCTTTGGTTTCAGGAACTTCATACTTGGTAAGCTAGTTGTTCATGACTAGAAGATGACCCCTATTGATTTTCAGATCAAAAGGTCAAAGGTCAAGGTTACCTTCAGGTAAAAAATGATACGTTGGCGGTGACCTTAAGCTTAAAAATGGTTTCTGCTCAATAACTTAAGAACGCTTGTACCCAGGAACTTCATTCTTGGTACGCTAGTCGGTCATGACTAGTAGATGACCCCTATTGATTTTGAGATCAGTAGGTCAAAGGTCAAGGTTGCCATGACCTTGAGTTGAAGAAATGGTTACCGCTCAGTAACTAAAGAACACTTGCACCCAAGAACTTCATACTTGGTATGCAAGTTGGTTATGTAGATGATCCCTATTGATGTTGTGATCAGTAGGTAAAAGGTCATGGTCACGATGACTGTGAGCTGAAAAATGGTTTCCGATCAATAATTGAATAACGCTTGCGCCCAGGAACTTCATACAATGCAAACTTCGTTTACATTTTCCATGATTAATCAACAACACTTTCTTCTCTTCACTATTTAATATAATCGAATAAACCAAACTTCACTGTTGGTTTGTCTCCAGTCCAAAGTTACAAATTTCATGTCCATCATTTATTTTTTCTCAGCTACGACCACACAATAGGGGAGACAAGCGCTTTTTCAAAAAAGCAATCTCTAGTTCTAGTTTCTTTTTGTCTGGTTATATTAGCATCCCCTTGTGGCCCAGTGTCTTATTTTTCGAATATGATGTTGAAAAGTCGTATTGGTTATTATTTCATGCTTGAAGAAAGTATAAGCAACTTTTGAAAACTCAAGACTGAAAATAAAAAACTCAAGATTTGGATATTAAATTTTGAAAAAATCGCTATGGAATAACCAGTGAAGCCATTTCCAAAATTATTGATGACCTTGATTTTGTTTGAAAATCTTTGACTAAAGCTTCAGAACCATACAAATGATATCTGCCATATAAGCATACAGGTTCATTTCCATGCTTCAAACAGCATAATGAAATATCTTTTGATTGATCAAAACATATCTGGGGAAATGAATTTTCATGTTGTCAGGCTGTCTCTTCATAACAGTTTTGTGAGCTGTCAGGCACCTTAATTCCATATTAACATCTTATCTCCAAGTAGTGAATTGTTTATGGAGCCAGCTATGGCTCCCCAATATTCAATATTTTATTAATTTTATCGCTATGTTTGGAGTGACACTATCTTGACCTTGTGCAATCTTTTTCGGGATAGAATAGGACGTTGAATAAACAAAAAAATAATTTGATCTTGGTCTCAATTATCTTTGCATTGCATACCGTAAATGACTGGGTATAAGACGATAGGGGGTATTAGACGCAGGGAAAAAAATCTGTGAAAAATCCGAGAAAAAAACTTTTAATCTATGTTTTTGGTTAAAAGACGCATAGAAAAAATGTCAAAATCTTCCGGCATTTTCAGCCACCATGTTTGTTGACAGTGACAAAACATTTTTTTTTCGTGAAAATGGCGATGGTTATCTTTAAAACCATACAACCATACTGTCGAGAATGAAAAGTTATGTTATGCAAAAAATATTTTGACAGTGCCCATCTTTACTTTTTTATATGTAAGTTTGATTATTGTTTAATTCAATTTATTATTCAAAATAATATTGAATACCGTAATTCACAAGAGTTCTGACACCATAAATTATTATTTTTTTCGCTCTCCGAATACATAGAAAATTATCATTTTCACACTTTATTTCCATGTTTGTTTAACCTGCCTTTTTTCTTCATGTTTGCTTTTTACCACTTATTAATTTATCCGTAGTAATCAATGGTCATAAACTTATTTATTACGCCTATAAGTGTAAATCCTTCATGAAGTTAATTAAAACACCATTTTATACATGCACTGAACTGAATCATCACATTCTATCGGCTTCAGATCAAAGAGTCACACTGTGTGACGTCACATAACTTACAGTTATACCCACGAGGATCTCGTGGAGAGCAATTGGACATTGCTATGCAGGATTAATGTATAACTGTACGATTATTGCTTCATAGAGTCTATAAGTGTGGTACAAGTTTGAAAGCTTATTGGCAGATCGTTTTACAAACATGCCATGTCGATGTTTTCTTAATCCCTTGATTGCCCTTGTTGTTTGTTAAATCCTCAAATTAATATATCACACTTCCTTTTCAACAGGCAATACATCGTTTAGGATGGGTAGTAACTAATTAAATTGTCACAGTGGTGTATACGGTTAGGTAATCTAGCCAGGCATTGTAAAGATAAAAATCAATAATCTTCGTCTGTGAAATTGACCTCAGAAAAAAAGTTCAAAAAATTGTTACTGGGTATTCTACGCAGGCATTTTTTTGCATCAAAATCTGAGGGAAAAAAGTGCGTCTAATACCCAGTCATTTACGGTATTCAGAATGTTCCCCTTGATCATATCTCGACCACTTTTAAAAGTGGGTCACATGGGGTCAAAAACTAGGTCACTAGGTCAAATCTTAGAAAAATCTTTGGAACATACTAGAGGCATTATACATAGTCAAATATTCATGAAACTTTATCAGAATGTTTTACTTGATGAACTCTTGGTTGTAAATAAAACTGGGTCACATATGATCGAAAATTAGGTCACTAGGTCAAATCTTAGAAATGTTTTGTCTGGAATTGAAATGATTGGGCCTAAAAAAAAAATACATTTGGTTCGGGTTACCCAACCCTTTTTTTTTTTTGCTTCTTAATATTTAGTTTAAACCTTAATGCTTATACAGAAGATAATTTTAACACCATTCTCCAATGATGAAAATGATATAAAGCCTAATAAAAAAAGATAAAATAAAAAGCCTACCTACCCTACCTATTTTTGAAAAGGATGTAACCCTAACCAACAGGCCTTGGTTGGATTATGTTCAAACTTGGTCATGATGTACCCCTTGATGAAATATGGACCGCTTGTAAAAGTGGGGCATATGGGGTCAAAAATTAGGTCACTAGGTCAAATTTAGAAAAAAAATTGAAACACATTAGAGACAATATGTATGGTCTTATATTCATGAAACTTGATCAGAATGTTTTCCTTGATGAACTCTTGGACATGTTTGAATCTGGGTCACATGTGATAAGAAATTAGGTCACTAGGTCAAATCTTTCAAAAATCTTGTCAGAAACTATTTTATGGTGGTGATTGGTCTGATTAAGTTCAAACATGGTCAGAATGTTCTCTTCGGTTGAATTTCGACTGCGTTTTAAAAGTGGGTCATATGGGTAAAAAACTAGGTCACTAGATCATATCTTACAGAAATCTTGGGAACACTCTAGAGGCAATACATCTGCTCTAATTTCCATGAAACTTAATCAGAATGCCTCGATGAAATCTTGGAATAGTTTGAAACTAGTTGGTAATGTGGGGTCAAAAATGAGGTCACTGAGTCAAATCTTCAAAAAACCTTATGGATACTCTAAAGGCTATATTTTTATGCATATATCTGGACCAATCTTCATCAAACTTGCTCAGAATGTTTGCCTTGATGAAATCTTAGATTAGTTTGGAACTGGGTAGCATCGAGTCATAAACTAGGTTTCTTGGTCAATTCTAAATGTTACATTATATACAATATATTTTTTTATTTCAAACAGTTGCAATCAAACTCAAACTCATATATATATATTTCGTCAAGAATTGATTTCCATTCCTTGACTAAGCCCAATCAGGCGGGGGATATCAATTCAACGAATTTGCTTGTTAAAGCCATATTCTGCCTTTCAGTAAATATAATTAGACTTTTTGATGAACAACCTCAAATTTGTGCACAGTGAATTTGGAACTTAAAGATGTGGGAGCTATGTTCTAAATTTGACTGATGTTTTATCGAAAGTCAAATGAAAAATTAATATACAAGTTCAACATAGCTTTTTGTCCAATGTCAAGCTTTTTTTATTGATGTCTGTTTTCAGCTCGGCTGCACTTTTAACTGTACTTAATGATATAATGTTTTATGTATTAATTATTTTGCCCATTATGTGTCATTTACCATAATGAAATATTATTTTTCATAACAGTGATGAAGGCCTCTATGTTCTGTTTATCGCATGTGAAATTAAAAGCACAACCAGAAGTTTTCTGAGAAAAATAAGGATATGCAATAAACAAGTGTGTATGCTGCAGACAAAGCGATTTTTCATTCAAATCTTGTGGCACAACAAATTCCCATTAATAGATATTTGATGGAAATGCTCACAAAACCCTCTTCTGTTAATAGAAAGATTTCCATGTTAATAAGTGACCTTCTTACACTGAAGAAGATCCAATTGCTCACACATTTTCTTGGAGATCTTGCCTGTTAAAGGACAAATTGGAAATCAAATCTGTCTTTTCTTATCTCTAGGGAAAAACAAATTGCTCCAGAAATAATGTAAAGTGATTTCTTAATTATTTCTTACTTCTTATGATAATTTTGCTCATGAAGTAGTATTTCCTTGATGTTTTGCTACTGAAGAAATTTTGTGAACAAACCAGTCCCAATCACAACATTGTAAAGCGCTGCATTGGCTAACAAAACTTGATGAAGTCCTCAAAAATGAATTTGTTTTAATATAACTTTATGGTATAGAAGTAGTGTGTATAATCTCTGATATTTGAAAGTGCTGTTATTCACAATATCTTAATATTCCACATCAGTTGTTGTTAAATGGACAGGCATTCAGAAACAAAAACACTCACCATAAAACAAACAAAAACAACATTAGTAAAATAACAACAACAGCATAGAGAAGTCAATTATTCACTTTATTTTTTAAAATCTCTACTGTTACAGCTTAGCACGATTTCTTTAACAATGTGTTTTTGCAACTTACATTCAGGCTGTCACACTGTCACTATCGTGTCACCCTGGGCCACCTACTGCTTTTTTTAGTCAGTTCACTGGTAATTTACAGAAACATAATTTTGTTAGTGAAAAGGTTACATTTATTTTACCAAAAAGGAAGCCATTACATTCTAGGGCTTATATATTTTAAAAATGCATTGGCAAACTTAGCTGCGATTATATTTCCCCCATAGGGAAGAAATCTTTTTGAAAAAAAATTTGGAACAAGAAGTTGGGTTAGAGCCAGTCTCTTAAATCATTTTATAAACAATTCCAACATATTGTTTGATCTTTTGCCAGGATAAAGTAGGTTTTGTTCTTAACAAGTTTGTGAATTTCAGGTCACATGACTGGTTTGCAACTCAATGAATTTGCTAAAGATCTACAAATCAGGCAACGTCAATATCCCATGCAGCTTTCTCAACTGTTTTGCCCAAACTCTGTCCTTTCAGAATCAACCATTATCAAATGTATGTCCCCACTGCCCCATTGATAAGTGCATAATTTGTACAGTATATGTTTCATAACTGTGTCCATTATATATTTTCAGGTCGTGTAAGCAGACAATCAGCCTGACAGTGTGCCAGCCGTACAGTGACAATGTAGGTCCTCAGTACTCTGTATTCTGTACTCACTATATATAGTTACGGGTGCTGGTCTATTACCTCCAATCAAGTACTCTGTACTCATAGGGGCAAAGGCATTCACAATCATTATGTAGTTCGACTTTTACGTTATAATGTCCTTGTGAGGCTGGGGCCCACTTCAATAATATAAGTAATAAACCTTACAGCTGTTCAAGAGTGCTAGGGTTCAACCTTTAAGTTATGAGCAGAATCTATGTGATAAATTTCCTTATATATTTTTATTGAAATGCATCTTACGCCCGACACGGAGTTACGATCGTTAGCCTTACAAATGTTATTGAAATGGGCACCTGTGTATTGGAAGAGATATAAGAGAGGTTGTGGAACGCAACATGTACATATTCTTGTGATCTTGACAATTTGATTGCTACGTCATCCAAGATGTGTACTTTGTACAAGTTAAAAGGTGTAGTTGGTCTCAAATGTAAAAAAAACAACCCCAAGCTGTATGTCGTAGACTCAAGCAAGGAAATGACATTGACAAAATCACCCGAAAAGTTTGCCATGCATATGTCTGTCAGCCTCCCTGTTCATGTGAAAAGATTTTGCAAACAACGTGAAGGGCCAGCTTGAAACTGGACAGACAGGTCCAAGTAGTGTTTATAGCAACCTCTCTATGACATTATGAAGAAATTTCTCGGAAATGTATATGTCTATAATAATGTTCTGCTTAATATCAAAGACACGTTTGGTCATAAACTTAAATGTCATTCACATTATGGAAGAATTTGTCATGACTATAAAGCCATATCAGCGTCTATGTGTTCTTGAAAATAGACCTTTCTACCTACGACTACCATTTGTATGGCTGTTAAGCTGTTAAACCTCTGTTAATGGTGGTTAGTTAAGAGTACAACTTTTCATTAGTTACTTTCTTGGGCACCGGGCTAGGGGATGTTCCTAGCAGACACTAATGAATGAAAATAGAAGATGAGGCTATAAATACTTAAAAGATCTAGCCAAAGTTAGTAGGCTTGTCTTGGAAATTAATGAAGTGCTTGGCACTCTGTGTAGTAATACCTTCACGCTATAATAAGTTAATTATTGGTCTGATGCAATCTGTTGTTAAAAATAAAATGTCAAATAGATCAGCAATATGATTGCAGTACTTTTCTGCAAAGAAGTGTATTTACAAGGGTACACATTTACCAACGACTATTTGCAGCAAAGCCTATCACTCTAGCTAAAGTATTTGAGTTATGGCCCTTAATGGTCAACTGAGGAAAAGGATGATCTTTGTCATCTGCTAATGTGGCAGTGTTCTCTTTGTAAAAAATTGTAGCAAAGGGTTGTAATTAAAGCAATTCACTGGTTCGAAACAACTTTACTTTTCATTATATTCAAATTCCATTTTTGGGGGAGGGGGGCATATTATTTTGATAACGGTTAAAAGGGTTTCATTTAGAGGAATTTTAAGTAAACATAACATTATGGGAAAAGTATTACAAACAGACGTGAAATATTTGAAAATCGATCACTTCAGCCCCAGTTGAAATAGAGAACTAAATACTAACTGCAATAGGAAATTCATAAAAAATTATATAATTTATTATCAATTATTTATTTCACGTTTTGGTTATTCAGCAAGAAATATCCTTTTAAATGATATAAAATTGATTTTTGTACATGAGGCACCTTCAGTAATATAACTACTCAACAATTTCATCATCCTACATTTTGTCATTACAGTTGATTTTGGTAAGATTTGTGTACCTCCCCACCGGTTACATTGGTTGGTTTATGTTTTGGTCGATTGTTGTAACCAAAGTAATTCAGAACCAAACAATAATGAATGTTCGATGTCCCTAATACCTGTAGACTACTTTGTGTTTGTTCGTATACCATTTGTCATAATCTGTATAACAACAATCCTTTTGTTCTCATTTATGTCTCATTCATTTTCTCAGTAGATAAATATGGGAATAATTATGTCAATTCTAGACTACCGTATTTGTACAAGGGGTGTTAAAAAAATATGGGTAAAAATGTGGATTTACTTGATGTAACATGTCATTCAATTATAAACAGATGTACGACTATTATTTGTATGGCATCTATTATACGCTATACTCCGATCTACATATCTTAAAAGTTTTAATGAGTTTCGTTTATGTTTGAATAAAGAGAGCACTTTTCCACTTGTTTTTTAACACCCCTCTTCAAACTTAAATAACAGGATGTTTTTACCAGATTCTATGACCTTTTTGTGTGTCTGTTTGGTTGCATTGTTCTTCTGCTATGTATGTTATGGTTAGACCTATTGTTAACAGAAAGGTTAATGTTATGAAAAAAGTTTGTGATACCCTTGATTGCATCCTTGGCACCCAGTGAATCATAACCTATATGATACCCTGCTGCTTGATTGGTCGCACGAGACACACTTCATGCATGCGGAAATGGCCAAGAAGTTACGAATGTAATCTCGGGTCGAAATAATCCAATGATATCATGGCTTATGAATCGTTTAAGGCAGGATATTGTCAAATATGCTGATAGCTCTTCACAAAGGAGATTCTTTTCTTTTTGTTTTCGGCTATTTCATTGGTCTGGAAATGCTTATGAATATTCAAGATTTACGAAGTTTCCGTAGCCAATTTGCCCAGGGTATCATATAGGTTATGATACGCTTGGGTGCCGAGGATGCTTGATTGTATCTATCTTGTATTCTTGTTATAGGGGCATCTCATCATTCAGATGAAATTGTAATTGCTCAAAATGTTTATAGCCAGACACGGGGAAAACAATCTGGCCATGACACGCGTGGCTGATATCACCAGGCATGTCAAAGTCTGGTTTGTTGGAAATCACCCACTGTCTAAAGTCTTCGATATGCCTACTGTCGCCAATGCACAGCAAAACATTGATAGTTGCATTAGGCCTAGTAAACTGAACAATTCAGGAAATAAACCCAATTATTGGTAGCTTATAGACAATTGTATTCTGACTGATTGGATGCACCTGTAACATTTAAACCCTGTGTTCTGAGTGCCATATGTTTTGATGTTTGTATTTTGTAATGCTTGAAGAGCGGTTGGTTGTGTATGTTACGAGACATAATGGCAGACCTGCCTGATGTTACCATGGAGGAGGTAGGGCAGTGTATTCTGGGAAATGTATTAAACTGCACCATATTGTGCCAATAACATCTATCTAAAACATTCTGTGACCTTTATATTGGGTATGGTTAATTGTTGATTAAAAACTTGCTAAAACTGTATCAATGAGCTATAAAGCTTTAAGTCCAGGGGTGAGCATCATCACAAAGTGATATGTCTCTTAGGCTTTATTTTTTTAGCCATTATATATAAAAAACAAGTACAGCTATGCTTTAATGCAATCTTAGGCTCAAGGAGAAAAGCATCTTGTGACCCTAACACAGGCACTGCCTTTGACCCACAGTTAATTACATTGGCCCCTTGGACTTTCTTTTCAGTCATTGGCACCCCCGGGAGTTTCAACAATGTTCTGCTTATTCCACTTTCAGAATTCAAAAAAAATACTTGTTTCTTGTAGTCTTTGTAAATGATTAAATTCTCATTGAATGTTGGCACCATCACAGATCTTTCTAAGTGGTTGCAATTATAGACTGGTATTGGCATTTATGTTGCAGTTAAAATATTTCTATTAATGCAACAACGTATTTGCACTTTCAGCTAGCATGGGAACAGTCCATACTTAATATTTTAGTTTTGCATGTGCAAGGAAATTGGTTTTAATGTAATTCATCTCCAAATGCCAAGGGGTGTGTATGGGGAATGAATCTTTTGTAAGCTGGGAGCCCTCATTGCCAAGGGGTGGGTGTAGGGAATAAATCATTTATGAGGTGGGAGCCCTCCTTGCCAAGTCGTGGCTGTGGGGTATGAATCTTTTGTAAGCTGGGAGCCCTCATTGACACGGGGTGGGTGTGGGGTATGAATCTTTTGGAAGCTGGAAGCTGGGAGCCCTCGTTGGGAAGGAGTAGGTGTGAGGTATGAATCTTTTGTAAGCTGGGAGCCTTCGTTGCCAAGGGGTGGGTGTTGGGTATGAATCTTTTGTAAGCTTGGAGCCCTCCTTGCCAAGGCATGGGTGTGGAGTATGAATCTTTTGTAAGCTGGGAGCCCTCATTGAGAAGGAGTGGGGGTGAGGTATGAATCTTTTGGAAGCTGGGAGCCCTCACTGCCAAGGAGTGGGTGTGAGGTAAGAAACTTTTGTTAGCTGGGAGCCCTCGTTGGGAAGGAGTGGGTGTGAGGTATGAATCTTTTGTAATCTGGGAGCCCTCGTTGCCAAGGTGTGGGTGTGGGGTATGAATCTTTTGGAAGCTGGGAGCCCTCACTGCCAAGGAGTGGGTGTGAGGTAAGAAACTTTTGTTAGCTGGGAGCCCTCGTTGGGAAGGAGTGGGTGTGAGGTATGAATCTTTTGTAATCTGGGAGCCCTCGTTGCCAAGGCGTGGGTGTGGGGTATGAATCTTTTGTAAGCTGGGAGCCCTCGTTGCCAAGGTGTGGGTGTGGGGTATGAATCTTTTGTAAGCTGGGAGCCCTCGTTGCCAAGGCGTGGGTGTGGGGTATGAATCTTTTGTAATCTGGGAGCCCTCGTTGCCAAGGTGTGGGTGTGGGGTATGAATCTTTTGTAAGCTGGGAGCCCTCATTGCCAAGGCGTGGGTGTGGGGTATGAATCTTTTGTAAGCTGGGAGCCCTTGTTGCCAAGGGGTGGGTGTGAGGTATGAATCTTTTGTAAGCTGGGAGCCCTCATTGCCAAGGCGTGGGTGTGGGGTATGAATCTTTTGTAAGCTGGGAGCCCTTGTTGCCAAGGGGTGGGTGTGAGGTATGAAACTTTTGTAAGCTGGGAGCCCTCATTGCCAAGGGGTGGGTGTTGGTATGAATCTTTTGTAAGCTGGGAGCCCTTGTTGTCAAGGGGTGGGTGTGAGGTAGAAATCTTTTGTAAGCTGGGGGCCCCCCGTGCACATTGCTGAGTGTGTTACTACAGATACAGATACTACATGCCAGCAACTTGATCATTGTTCTTTGTTTGCAGAGAGAATATTTAAAATATTATTAATGTTAATGTGTATTTGCTTAAATGTTATTAATGTCAGGTGCTTTTTTATGGTTGTCTTGCTTTTTTTTAAGAATGATAGTTGGTGTATTTTTATAGCCTTAGTGTCGTTGTGCAAAAACAGTAGTAGCCTTGACCAAAACACCGTTCAAGATCTCTAACTTAAACTTAGAGCACACGTTGCCCAACGACAAAGGCCCATTACTCTGGCTTTAACAATTGTTGAGATATTCCTCTCATTTGAAAGGAAAAACAGACCAGCATTGGCATTTGCTCCTCAACATAACGCACATGTACGACAAAGGCCCATAACTCTGGCTTTAACAGTTTCCAGTTATGTCCCTTATTAAAACAGATGTGCGTTAGCGCTCTTGTTTAGCATGAAGAATGGAACTTGATTAACTGCTGACTTTAAAACACATTTATCATTTGCTTAGAATACTAACATGTTTTTACAATTTACAATGACATTTTAGATCTACTTTTTCTATGCTGTCATGGGTCATAATTTCTTTTTTGTCACTCGTATAAATCTTTTTTCTAGCACTAACTATTTTTAAGACTACACATGAACATTTCAGGTTATTGTGTTTTTTATGGTTTTGCATTAGTCACTTTGCTATAAAAAAATAATTGTTCTTAAATTTATTTCTTGTTTTTGAAATGGAAAACTGGGCATGCCGATTGTTGTACAAATTATTATCAAGTAAAAAATATTCTAGAAAAACAAACTATATTAATTATTAATATCTTATGTTACATTCTAGTCTTTTAACTTCATTAAACAGTTAGCCTGACTTATAATGTGCTAAGTTATATATTTGTACTGTTATGGAACTATCATAATAAAAACAAACTGTAAAAACTTATACATAATGTACAACTGCATAGAATAACTACCAGTAATGTAAACCAACATATCTTTAAATACAAACTGAACAGAGTTTTATTTAAAATTTTGTTCATGAAAATACCATGGGTCTTTTCGGTTAATTATTTTATTTTTATATTTCAGGAAAAAATATTTTTTTATGGTGTTTCAAGATCTTGTGTGGTATTTAATATGGAAATTAATCGAATCTTATGGTCATAAATCATTGATTACATTTTCTGTATAGGTTGATTACTTTTACCATGCAACCTGCTTAGTAGCATCAATCTTATAGCCAGTTTGATTTGGGACAACATAAAAGTTACAAAAATGGTAGGTCTTCTAAAACTGTTTGTTTGGTGGTCTTCTTTTTTTAGAAGCTCTGCAATCTCTTTGAAATATTGAATGGAAGAGGCAGCAGAGACAATAAAGTATAAAATGGCAGAATATGTGCAGTGCAATATCATTAAATTTACCAGGTTTTCAAAAAACAACATCTTAGTTATAAGAATATACTGAATAACTTGAGGTAGTGTTGACTTATTGTGAACAAACTTGGTATATAGGAAGAGTTTATTGAGAACTTAAATGGGATTGTGGCCCCTATGTTCAAGGTTAAGGTCACTTTAATTAAAAATAGAAAAATGGTTGGTACTGAATAACCTTATTTTGGATTGACATATTGCAACCAAACTTGGTATGTAGTTTATGTAGAAATTTTGTTGGATTGTGTTTGAGGCCTTGAGGGGTCAAGATCAAGGTCACTGCTTTCAGAAAATTCAAAAATGGTGGGCACTGAATATCTTTAGTTTTGGTTGACATATTTTGACCAAACTTTGTTCATTGGAAAAGTTTATAGAGACCCTTAGGACAAGGTTACTGTTACTTATAAAATAGAGAAATGGTTGAAACTCAATATCTTCAGTTACGGTTGACGTATTGTCACCAAGCTTGGTAAGTAGGAAGAGTTTTTGGAGACCTTTCATAAGATTGGGTTAACAAACACAACAATTAAATCGGCGTGTATATGACTCTCACAACAGAGAGTGAAAACCTGGTTTTGTCCCATTGTGGTGTTTCTTGTTTAATAGTAGACCAAAATGACAAAACAAAATAAACTTTCAAATAAATAAATACTCTATTTAAAAAAGAAAGACAAGGGTGGAATTCCATTTGCTACTAGTATATGTAATTATACTTTGGAAAAAAACAATTAATAACTAGTGTGTTTTTTATAAAATGGCTGAACATATCATTACATTGAATAGAAAGTAGTTTTCCCTGCCATCTTCGAACCTCTGCCTCCTGTTCTTTGTAGAACCAAATTGAACTGGCTACTAGATTCAATTAAGACAAACAGTGAACACCATGCAACCATAATAACTAGTAGTCTGGTATGCCAGGAGTGGATATAAATTATTCAGCATTGTGCATTGAAAAGATTCTGTTAAATTTGGTTGTTTCAGTCGTCAAGGAAGTCGGCGTTGCTAACGGCTGCGAAGAAGGATCGGCTGAAGAAAAACCCATCACGAGTGCGGTTTGCTGAGGAAGTGATTGTCAACGGTGCCTCAGTGCCATCTGTAGGTTCTTATATACTGCTGTTATAGAATGTAAAAAAGTATTTATGGCACTTTGTTATAATGCCAATAAGTTTAATTTATTAAATCTATTTTGTAAGGGATCGTCAACAATACCGCAGTACCATGTAGACGTCCTTATTTATGACTTTTTGGGAATATCAAAAGAACATTTATGTCAATTTTCATGAATTATGGTAATAATACTTATAGAATGTCCAAGTGTCTAAAAAAATAATTGAAATCTATTTTTGAAAATCTGATATAAAAGAAATGAAGTTTTCTAGAGAGTAAGCTGGCTAAAAAAAAGAAAAACAATTATCTTAAAGAGCAAGACAATTTCGCAAATAAAATTATGAGTCTTAGACAAATCTGGTTAGCAGGTGGTGGAAGACTTATGATTCAAGAATGATGCATGTCTGTCAGCAAAAAAAACTCCATCTTTTCAAAAGCATTGAAATAAGATTCTAATTTAAGATCTCACAAAATGAAAAATAGCTTGGAGTTCACATTATTTTTATTCTGTTTTTTGGTTAAAGACAAAAATAAAAGTAAAGTATATATTATCATTGCCTTGGTTGTATAATGTTGTTGTCGGCAGCGGTTGTTGTGTAAAACTGACAATGTTGGTCAAACGTTGGAAGATGCTAACATCCGTACCTTATAAGTATTAATATAACATAAAATGTAACATGAAAATCATGTCACTTTGTATATTAAGCAAGTCCCATTATTCTGGCTAAAATAATTATTGAGTAATCCCTCTTGACCTAACTGATTAAAAATGTAAGAGCTTAGCAATAAGCTTTTATTCTTCTCTATATGTTGAGATCACACTTTTCCTACAATGGTCTACAAGAGACATCAGCTTGAAATTCTTCTCCTGATAATTTCAGAACTCACCGGAGGACAACAACATGTATGTGCCATTCATGCCGAACGTTCTGAAAGTGTTTATGGAGAATGGTCAGACCAAGTCCTTCAAGTATGACACCAAAACCACGGTCAAGGTAAGTGAGAATGAAGCTCACAACCCAAAACTTGGTCTTTATTGTATTTGCCATTCATGCCGAACGTTCTGAAAGTGTTCATGGAGAATGTACAGACTAAGTCCTTCAAGTACGATGTAGTGGTATTGGTATTCTCCTCTCACCCAAATGGTTGGCGGCTAGAGCCACTAGTGGCTTTTTCTCAATACATCTCAAAATAAACCATTGTAATGCTTCATTCCGAGGAAGCCTATCATGATTCCAAACATCTTGTATAGCTGTCTTCAGAATTGAGTCAACAGAAAGATCCTTTCAAAATGATGTTATTTTATGCCTACCAATTTCCTTGACCATGTCCAAAAGTGTGTATATAGGCACGGGCCCACCTACGCATACGCCACTACTCCCAGGTGTACAAATTATTTTTTGCCCCCCCCCCCCCCCCCCCCCCCAGAAAAGACCAATGCTTTAATTTCGAAATCAGGAATAAAAATTGAGGAAAAGGGAATGTACATAAATGATACACTTTACATGTTACAGTTTATTCATAATGCTTGAAAATGGTTCTTTCATTTATGTATTTCTCAAAGTTTTCCTACTAAAGGGGACACCCTACAGCTCCCAACTATATAACATTTTCATACATCTCCAATAAATGACCTTCATGTTTTCAAGGGTCATTCAAGTATACATGCGTACAATTCAAAAAGCTTCAGGTACACCCCTGCCAGCACATTGTATTGAAAAATCCATATTGCTTTACTGTCATTTTCTAAACCGGTATCGGGAAAGTAGCATGTGTAGTTTGGTACCTTTTACACACTTCAATGTTTATTGAAGGTTTTTTTACATTATAAACTTACTATTCAATGACATCTGTTTTCCGGAACATACAATATTTCCTAACGAAATTATTTTAAATTTATTCAATTGCCGAATTGGTAATCAATTATGTGATTGATTAATGAAGTCATCTCCAAAATGAAAAATTCAGGAAATTTTGTGTAAAATCTAGTGCATGACAGCGTGTTATTATGTTTCCTTAACTTGTGTGAAATTTCAAACAGTGTTTTATTTAATCAAATTGTTTCTGTACTATCCGCTATTGTTTCCATGGTTAGCATGTTATACAAATATTACATAAAAAAAATGATGTTTTCATCAAAATATAACTTGTCTGTAACAATGTGTCCCAGAAACAGTGGCACCATGTCTTGTTTCCAACAACAATAATTTCCTCTATTTTGTCATGTAACATTTGTTATGACAGACTATTGCCAATGATAAAATAATATTTAAGTATGATATTTCCATGGTAACATGTTATATTTCCAGGATGTTGTGAACTCTCTGCAGGAGAAACTGAACATCAAGGACATCCACCATTTCAGCCTTGTTCTTCACAACATGAAATCCCATATGCCTGCTCGTATGACCTTACTACAGGAGCATGAAACTGTTGCCGAGGTAACTGTTGCTAAGGGAATTATTGTTGTTAAAACGTTACAGAATATGGCAAAAATGTAATATGGTTGTGTTGTTCCCATCTTGCATAAAATATTATTAAAGTTGGTAATAACTGAAATATGGTAGTGTTCTTTACAACATACAGAATATGGCAATAATGTAATATGGTTGTGTTGTTCCCATCTTGCATAAAATATTATTAAAGTTGGTAATAATTGAAATATGGTAGTGTTCTTTACAACATATCATCCCACAGTCCTGCTACAGTAACATGATACCATTGCCGAGAAACTGTTGCTATGAGTATACAGTTGAAATGATTAAACATTAAGAAGAGTTATCCTTTACAAGTTGAACTCCAAATGTGTGCATTGATGACCCTTCTGGAGGAGCATGTGATGGTTGTCAAGGTTACTGTTGCTATGGGAAACTGTATTATTTTGCCCTTCAATTATTGTTTTACATATTTTCATACATAAACAGTCCATTCTCATGAGAAATGGACACCAAAGGCACCCAGAATGGGCCTTCAAAGAGAGTAAAGGCAATCACCATAGTAACTGTTGCTAAGAGATACTGTTTTGCATAGCAGATTTGTGTATAGATTTCATCCATGTGCCAGCCCCAATTATTTTTTTTTAGCATTTTTGCTTCGTTTGTCTTTGGTCAGTCACTTTTATAACTTCACAAACTTAGTGGTGACACAAAAATTTACAATCCTTTCCTCTCGACAGTGCATTGATCTTATATCTGGTTACACCTACATGAAGATAGATTGTGATATGAAGACCACATTAGAAGATACTACAGTGGTTACATCCTGAAACAACAACCTGTTTCAGACCAACAGGGCATTTTTATGACACCCATTAACTGATTACTCTATATAGGTTTCAGGGTAATGGGGCGATGCCTTTGTAAGTGTTCTGATAATAATCATGCAAACATTCTCTCTGGTGAATTGTGTGTTGTCTTGAGACTCTTCATCACTTTTATGGCTGCTACTTAAATCTGTTTCCAGATACTTCCATTAAAAAGATATATATATATAATGGCTGTAACAATACGTTAGGAAGGCCTGTCCTTGAGGTTATGTCTGTTGTATAAATGGCATTATTAAGCTATGATCACTCGTGGATCCAGGGGTTGGGGTGGGGGTGCTTGTGGCAACTGGTGCGCACCCCCCTAAAATCATCCAAGTTTACTTTTTATTTCAATAAAGGAGAAAAAAGTAATAAAATACGCCCAAATTGACCATTTCTGATGAGAAATTGTTGAATTGCCAACACTTTTAACAGAATAAATTTTGATTCTGAGGGAGGGGCCTGGTCAAATAGATTAGCCCTTAAGTTACGCCCCTCTAACCTCAAATCCTTGTACCGGTCCTGATGATGTAGGATTTTTGCCTCTTAATCAAAGCCTATCTTGGAGAATACAGCATTCTTCGTGTTCTATTGTTAGAGATCTATTTATAAAAGCTGTCTTGTCAGCCATGTGTAAGATATTTCCGTTTTTGATATATACAGAATGATGGCAGCTAATATTGGATGAAAGCTTTGATTATATTTGGTGGGAAATCTTATTTTTTCCCTGACAATTATGGTAATAGGATGGTGGATTGGCATTTGGGTTCTGGAGTAAATAAATCAAGCACATTTCTGAAGATTTTAATGCAGAAAATCAAAGATTAGATTGATAATTCAATTTGTACTGCTGTTCATGTAAATGACAGACTGATATCACAGGATATTTTGTTCCTGACTTTATGACATTAATTTAAGAGAAGAAGTTGGTTGATGGATGTTATTTTCAGCTGCTTCATTGAGTTATGGTGAAATGTTAGTTAAATATTGCTTGGTGAATTTTGGGGCTGTCTGTCTGTATGGGAAATCATTACACATGAATATTTTGCTGAATTTCATAATCTCAGGGCAGTTGAGTGCAGTTTTTCTTTGCCAATTTTTGACTGATGTATGTATGCTGATATTTGTTCTGAAAGAAGAAGAGCAGCCATGTGTTGTCCTTTCCACTGATTTTAAGATTATCATTAATCTACTAATTTGGAGCCTAGACGAAGTTCTGAGATTGGCTTTTTTCATCACTGTGTCTTAAGAAGACCTCTGAAAAAATCAAGTGTGGTCTCCTATCATTTAAATGACTGTAACTGTCCCCCGAGCCCACCCCACCCCCATCCCCCAACTCCCAAAGGAAATATATGCTAAAAGAACCACTATTCCTGTTTCAGATTGCCAGCCGCCCAGGTGCTCGTCATTTCCGATGTATGTTCCGGGTGGTGTTTGTCCCGAAAGACTCTTACGATCTCCTTAAACAGGATCCCATCGCCTTTGAGTACTTCTATATGCAGGTAAGAATGGGAAACACAACACAATGGAACAATAAGAACCCCTTTGTAAGGACAGTCTCAACTTATATTTTGATTTACCTTTGCTTGGCTGTAAGCTGGTATGAAGAAACCAGTACTAGTACTGAGAGAGACTAGGAGAGATCCGACTTAAATCTATGACCTCTTGGGTGAGAGGCAGATATCTATACCACTCTAGACCACTACCGCCCTGTAGTGAACAGTATGATCAGTCCATATATCAATGAATTTAAATAAAAACCCAGTTTCATGACAGAGCGATCCATACAGGTTTTTTTGCCTAACTGGACCTGTCCAAAAAAAATGGACTGCTGACTTAAATCTATGACCTCTTGGGTGAGAGGCAGATATCTATACCACTCTAGACCACTACCGCCCTGTAGTGAACAGTATGATCAGTCCATATATCAATGAATTTAAATAAAAACCCAGTTTCATGACAGAGCGATCCATACAGGTTTTTTTGCCTAACTGGACCTGTCCAAAAAAAATGGACTGCTGACTTTATAAAACTGTTGAATGCTGCTTTGCAATTTTCACAACAGTGGGAAAAGTGTCCTAAGTAAAATGAAGGTTCAATAAAAGATGTCAAAAGTGATTTTAAAATATCAAAAATTGGTATGATATAAGAAACATAACACACAACTTCGAGCCATATGGCATAATAAGGACCAGCCAGTCAGCCTCAAAGGTGAAGGAACCTCAGCTTAGGCCTCAGTCCATATACACTTTCTCGGGCTGTGTGTAATATTTCTTAAGGACAAAACTAATGTGTACTAGGTCCTTCCCATTAAGTGGATCGGCTTTGGTCCATTGGTGCAATACAGTACAGCACTGAAAAAATGTGTAAGCTGAACTTAATCCTTGTCAAATGCTCATATCTGTTAATACAACTATGATGAACTACAATCATTTACTGGAAACCACAACTGATTTGCAGATCTCCATCTAGAATGTTAAATAGGGTTCAGTCCATTGATTTAAAAATCTCTAGGTCTTGACAGCATATCTGTCATCATCACATAACTTCCAAGATCAGATTCACTAGTAAGATACAAATATAAATATGTCAATGTGAACTTGACATCTATTTAGCTGCCATTGATCTGTGGATGCCAGTGATCTCCATTTCTGAAAAGATTTGGAAGCAAATTAAAATGAATGTTTTTAGAATTTAATTTCACTCAGAAAACACGTCTCGGTTTGACATTAGGAGAGCTCGAAATGAACACATCATGTGATGTATCTCCATCTTGTTACTGTGTTCTCAATGTTTTACCTCTTCTACACTCTGTTTTGTAATTTTGTTTTGTAATCTAATTTTGTGTTTTAGGATAGCTGAGAGGAATAAATAAGTTTGTTAAAATGTTTGCATCTGTTTGTGTTCCTATTGTCTTATTTTGTCCTCGTATTGAATCAGTATTTATGGTGTTCTTTCTACACCTTATTAATGGTGGAAATGACGGACATGTGCTTAAGCTTGTCAAGGCTTCTATCTATAAATTAATATCTATATAAGAAGCTTACAAGCCCGGATATTATTCTCCTATTTTACTTTCATTTTTGTTTTGCTAAAAATGGTGGTGTTGTCATAGCCTTGGTATTGTCATAACCAACTATAGATGATGGCTGAGCCATAGTAATTACTATTGGCCTTATTTAAAAGCGTTAAGGATATTAACAAGAAACATGGCACATTTGGGCTATAACGAACGGCAAGGATATTAACAAGAAACATGGCACATTTGGGCTATAACGAACGGCAAGGATATTAACAAGAAACATGGCACATTTGGGCTATAACGAACGGCAAGGATATTAACAAGAAACATGGCACATTTGGGCTATAAAGAACGGCAATGATACTGTGAAAACTAAACGGACAAGCCCAGTAGTCGAAAATTCAACAATAAATCCTGTTTAGAGGTACATGGTAAGGGCAAAAGTGAACTAGAGACACAAACGTATGAACACCACATATACACAAATATAAACACCACAAACAGACCACACAGCATTGAAATACATTAAACTGGAAATGATGGGATAACCGTCTTGAAACGATCAGTGAAACAGAAGTTCACTGGGACACCAGTTGACTTGGGTCTACGGTAAGCAAGTCCTATGATCCTGGCTTATACATTTCTTGTTGTATTTCAGTGTGTGAATGACGTTCTACAGGAGAGGTTGAGCTCGGAGCTGAAACAGGACATGTTGTTACGCCTGGCTGCACTTCACATACAGCAGCATGCAATGAGCAACAATATCACCAAAATCAACATCAAAACTGTGGAGTAAGGGAAATCTTTTTATTAAATCAATCATGCTTTTTATAAGAAGATCAAGTAATATTGTAAGCTGCATTAGCAGGGTCATTGTGATAGCTGTCATGTAAAACAAAAAATTAGCCAAGGCTTGGATGCTGTTTAATGAATTGACAGAGTATGTAGTAATCTGGTTCACTATAATCAATTACACATGTGGCAAACTCCCTAACTCTGGCTAAAAAAAATTCTTATTGAGCAATGACAATTTACCGAAGGAGAAATTACAAAAGATGGCATCTGTTGCTTTTGTAACACTATTGTCTATATAGCATGCACAGCATCACTAAAATCAACAACAAACTGTCAAATAGGCAAAACACTATTGTTGTTATCAGATGTTCCTAAAAATAATCACAGTGAACTCCGCACAAAGGCTGAAGCTTATATTTTAATTAACTACCCTACTTAATGTCAGGGCACTGTAACACTATATGTGTTGATTAAGTACCTGACTTAGTTTTGTCTTGTTTCCTGCAGGAAAGAATTCGGTCTCGAGAAGTTTGTTCCTGGGTCCATCAGAGAGGCGTTTAAAGTGAAGGACCTGCGTAAAATGCTGGCTCAGTGTCTCAAGATGAACGCTAACCTGACTGCTCCGGGTCAGAAACAACTAACTGCATTGCAGGCCAAACTCCACTATATGAAGATTATCAGCGAGATGAAAACATTTGGTAGTCGGGTGTTTATGGTCACGCTATTGGTAGGTTTACTTTTGGACCAAAAAAGGGATAGAGGTTAGAGTATTGAAGGAATTTGTTAAGCATAACCAATCTCTGACATGGGCCTGATTGTTCAGAACTTTGTTAAAATCAACAATGTCATTTACAACATAATTCTTAACTTTTATACATGAAATATTGGAGTATGTTCTCACATACTTAAGTATAAGCAAGTAATACAAACAAGTCATGCTGAAAAAGCTATCTCAAATCTTGTTAGAATAGCGTTTCCACTTCCAGAGCAGTAACGATTTAAAAGTCAACTTTAACAATGTTGTTAACTTTATAAAAATTCTGAACATTCATCCCATTGTGTCATGGATGAGTTATCGATTTACAAATGTCAAATTGCTTTTATTGACATTGATGCCATGCACTCGTTATTTAAAATGGCTTTAAAGTTCTCTCTACTCCTTTTGATGATAGGGAGCTAATCGAATGATTGAATGTAATGTTAATTGGAATTTCCCCAGGGGATTGTTACCATTAGTTGTCCTTATTTCGCTTGTCAATTACATGTAAGTAATTGACACTCTGATATAAATTAGATACTCCTGTTTCAAGTGAAAGTGATTATATTCTGTTTTGTACCTAGTTGAGCATCCAAATTTTGTAATTGAATAATTGAAATACATAGGCCTTGCAAAGGACAAAATATTGCTTTTGGAAGCCCAATCCTAGATCCAGTCTCATCATTGAAGGTTAACGTTATCCAAACATTTCACATTTTCTGCTTTGATTACTTTCAGGACAAGAAGACAGAAGCCATGGTTCTGGTCGGCCCCAAGTCCGGCATCAGTCTTGTCACCAATGTTAGATTCTACACAGTAAGTTTTGTTGCATTCTATATACTGTATCTTAAGGTTCAAGGCCTGTTTCAATGAGATATCTAAGTTGTTAACCTTAAGCTGCTTAAGGGTTTTCGGGGACTACTGTTAAGATAAGGGGCAGAAACATTAAGTATAAATGTTCTGGTAGTATATTTATGGAAATGCAGTTATTGCCCAAAACAGGAATATGCCTGGAAATTTACCAGCTTAAGCTTTTTTTCTTTTCTGTTTTCTTATTGAAATGTGGCTGAGGCTGGGTTTTTTAGGATAATTTGTCTTATTCCTTTATGAATATGTTAAAACAAGATAAAGAAGAAAGACATCCTTAATTTTTTTATTTATGATGGCGAGCAAACCTGTGGGCGCCTAATTACCAGGCCCCAAATTCTGAACAATCTTGAGTCCCTTATGACAGGATCAGCCTAAGCTCATCCTCATATTGAAGAGTTGCTACATTTAAAGAACATAATCTTGATGATGAAAACACAATAATCTATTTTTGTGTAAAAATAAGTTTACATAAGTAATTTGGCTATTGAGGTGAGCTTGTTACTCTTAAGATTTTTTTTAGAAATCTTGGGCCAGGCGTTGAACCCAGTTGCTTTTTTAGGGCCAAAGGATTTAGCTTATTGGTAAACATATCGCTCTTCGTTAAACATAATGTTATAAAAATTAAACATTCAACAACATGAAAATAGATGAATATAAAGGAGTTGTTTTCTTGATCATTGTTTGTTAATATAAAAAAAACTTAATGTTTATAAGGGTGAAAAGTCAGAGGTAAGCTTGCGTTGGCTTCTTAAATATTAGCAATAATAATAATTACCAGATATATTTCAGATGCCAACTTTATTAGATACACTTGCCTGTCAACTTATTTGAATGTTAGCCTCACATTGATTACAGTTCTTGTTTCAAAGGAATGAGTCTGTAGGTGCTTTAGTCATTTCATCAAAATCGTCAATTTTCATACATGTAGAATATATTCAGTAATTTACCATAAATTATGTTGTTATTTAAAATAAATTTACAATACATGTATATGGCAAACTTGAAGTTAGACTTTTGAATGTAAATGTATCAACCTTAATGCTGCCTGAACATGTAGCCCTATGCCTGATTGTGATACGTATGATATGGACTTTGGGGTCATTTTTTCAACAAGTGTACAACAACAAAATATAGTGAGATAAATATTGTAAGATAAATTGTATCACTATTTTACAAATAAAATTGGACATTTTAATTCCAAAATTGAAACATATATTTATTAATCAAAATGTTTTATTCGAAAATATTATCATGTTGATGACACATGTTGAAAAATATGACCACTGCCACTGTCTCTAATTAAACACAATCTACAAATAACTTGACAGGCTTTAAGTTTGAGAAAGAGGTTTTGATTGAAATCTACTCATTTCGTTTTCCTAATTGAAGCAGTACCAGAGGATATATATACGCCCTCTTGATTCCACTTGTAGAGAAGCCTAGAGGTCATTTTACCCCTTCACTTAAGGAACAGATTTATTCCTTCACTTAGGGAAACAGATTTATTTGTCTCATCACACAACTTTCTGTATAGAAGAGTTTTGGGAAATAAGATATATACTCTTGGGATCTATTTCTGAATTCTTGTAGATACAATCTCAATAATTTTTCTTTCTTTAGTACGGTATCTGTAATGGGAAATGTAAAGATAGAAAAAATGTATTAATTTAGAAAAAGATAAATCACTTTCGTTTTATATCTATATGCGACAAAAAAATATATTAGTGGATTAAAAAATCAGTTTATTTTGAATTTAATCTCCATTGTAGGATTTTCGAGTGTGTTTTGTTTTTATAATAACATTTTTAGTACATTTTTATCTTGGTATTATTTATTGCATCTAACATATAATAATTGTAATTTATAGCTTTATAACACTTATTCAGAATGCATGATTTGATTTCAGCTGTAGTGCAGTGATGAGTTTGAGTGAAACTTAAGATAAACAAATCTATCAACATAGTTACTATGATAAACACCATTGTATTTTAAACACCATGGTATTTAGATAAATTAAAAAAAAAAAACATCTTTTGAAAGACAGTTTTAAGTTTCATTTCCAGGCCTGTTTCAGATGGAAGGGTTAAAATACAGATTAATCTTCCTGCTCTGCGTTTGAGGGTCATTTATATATTCTTATGAAGTACCTCCTTTTCTTAGTGATCAATGTTAATATTAGAAGCACTATGTACAGGACTTTAAAGCATATTCAATTGTTTGTTTACAGCTTTCCATGTTAGCAGACTTCAGTGAGGTTCACAGTATCAAGGTGACGAAAGAAAAAGACAACATGCACCGTGTTGAGATTGCCATCAAGGGAGATGACCCTGGGGTAGGTGTTACCTCCCTTTATTATTAATTTTTCATTTGCACATTTTCCTCCCCATTCCCCTAAAAGCACATGGAAGGGTTATATAGTGATTACTGATATGTTGTGACGTCATGTAAACATTATTTTAGTTGATATAGGCTTGTTCTACTGTGGAAGCATTCATCAAGTCAGGTTTAACGTCTCCTTTTTAAGAAATACTTTATTTTGGATAGTGGGTATTAGTTTATATTACAAGACTGTCTGTTTTCTCAAGAAAAAAGGTCAAGATATTGTCATAGCCTACGTGAAGATGTCAGTGGCATTGTTGTTGTGCAAAATCTGTAACCTTGGCTGTAACTAATAAACATTTAAAGTATTCAAATGAAACTTGGTATACAGTAGGCACATCCATAGCAAAGCCCATGACTCTGGTTGAAATAATTGTCAAGTAATGCTCTGCGGCATTCAAGGTGCAGTTTGTATTGAATACATTCCCAGTATATATCAAAGTGTTCATGTTTTGCACATTTTCACAGGAATACAGTTATGCAGGCAGAATATTTTTGTCATTTCTTTAGTTCTACATGTGAATTGGTAATGGGTTATATACTCAATTAAAAATTGTAGCCAAATATTATATAGATATATAAAAATATTTGATAAGATTGTGTTATGTCTGCAGTTGTCATATCTTGTCAAGAAAATTGCCTCCCCTCAGACGAGAGATGCGAAGATTAAGGTACCAAGAAGATATAAACAAAACGATTCCACACTGATGCTAACCATAGACATTTTATACAGCTATAATACGGCTATAATAATGTAGACCATTTGTATCATATTGCATCAAGATCGGTTCATAAGCCTGTGAAAGGCTTGTCATAATAAAATACACTGTACAATCCTTTATAAGTCTTATTTCATAAGCGAATGCAATTTATACAATCCTTTATAAGTATTATTTCATAAGCGAATGCATTTTACAAACATTTATTAGTTGTATTTCCTAAGCGAATGCATGGCACAAGCCTTTATAAGTCTTATTTCATAAGCAAATGCATTGTACAACCCTTTATAAGTCTTATTTCATAAGCGAATGCATTGTACAATCCTTTGTAAGTCTTATTTCATAAGCGAATGCAATTTATACAATCCTTTATAAGTCTTATTTCTTAAGGGAATGCATTGTACAACCCTTTATAAGTCTTATTTCTTAAGGGAATGCATTGTACAAACCTTTGTAAGTATTATTTCATAAGCGAATGCATTTTACAAACATTTATTAGTTGTATTTCCTAAGCGAATGCATGGCACAAGCCTTTATACGTCTTATTTCATAAGCGAATGTATTGTACAAGCATTTATAAGTCTTATTTCATAAGCGAATGTATTGTACAAGCCTTTATACGTCTTATTTCATAAGCGAATGTATTGTACAAGCATTTATAAGTCTTATTTCATAAGAGTATAATAATATGTTTTTCCAGTTGAACTAATTACAGTTCCATAATAGTTAGTAAAACTATTTTAGTGAATTGTCAGCACGTGAAGACTATTTTAGATTTCGTTACGTTGTCATTTTGATGCAATTTGATATTGATTATAGTTTTGTTTATTCACCTTTGATATACTGTGGATTATTTAGCTAGTTTAATGTATCTGCTGTGCCACAAAACAGCAACAACATCTTAAATCAAAGACTAGTCTTTAGTCTAATGCTTTCACATAATATTGTGAACTAATAAATAGTGTTTCAGAATTAATGACACAGTAATTTTCTCTTTTAACAGAAATAAGTTAAAATGCCTTCAGTTTCTGTTTTTTAACTTTTTGAAAAAAAAGAATATATAATTGGCATAAATTTGGTGTTTTTGAAGTGACTTAGCTACTGGTACATGTACTTGATATTGACTTTTGCTACACATTAAACTCGAACTTGCTATTGCTATATACTTGGCAAAAATAGTCTTGCGAAAATGTATATAGATAAAAATTATTTTCTAGTCTGATTTATATTTACCATATAAGATTAAAATTGTATACTGTCAATGTCCAATTGCACGTGATGGGCACATGTCTTTTTAAGAACCCTGCATGCTACTTAAGAACCAATTTATCGTATAAGCAAATTTCGCTAAATTCGATATTCAGTCATGTAAAGAGTTATGAATATTGAATACTGACTATGCTTCTTTCAATAACCCAGCACCTAGACATTTGGCTGTGTCGAAAGCTTGCAACTGACCAGTAAGTGATTAGAATACACACCCCAGTGTGTAAATCAACAAAATGGTCCCCTGAACACTGGCTTTAATATATCAATGCCCAAGTTTTGCAAAAATGAGAAATGTTTCACTCTGTTATGAATGTAGGTGGTGTGTAACCTACATTATACGATAGGGTATTGGTAAATATGCAAGACTTCAGTGGCCTGAGCAGGTGCGCTATAAACACGTGGCGGTGATGTTATTCTTAGTTTAGAGTTATGGTTTAGCGTTGTTCAAGTCACAGAATTAGAAAATAGTCCTAAGAAATGACACCTGTGCGTCTATTTGGGCATGTGCATCTAATAAGATATTTACGGTACGTTTTATTATGTTATAGGCATTCACTGTAATGACTGATCCTGTGTTGAAAGGATATTAGCTGCCATGATATAAACAATTTATTTACATTTCGGATGAAGCCAGACTGCTCAGTCCACAATTATATATAATCAAAGAGAAATAAATTTATGAATTTGTCTATTCGTTTTACTAGTACACCGAACAAGAAAACTCCTGGGTTTGTATTTGGGTTCCGAAATTAAGGAGAAAGGTTGTTAATTGCTAACAAGACTTAGGTGGGAGGCAGATTGCCATGTTAATAAATTAACAGAAAAGTAAATTAAATGCTGAATGTTAGCACACAGATGAAAAGCAAGAACAAATAATAATGTAATGAAATGTTCGTGATTTTTATTTACACGGTAATGTCTCAAAATAAACAGCGGTTTGGTGCTTAATTGTGTATGTGATTTAAAAATAATTTATGGTTTTGGTTATTAGTTAAATGTGTACTTAGTTTTGTTTTTACATGATGTGTGGGGATATCAGAGTTTGCATGCTTAGAAAAATGTTCAAACCAGAATTTTGCATAAAAATGTCATGTCATGTGGTATGAATTTCAGATGTATATCATGTGATTGTGTGAAGTTGAAAATGTCAAACAAGATAGTTTTAATCCTACAAAACTTAAGTCATATACTAACTCACAATTTATTTATCTCTAAACATATATTCATAATATTTATATTAGTGTTAACGTTCATGTCTCAGCCATTAGGATTGCTGAATGGATTCTGATTCAACCATTGGAACAAAAACGGCTGCCAAAGTTCTATTTGTTTATTTATTAGTTTCTTAGCTTGACTATTTGAAGAATAAGGAGGTTTTACTACTCGCCCCAGCGTCTGTGTCGGCGTCGGGTTATGGTTTTAGGGCAAGTTGGCATTTTCATCATTTTGTCAAACAAAACTTGGCATTGCAGTGTTTCTTGTTTACTTTTTAATTTGATTTAAAAAAAAAAATCTTTTGACAGGCACATATTACATCATTACTGTATTCATTTCAAAAATAAAGCTGTGTATAGTCAAGCAGCTGTCATAAGACAGCTCTTTGTTAAGTAGGTTATTCCGTATTTTGCACATGAGCACTGGCTGGAAGAGAGACATTGGCGCCAAACACTAAGAAATTAATAATTTACTACTTACTAAACAAGATCATTGGCAACTGGGCTTTGCTCAGCTAATGCTGATTGAATGGTTAGATAAAGCGAACAAACAGTTAATATTACTCACAGTCTACTAAATCTCACAGTCTCAGTGTTAAGCTATATATTTTTAAGCCATTTGAAGCATTGTTTACAGGATAGCACTTGTATTCATCCAAACATTTTAGCTTTTGCTTTGAAAATCATTAAGCTACTAAATATTCTGTTACTATTTAATTGTGACTGTTAACTTTAAGCTAATACAGTATGCAATGTGTTAGAATTAATTCTTAAGTATTGATATGTACTTATCTTTTAAAAAAGGCTCAATCTGTTATAATAGAGAATATTAAATAAATTGATAAAAAAAGAATGGCAATATTTCATAATATTGGGATAGATTAAGTTATTTATGATCTATTTAAAGAATATTGATCGTAACACAGTTTTATAGCAAATTCAATGTTTTAAAAATAGGAGTTGTTTTATTTAAATGCAGGACTTAAAGCCAATGTCTGTTTTGCAATTTCAGACGCTAAATCTAGGCTTGTTGAAGGAGGATGCAACGAACTTTGTTAGCATGGTGAACGGATACTTCCGAATCTTTGTTGACCCCAACGGGAACCTGATACAGAGGAACGCCAGCAGGCAGAGCGAAGACCCTGATGGTCAGTAGAGTTGTTATGTTTTTTCATGTTTGTTTTAAGGTCACTAATGTCTTTAAGAGTTGTAGGTTGACTTACAGTTGACGGTTTTTAAGGATTTTCTTGGGTTATTGCTTGTTTTGATGTTTTATAATAATTTCAGTTTTAGCTGAAAAGTAACAACTTAGCTTTCTTTATTCTAAATAAAGATCGTAATGAAAGTTGAATTTAGTTTGAACCAATAATTTCTAAGGGTGTCTGTTTTTGGGGGAAAAAAATGTCATCACGGTCTTTGTATCGGGGAGTTGTCATAGTGTAAAAACTTTAACCTTGGTGAATATATAAAAGAGATTCAAAATAATTGCATGAAACTTATTACACATATTACTAGTGAAAATATGCACATGTGAAGCAAGACCAATTAAATACCCTGGTTTGAATATTTTTTATATCGAAACAGTGTACACATATTACCACCATGTGCATATGATTGTTTTAGCAAGGCCAACAATTCTTGTTTATGTTGCTGTCGAGTTATGCCCCTTATTTGTCGGGGGGGGGGGAGCATTGGCTTTCATTCAACAGCACTCTAGTTTAAGCTTGAAGATTGAAACAATGGTCTGTCGCCAAATGTTTTTAAAGAAGCCTTATTATAGAAATTTAAAGGGTACTTTTCAAATAAAGCAGGCAAATCAATAATACAGTTGTTCCTATTTCCAGTGCCTTCCTATGACAGCAAGCACACTGTGGTTGCAGCCCCCTGGAGTTACCCGGAGGACATTGTTTCCATGGTAATAGAGGAAGGGGTGGAGGAGGGAGAGTCCCAACATGTTGTCGACCTGTCCCGGGGTTCACCAGCGTACGAAGGGAATGCACAGTTCATAATGCAGTTGAAAAAAGATTTAGGAATTAAGGTATGTTATTATAAAAACTTGTGCATATCTAATTTTAAACTGATACCATTGATTTTCTTTAGAAAAATAAATAAGAAAAAAATACTGTCATTTCTTTGTGAGTATCTGCGTAATTAACATTTTACTGATATACATATTTCTATTTCTTTATTAATTTCCTTGTCTTCAGCTTATCAAGATGTTTAATATCTAGCTCAAAATTGTCAATTTACATTTCATTTCAGGCTGAAAATGGTGAAGCTAGTGTGGATGTGACAAGTTCATCGACTGGTTCCATACAATTGACTACAGAATCAGGGGAGACAAGTCAGTCCCCTGCAGTGACAGTAACAGTTTCCACTCCTGGTAATCTTGTGAAACCAATACCCTCTAGTGATGATAGTTTTAATACCTCAGCTGAAGCTCATACCAAAGAAAACAGTGCAAAATTAGATATAAAGGTCAGTAAACCGAAAGTCCCCCAGAAAACTGTGATAAAGGTGGAGTCCCCTCGGTCCTCCAGTGAGGTGAAGGAAGATTCAGGGATACAGTCAAATGGTGATCGTGCTGAAACTGATTCAGTGTCGAGTATGTCAAACAGTAGCATGTCACAAACATCTGGTGGCTCTGACCAGGATATGTCACCATCTGCACCTAAGAGGAAATATCAGTCTCCAGTGTTAAAGTCACGTAAACGACACTTAGGCAGTGAGGAGGTGGAATATGTGAATAGTTCTAGAGGGGGACAGCGGGAGGGGTCGGGGAGACTTGGTGATATCTCAGGGACCAGTAGACACGAGTTTCACGGCCAAGTGGAATATATGAACATTTCTCGGAAAAGACAACAAGATGGGGTTGGAAATGGCGGGAACAGTTCAGACACTGACAGCGGTGTCGGCGACTCAGAGCGTCATGGTTATGGTCTGTTGAACAGTGGGATGGGAAGGGGGCGTGGACAGATGGAGGGGGAGGGACTAGCAGACAGCTGGGGACACAAGAGGGATACAGGTAGCAACCTGCACTCTCAACTCCATATAGACCTCAGTAAGTACTAACAACACTAACTCCCACACTCTTAAACACTTTATTATGAACACTTCTGCTTCGTCCAAATTTAAAATAATGTTTAACATCTAGAATGCAAATTATTGGTAAATTGTTCAGCAATTTAGGTAAATATTGTACCTAAGAAGATTATTTTTAGCTTATTTTTTGTAGTGATAATATTGGTGTCTTCATTTGAGTCCAAAGACTTTGGCCATAATCAAAAAATGTTTTAGGTATTCAAATGAAACTTGGTATACATATTGCCAGAAACAATATTTACATATATATATATAGCAAGGGGCCTAAATTATGATCATTGAGTAACTGTTCAACTGGCAAAAAAACAGAGATCAGAAAAGGGTTTGCTCTGCAGTGCTTCTAATTGAAGGGTTCATTAAGCCTTTTGTGTTTTAAATTGGAGGGATTTGATGAATGTCTATGATTTATTTTGTTACTGTAATTCCCATTTACCGTTCAGAGGGCAATGTGATGAATGTAAAAACAGGTATTACAGCTGTTGTGTGTGCACATGTAGCTCTAGTTCTCAAACACGCTCTTGATTTGTCTGTAGCACCTCTTTCTAACAAACTCATTAGAATTATGTCTCTCATGCTACACTTGTAAAGAAAAATATACAACCAATAGAAGTATCTATACCGTTATGTGTTTCCGGTACAGATAGTAAAACAAGAAAAAAATATTTGAAATAAATATCAGTGGTTACACTTTTAAGGGAGATTAAAGTGTTCAGGATATGTTATCATTCTAAATATAAATAATTTAGAGAAAATGGTTTCAATGGCTCTAGTTTTTAAATGAAATTGTATTTTTTATTTTTGTTCGCTCACACACTCCAATTCTTCTCAGCAAAAATCTGACAAACAAAAAATTCAGTGGTGTGCCCTAAAAGATGTTCACAATATTGATCAACATGTTATAATAGAAACTATTAGTTAATATACCGTGTATCTGTATTATCAGTATCTTTACTGTAGTTGCTACTTTAGTTGCTGTTGTTGTTGATGATTGATGTTGTTCTCTTAGTGAATCGCAAGATTTTCGTTTTCATTCAGTCGTCAGCTTATTAAATGATTATGAAAAAGCAATAACAACTATGTATATGTGAAAAAGTCAAAAATAGTATATAAAACTTGTAACTTTGCTTAAAAATAGCCATCTATCAATAGTCATATCTGTGAACTTTCTGTAAAATTAAATCGTTCAACAATAGATGTCCTTGAAGTTAATTACTTTTCCATGTTTATAAGATATAACTTACCACAGAGCTTGAGTGTATCTTCAAATCAATTGTTAAAAGAATTCATATAAAAATTGTTTTCTTATTAATATGGGTTCAATTTTTTCATTTCTCCCCTCGAAATATTCATTAAATAAATAAATTCAGTTTCCTATCATAATTTTTTTTCCTTGTTCTTCCACCCCAAGGTGCCCTCATTGACCCATACAGCTACCCACCAAGGGGCCAGGATTCTTCAAGTTCCTCAACATCTCTGGACCCAGATAATGCCAGCTTTGTGGGGCCGTTTGACCCTGAAGAATTACCAGTAGAGATTCAGGATGCGGTGTACGACCCTCGGATGTTCGCCTCAAGTGAGGTGTACTTTGACCCTGACATTATAGGTGAGTAATGATTCATGAACAGACAGAGCACCCAATGTACAGTTTATTTCTTTATAGGTGCATAGATGTGCAGTGGCATCTGACGCAAATACTTGATCTAATTCTTTTACTTTAATAAAATTATTTACTCAACCCGAGTCCCTTAAGAGAGATGTAAATATATCAGCTTCTAGCTCTCTTCTCAACCTTCACCATGATATATGTACAATATATGTGTTGTCTCAATGTATTTTTATGAAAGAAATCATGCTTAAACTAACCCGACTCAGATTTACTGCACCTTAGTTCTCTTAACGTTAATGAGTTATGTTAGTCGCCATTTTGTTTACAGTGCACTTTTAGTTCAAAACTTACTAGTGCTAATAAGTGCTGTTTTCATAACAATGTGTGGTATTTTCAGACTTGACGTTACTACCGCCATTCCCGCCAACAGAGGAGGAAATGAGAGAACAAACGACCCTGGCATCAACACGCCCACAGCAGATGATCACAAAAACAACACGCCCCAAGTCCCAGACCCATCCTGCTCTGATGAAACAGACAACTGTCCAATCATCTCCCTCTGATATGGTACGGCTCCAAACATAGAAAATAATATCATCTTGTACTTCTTTAATGTTTTCTTCGATATGAAATAATGTTTTCTTCGATATGAAAAAAGAGCTAAAAACAACTTGTGTGGCTAATGCAAAAACGTACCAAGTGACATTGAATGGTTTGGTTCCATATGGTATTAAACCTATGATGGTAAGGCACTTAAAGTCCAGTTAAACTAAGGTTACACTTAACTAAATGTGTACGTGGATGACCAAGATATATTGTATATTACACAGTCTTCTTTGTATACGTTTTAAGGCCAGCAGGTCAGTTAACAAATTTATCAACAAAATATTGTTACTAGTATAATACAATTACCGTATTATATCATGTATAGGACGCTAGCATAGATAGGACGCAGGCAAAAAAATAGTTGAGAAAACGGGTAAAACCCCTTAATATATAAGATAGGACGCAGCGGAAAAATGTTAAAATCGGAGCCGAAAAATTGAGGTTGGTAAAGTATTTATAACATATATTGAAGTAAAAAACAAACAAAAAATTGTATATTAGGCATATTTCGATAACTGTCTTGTGTATTTCGATAATTATCGTCGTATTTTGGTAATTTAGCGTACATAACAAAGATATATGTCTTGACATTTTGAGAACATTCACGCATATTATAAGACTTGTACAAATGCCGTAATAGTCCCGACTGAGAGTCAACCGTTGCAACCGTTGCAATAGTCCCGACATGCCTTCTGAATGACAGTCAACAGTTGCAACCGTTGCAATCGCAACAAAACTGTATTGTCAAAACTGAGGATTGTTTTGATAAGGCTTGTAGCTGCGCGGATTAAAGCATGTAGGCATAATTAATGCGTGTCGGTAATTAGTCTTGCCAGCGGAAGGCACGTCAGGTAAAGTGCGAACAAACAACCATTTTTCTAATGACAGACAGCGGGTGTTTTTCACACCTTCGCACATTTGAAAAGATTTGATATTGACAATTATGCTACTTTGCGTTATGCACATTCCTTTATTATTTTTTTAAAACAGTAACATGCAACAAAATGTTTTGTATAATATCGAAACATTAAAATCATGAACAACGATTAATTGATATTAACCTCCTTTCCCGATTTTCCGTTGCCGTTATAACTCAATCCAGTTAAAATGCTGACTCACATCGAGTTTTTGTGAGTAGCGTCCCTTTTATAAAAAAGTAAACACTCTATTTTTTTTTCAATTTATTTCTCAATAAATCATTTTAAAGTAAACATTCAATATATTTCTGCGTGTGTTAACTTGCGTGATTTTACCTATGTCAGTTGTTCTCTTCGGTGACGCAGTACAGATACTTACTATTACCGCGTTCTTCCCCGGTCCAATATTTTCGACCCGAAATGGACTTGGAAAAAACAGATGCAATTCTAATAGCATAGAAAGGACGCAGGCACTTTTTAAGACGAGAATTGGGGGTAAAAAAGTGCGTCCTATGCATGATATAATACGGTAGATTAATGCTAAATGAGGATAACATATTGAATTGAAAGTTTTACTTGAAAAATCTAATAAACCTTGCCTAAACTGTTTAATAAGCTCTTAATTTGGAATAGATATATCTACTCAGATATACTGGTTAGAAAAGGTATTGTATGATACATGCTTTTGTAAGATGGCCGCTATGATAGTATTGTAAAGAAAACTAGAAACAAAAGCGTGCGTGTCTAAATTCTGCATTGAGAGAAAAGATGCCTGGAAATATTTGTTTTATTATTCTTAATGGAAATAAGAATTGATTAGTCACATGGGCATTTTTATTTCCAAGAAATGCTATTTACCCTTCTGGGAAATATTGCTTAGATTACTTTTACTATAATAGCTTTTAAAGGAGGTTCACCTATAATTATTGCTGATCTCAAAGCTTCTTTGTGCAAATTAATGTCAAAAACATGAAAAATAAACAGCAAAAGGCTATCCTTTGTGCTACGTCTTTAATATTTAATCTTGTATTAATAATCATGAAACTTTTGCTTTAAATTCCCTGTATACCTGAAACCTTTAATTTAGATTAATGATACTCCCTTTAGACCACATAAATACAAAGGAGACGCTTTCAGTCTGACTTTGATATTATGATCACTGTTTCGTTTGATTTTACTTTTTGCCAAGATGGTTTTGATTGGAGTAAATGAGTTTCAAAGAGTTTGTTTTACTTTCAGGGTCATATGAGGCCAGCTGTACAGAAATCAGCTAGTGTTGGTTACTGTCCCGATTTTCTAGATCACGACATAGATGCAATTATAGAGCACCTGACTTTGCAACCCCCTCCCAGTAGCAATGGGCAAGATCAGGAACTAAATGGTGAAGATGCACTAGGAAACAGTTGGAATGGTTCACTTCAGGCAAATGGGGGAGATGGGTTTGAATTTGAAAATAAGCAGCTCAGTAAAACTATAGACTTAGGGTCACTAGGAATGGATGAGGAATACAGTAGTCTTGTAATCCCACCTCCACCGGATGAGTCATTTAGTTTACAGGACATTGATATTGTGCCTGCTCCTGTTGATTGTGTGCAAGAAAAGAGAAAGATGTTCCAGAAACGGGATTCAGAGGTGTATTTGAAAAACTTTGGGAAGAAAGGTATTAAGGGGCCAGCATTAAAGTCTTCTGAGGAGGGTAGTGATTTGGACAAAGATGATGTAGTGCCAAAACAGGACAGTAAGACAGATGCTGGTAAAGATAAGAATGAAAATGTGAACGGAGATGTTCAGAACGATACTTCTCCCGCTTCGGTTTCGGAGAAGTTAAATGCGTTGTTGAACTCTCTGTCGTCGTACAGTCAGGAGGAAGAAGAGTCGATGGGACATTTTCGTCGTACTTCTTCACTACGACTTGGCCGGTGTGTCTCGTTAGACTTTCTTAATGAGCCGAGGAAGCCAGAGGTGAAAGAAAAGAATAGCGACCTTGTTGTTGGGTCTGTGAGAGTAAAGACTAAAGTGCGGCCAAAACTAAGCATCGAGCGTCCATTCCAGTCAGGTAGTGGTCATGTTGCATTGCCATTGAAAACAAACTCTCTTGACAGGATGACTAATGGGGAAGCAAGTGGTTCAGAAAAACAGGCCAACCATGCCAAACCTGCCTCGAGTATCCAAAGAGCTCAGTCTGTTGATGTGTTGCCGACAGAAAAAGAGGATAAATCACTTAGTGACAGAAGTGATAGTGATGCATCAGTAAGTGAAAGTTTTGCTTCTCTGAAGGCAAAGCTGCAGTCATATAGAGACAGTCTACTCAACAGGAGTTTAAGACGCAAGAAAAAACTTGCCGAACACAGTACTTCAGAAGACAACGAAGGTGACAGAACCTCATTGGATGGAGATATAATGCAACGAAGAAGTTCTCTCACAAGATCAAACTCATTTTCATCTCTGATTCGAAGATCTCTGGGCAGATCGTCAGGGAAAGAAGTTAAGGCTCGTTCTTCTTCAGCAACGCGGGAAGAATCTCAAGAGATGACAAATGAGGAGGGGAAGGCTGCTGTGAAGGACAAGAAATACTTTAACACGCTGACAACTCCGCGCCAAAACTTTCGACCAAACACTGGGACCAACCAATCACAGGTGTGTATTATGGAGGCATGTAAAGATGTTAATTATTAAGTACCTTTTACTTATTCCTTAGATAGTTTTGTTTATCATATTTTACAGCACTATCACTTTAAAAGCTTGATATATTTATATTTAAATATTCACAATAATTGTATATTTTCAAAATTTAATTTTTGTATTTGTAGTCATTTGCAGTCATAACTAAGGCTTGCTTTTATGTCGGTGATTGCTGGCTATATTTACATGCAACTGATCTAAATCGCCCAAGTCACATTTTTAGTTACGCTCAAAATATGTCAGTAAATGTTTCATTATAACTTCTGAAGAACACATACATACTAGCCACGTATACTCTAATTAGTATTACCAGAAAATTGATGACATTGAGGCTGTGTTTGGTCTTGATATAAATCTAAAAGTAGAAAGGAAAGAAGGTACATGTATACATATCTGCTTGTCACATGATAATCATTGCCTGGTATTGCTGCAGGATGATTTCTATGTTGCCATTGACGACCAGTTGGTAGGTTTTACATACACTTTATAAGTCATGCCTCATTTGAAAGGTCCAACGGATGATTTGCTTAGATACGTGTAGGTCATTTTGCAGTTAATGTTTTTACCCAGTTTTCGACCAAAAACAATACAAACGAAGACGTTCAATTGCCCGAATAGTTTGAATCATGATTTGATTGTTATGAACTATTCGGGTAAAATTGTACAAAGTCCTTTGGATCTTTCTATTATACGGCTTTTTGTAACACATGGTTGGGTGTGGCATTAGTACACGCTTGAAACATTTCACGTACTTGCATGGTATGTGAACAAATTAGGGCATACAAATATAATTAACAAAATACACTTATTATAAGGTAAATGCTTGCAATGTAATTGTAATATGTTTGCTTTATGTTTTTTTGCAAATATAGAAAAAGGTATATCATTCTATTTACTATTTATGGTTAAGGGAAATATTTTTGATTTTGTTGTCTTGCAAAACCCGTGAAGTAGAAATGCACGTATTGTAGTTTTTATTTTGCATTTAAAAGGCAGGGAACTAACCAACATTTATAGTTAATTGTGAGTATGTTTTACGTCGTCAATAATTTTTATTAAGCAATGTTTTGTCATCCTGTGATTTTCTATCAGAATTCATACGAAAATGCATTTCGTCTTATTTTGCTTGTTAATTGTTACCTATACCATTATATGCATTGTCGTTTAACTTAAGTCTTTGTACTGTATAAGCATTTGTGGCTGGTTTGTTGTCTATTTCTATCTTTGTATCAGATACATGTTCAACTTGTGAACTTGAACAAGATTTGCGGAATTCAAAATAAAATGACTATGAATAGATGTAGTAATTTCTAGTAACTTGAGTATCATAAAAATATGTAACTGTATAAAGAAATTGCAGGGATTTTCAAGCTAAGTTGCAAAAGGACCATACTCGAAATTGGGAAAAATTGTAACTTCAGTTTTGGAATTTCCATGCAAAGTCATTTTTATATGAAAGCCCTAAAATTTGGTAAAATTTAGAAAAATAATGAGTATGTGAAGGTATTGTTATATAATGACGTGAATGTGTGGGTTCAAATCCTGACACAACTCACAATGAATGTTTTAAAGTTTTAATAACGTCCAGAATATAATCACATGTATACAGTTCTATGGAACACCAGTAGAAGTAATTTATACAGTATCATCACTGATTCTTGTAACACAAGTGTTTAAGTATTTTAAATTTGTAACACAAATTATTAAACACACTTATTAAACTGTTCCTAGAAAATAATATTTGTAACACAATGTCCTGACTTTGGTAACACACAAAGTATAAAGTATGTCATGGAACACCATACAATTCGAAGTCCTTAATAAAAGTGATCCTTAGGCTTTTATGTGAAACATATTGTTGTTTTAAAAGGTTAAGAAGTAACAAGAATGTCTGAAATGTCTCACTCAGGCTTAGCTATCAAAACTTGTCTAGCTAAGCCTGTTGCATAAAGATTAGTTAGAACATAAAATAATGAAGGTGCTAAAATTAAAGGAAACATGTAGACACAAGAAATAACAGTTTGTTGGAGAATTAAAAACCATTATGAAACCCTTCAGATATAAAAGGAAATAAAGAAAATGTATGAAATATTGCATATAATATAAAACTTCTATGTTATAAAGAATATAAATGAATTCCTCATAAGATAACATTAATTTTCATACCAAATATCATATATTTCATATGAATAAAGATTTACATCTGAACAGCAAAAGAGACAATATGTACATCAGTCACTTATGGGACAAAAACATTAAGAACTATTAAATAAAAGATAACAAATACTACAAAGACAATTTGACACAAAATTGCTTCATAATAGTTATAATACAAGTCAACATTTACATCCCTGCTTTGAAGCTGGTAAGAAAATATAAAAAATGTTTTTGTATGATTTTTTTTTATTTATTTTTTTTTGCATTAGGAAAATTATAGACTTAATATTGCTTTGGGAATTGGGTTGTTATTTGGCCTCTACAAAGGGCCTGAAGTGAAGTTCCCTGAATTAATACAGATGTGAGATGGCACTGTGTTTGTTCAGTGTTTAAAAGTTGAACATGTATTTACCATCTAATCTGCATGATTCCTCTGGTGTGGTCTTGCATTCTGAACTTTTGTTATTCTGTGACATTTCATTTTCAGCGTTATACCTATCCGCTGAAGCTAAAGGTCTGTTTTGGTTGGTCTAGAACATGATTGTGTAGCTAACGTTCAGGCGTGCAAACTCACTGTGTGCATATTTATTCCGTATAGATCCCGTAAATTGTAACATATCAAAAACATCCCTTCATCCATACATAGTTCCTGATGTATTATTCATAACTAAATTGTTATTAAAATAAATGGCTACTACATTGTTGCTAAGTAGCTTGACAAGTTTTAAAAACCACACTCTTTATATGTTTTTATAGCTTATATGGGTTTTCCTAGTCGACAAATGTTGGCATTTAGATACTTGATGTTAGATATTGTAAATGACTTAAAAAGGGTTTAACATAGAGATATATATTTAATAAGAAATGGTCTATAAAAATTGTTCTTTGCAAGCTCAACTGAACTTGAATTACTTCCCTTAGGTTTAGGAGAAACATGTTATTCACAAATGCAAGTAGATGATATGCACACAAATTGTTTCTGAGCCTTGATAATGGTATAAACTAGTTATAATTTATGTTGGAAACTAGCTAAAAAGGTCATTTATGTTTTGTTTTTATTTGTGTGTTTTTGTCTAAAAAGTAGTCATTGCAGTGTGGCCATAGATTTTAGACTTTGAACACAACAGATTTAGAAAACCTTAATATGGGAATGATCAATTGCTGACATATCTGGTAAATTATTTAATAATGGAGGTCGTAGATGACGTAACTTCTCCACTCAATATTAGTGTATAACCCAACATGTTAATTGTGTAGTACATTTTTGGGAATTCAAAATGGAACAGTGGACAGTTTCAGGATCTTTGCTGTCACTTACCCTTAAGGCGTCAAGTGCAATACATTTTAAATACCTAAGTAATGAATTATTTAACAGTCTTTGGCATGTTTCTTGAAAGAAATCAAGCCTTTATATTTTAATCATCTGTCTTTTGAAGAAATAGTTTTTTGAATAAATAAAGTCCAGGTATGATATAAAAGCTTTTGTTTTGTTTTTAGTCAGGCATCCGCATCATTGTGGAAAAAACATGAACCTTGGCCATAATTAAAAACCTGTTATATTCATATGATACCTGTGTATAAAGCATGTTGTCAGGGACAATCCATATGTATATAGCAAGTTCCATAACTCTGGCTTTTATAATTGTCAAGCTGTGTTCCTTGTTCACCTGAAATAAAATAAACGACAAGCTTTGGCCCTCACTACATGGTTCTCTGTGCACGTTATGTTGGTTTTAACAGGATGATGTCTGTTTTGAATTGTCTTATAACGTGTTCTTTTCAGTGTTTTACATATTCCTTCCATAATGAACTTCTAATTTGGTTTTATAAAATAATACCTGTGGCGATATTGTATGTATGACTGGGTGAACATGCACGCTTTGAAGTGATGTTTTCATTGTTTAAAATAATCATTATGGCATATATCATGAACTAGTACATTTGATTTATATCATTTTATTGCCTACAATACTATAATAAATGTGGAATATTTGTATAGATAATTTATGGCTACAAACTAAAGGATATTAAATTAAATATGGATGTAAGTTTGTTTCTTAATTCATTTACAGGTATAGGGAAGTTTTTGGAAGTTCCTAAATACTTATATCATTTATTTCACTAAATGTTTTTACACCATATTATCTCTTATTTTACCAAAATTGGTGATATTGCTTCATTTATGAATTATATTCTCAATTATTGTTTCTATTCTTATTTACAATTATTCATCGACCATTCTGGTACTCGCTAGGAGTTATTTCAGACGAAGCTGGGCTACAAGCCCCCGTTGCCCCCGGCAACCACTCCCTTGGTAGCCCTGGAGACAGGGGAGGTAATTACGTGTGGCTGCTGCTTCATACGCACGAGTTTCACGTGGTTTTTCAATTGCACGAGTGATATCAATACTGTGTGCTGATCTGATGTTGTAAACTCTACTCCTCAATGCTTTGTTTTTTTTATTTGGCAAAAAGTTTCCTTAATATTCTTTATAGAAAGACAGCTAAAAATGCTATGATTCCATGCTTAAGTTTAAACTCGCTTAATATCATAGCCATTAGTGACCACATCATACAAATGTTTTAACCTTGGGTCATTACTGAGCAAAATAACTGGTTAAGATATATTCACATGCATATAACTAATGTTGGAATACACATACATGTATGATGTGTTACTAAGCAGGGGCCTTTCGAACAATATTATTTTGGAGTAATGCGCCTAAGTCATTTGAGAACATTCATAAGTTTCATGATTTTGAGAACTTCTTTGTTTGAAATACAATTAACGAAAATTGTTTGTTTGGCTCTAAAACGAAGTTGTCTATGTCAAGTTTACCAATATGTATAACCAATAACAGAATAAAAGAGTTTTGTTGAAGTTAAATAATTTTGTTTGTAAAGCCTTCTTTTGTAAAGTTAAATTAAGGTCATTAAGACTATAAGAGAACCTTAATTTAACATTGATTATTATATATTTACGGCCATAGCTCATTTTTAGGGTTTATATTTAAGTGATAATGGATTAATTTTGATAAATTTTTTTATAATCCTACATATTTTGATGAGGAGTAGAGTATTTGCCTACAATGTAAGCATTTGACGTGTTGACACTATATTATACAGAAAACGTATGTATTCAGTGAACATTTGCAGCATGATATTGTGACAAGCTGTGTTTTGCTGACTTGACTGTGTCTATAATTTCTCTTTCAGATGATCCTTATCTGCCAGTTTGAGGCCACTTTTGAACTGTTTGTCAGTTATTTAGAGCTGAATTTTTTTATATAGAGCAAGTGCATTATATGAAGCTACTCCAATACCTTACTGATTTATTATACCCCCGACAAACAAAGTTTGAAGGGGGTATATTGGAGTCACCCTGTGGTTGGTCAGTCGGTCGGTCAGTCGGTTTGTCGGTTTGTCGGTCAGTCCGTTGCAATTTACCTTGTCCGGAGCATAACTTAAAAACTACTGGATGGAATTGGATTAAACTTCATACAATGGTAGAGCATAATAAGAGGAAGTGCAGTGTTCAAGAATCATAACTCTTTTTTAGTTAAATACTGAGTTATTGCCCTTTATTTGTTTTTTGCTGTCAATTTTTTTTCCAGATATTAACTTGCAAACTACTAGATGGAATTTATTGAAACTTCATACAATGGTATAGCACAATGAGAGGAAGTGCAGTGCACAAGAACCATAACTCTATTTTAGCTATTTACTGAGTTATGACCTTTAATACTTTTTTCTTGCCCTGAGCATAACTTGAAAACTATTGGATGGAATTTAATAAAGCTTCATACAGTGATAGATCATAATGAGAGGAAGTGCAGTGTGCAGGAACTGCAATTCTATTTCAGCAAATTAAGAGTAACTGCCCTTTGTTACTTTTTCTTGTCTGGAGCATAACTTGAAAATTATGGGATGGAATTTAATAAAACTTCATACAGTGATAGATCATAATGAGAGGAAGTGCAGAGTACAGGAACTGCAATTCTATTTCAGCCAAATACAGAGTTATTGCCCTTTGTTACTTTTTTCTTGCAATTTACCTTGTCCGGAGCATAACTTAAAAACTACTGGATGGAATTTGATTAAACTTCATACAATGGTAGAGCATAATGAGAGGAAGTGCAGTTTGCAATAACCATAACTCTATTCTTGCTTATTACTGAGTAATTGCCCTTTGTTACTTTTTTTGTCGGAGTATAACTTGAAAAGTACTGGATGGAATTCATTGAAACTTCATACAATGGTAAAGCACAATGAGAGGAAGTGCAGTGTTCAAGAACCATAACTCTAGTTTAGCTAATTACTGAGTTATGGCCCTTTATTTGTTTTTTCTGTCAATTTTTTTCCAGACATTTACTTGCAAACTACTAGATGGAATTTATTGAAACTTCATACAATGGTAAAGCACAATGAGAGGAAGTGCAGTGCACAAGAACCATAACTCTATTTTAGCTAATGAGAGAGTTATGGCCTTTAATATTTTTTCTTGTCCCGAGCATAACTTGCAAACTATTGGATGGAATTTAATAAAGCTTCATACAGTGATAGATCATAATGAGAGGAAGTGCAGTGTACAGGAACCGCAATTCTATTTCAGCTAATTATAGAGTTAATGCCCTTTGTTACTTTTTCTTATCCGGAGCATAACTTGATAACTATCAGATGGAATGTAATAAAACTTTATACAATGGTACAGCACAATGAGAAGGAGTTCAGTGTACATGAATCATTACACTATTTTAGCAAATTTCAATGACGATAGTCCATAAAATGAAGTTGTCATTAATAGGTTGGCTTTCCAAATAGTTGACTGCATTTTCATATCAGGGCGGCGTTCGGGGGTATTTATCACCTTCAGTGATAGCTCTAGTTTGATTTGTAATACATATGAAAGTTAATGTTTCTGCTCTACAAGTTATTGAAATTATACACAACAATTAAGCGTGAAGCACGAGTTAAAAGTGCTTTCATAATTTGTTTACCATCTTCTAGTCCAATCCTATATTTTAATATTGTGTATATGACCTTGCATACTTTGTACATTTCTTTCAAAATTAAAATATGTTAAAACTATTTTTAGCACGAGTAATGTGTACTTCAACCATTAGGGTTTGGTGGAGTAATGGTCCTGTGTAATATTGGGATGTTTGTTTAATCATGTTGTTAACTTTAACAAAGTTCTTAACACTCAGGCCATTGTCGAGCTTATCATAAAATAAGTAGCATGCATACATTGAATTATCGTTGTAATTTATCAACATGCCACTTATTGAATAGTTAACAGCTTTGCCGGCTTGTAACTGTTGTTATTTATCCACATGCCACTTATGGAACGGTTAAGAGCTCTTCTGGCTTGTTACCTACCATTCTGATATGAGAATCTCAAATATCAAAAACAAAGGAAACAGATTTCAACATGTACAAGAACTATGACATGTTTGCATACAATAATGCACTTGCTCTGACATTAAGCTGTAGTTGTCAAATGGAGTTGACTTACTGTACAAAATGTGAATGTAAAGACTCATCTAACATATCTTCTAACATAATTTATCAACATCTCAATATAATTTTTTAGCGTAATTTGCCGTTGAGGTACGTAAGGCGTGCATGAATGTTTTTTTGCTCGTTTTTTAAATGCATTTAAAGACGATATTTAAGTTCTGCGTTGAGGTTTGTTTTGTAGATTCATTTCACATCCAATTGACCATTTATGCAAATTTGAGGTCACAATTTGTTCAAAACTTTGCAGTTTCGGATCCAAGTTAAAGATAGCTTTCAAAATAAGATGTGATTTGAATAAATTATAAAGCTACAATATGTCTTCAATTTGGTTTTATTTTCTAGCTTATTGTACTTGTTGTCGCCCATATGTCGTTATTTGCAGGCTTATATTTAAACTGGTTTGAAGTGAATCTTAACCACCACTGTCATGCTATTTTCTATTTCTCAATGACACTTTTAAGATTATTTTATGTTATGAATCACAAAAGCGCATGTTTATGAAATGTCTAGTACACCTTTGATTGATTATAACTATAGTTAGGTTATGATGAAAAAAATATCGAGTAGATGTACTAAAATGGTTTTTGCATGGAGACACTTTGTTTACCGTAATGCATGAAAAAGTAGACATTAAACATAATCATGAAGGAAATATTGTAGGAAACTTAAGATAAAAAATGCATAAAAACACCCTGTTAGCCATGATATAACTAGGTCAATGTTAGTTTGTATAAGAATATTTAAATATTCAGTAACTATTTGTGTATACTCTTCTACTTTGAATGATTTGAGTTAAGTGTTTGAACACACCTTAAACAACCATTAGTTTTTAGATTTCAAAACTCACTTCAACTTTTTAATTTAAAGAGAAAATAACTACATGCACTACATTTTTTCCCTTCAAGTAAACAAACCTTTAAATCGCTCTTTTCAGAGTCGTAGACAGAAGACAGGACCACTGAAGGCTCTCTCTAGCGTGTTTGACCAGCCGAATGGTGACCCCAATGCCCTTCTTGTCCCTGCTGCATCCAAACGGGAAAAATCCCCTAAACGTATGGCCCCTAGGGCCCCATCTGTAGAACTGAAGACATCTTCTGCCTCTGCCATCTCCTCCAGTCAATCAGCAGGCTCCAAAGGCTTTGCATCATCTGTGATGTCATCAGTGACATCATCAGTGACATCACATGGGTCAAAATCTGTGACACTCTCTAAGCCACTGTCAATACCCACTGCGCCACCAAGAAAAAAGCATGCCAACCTGCCAGTCAATAGTGAAAGGTCAAAGTCACCTCTTAATGAACAAAAAAGTAAAGACGATTCCTCTATAGAGATGTCGTCAGCAACAAAAGTCAATGTTAAAACCAGTCCATTTTCAACAATAGGCAAGATGTGGAGACCGATGTCCATGACAACAAGTGCATCCGATGACAAAGAGGAAGAACATTATCAAACTTACAATAACTTTGATGTGCTAAGAGACATGCATTCAGAAAAATTACCATTAACAGCAAGCCCAAAAGATCAGGTAGAAGACATTAAAATCAATGGTCATGGACAAATGGTTATTGCGGATTCAGGGTCATCTAAGTCAACCAAGCGTAGTAAGGTACTAACTGGAAAAGGATCAGTGTCAGAAAAGAGCTTTGCATTTTTGAAAGAAAAGGTTAGCTCCAGTCAAACCAACACTGTGAAACAGGTTCTTGAAACTGTTTACACGTCTGAAGACTTCGTTCAGGCCACTGGTGATGTCGACCGATTGCTTAATGAGCTGAAAAACACTATGGAGTCTTTGAAATCTTCAAGGATAGACAAACAGCCAGCTCAGTTTAATATGTGCAAAGAAGAGCTTCAGACTCAGGTGCGACAGTTTGTCACTGACGCTAAACTTCTTGTTAGTAATGCAACACAGACGAAAGAGAGACTGGCAGGTAATATGGATGCCAGTATACACTCCCTAGCTAAGATTTTCCTTCACGGCCAGGCGACAATGTTCATGATGGAAGCTGTTCATCAGGCACAGCACTTGGGCTCCGAGGTGATCCGGGTGGCAAACGCGTACAAGAGCACACTGAATGCAGCCCATGCTGCTGTGGGGAAGCCTTTGTCAGACCCGCACATGAAATATCTCATGAGACAGGCGACTAATCTCGCCTCATTACTCAGCACCCTTCTCAAAAGTCTTAAAACTTTAGAGCAGAAATGATTAGACTTATTATACAGGTGTAGTTTCAATATTGTTATGATAAGCTGTTGTTACATTGTGAATTCCATTGGTATTATCCTTCTGAAGACTTAGTTAGTTTGAAAGCATAACCTAATTTGTTATGAATTATGTAAACAGAAGATTAGTTATTTCTTAGGTTTTAGATAGAGTCAGAATCATTCCTTGTTGTCTAACTCTCTAGAATCATTTCATAAAGATGTCAGGGCTGGTTTTCATAAACATCTGAAGTCGTTTTCTTAACTTACGTTGATTTCCTAGGTTTGCCACATGTAGTCAAATCAAATAAATTGTGGTCAGTATAAAAGTATGCATATTCAAACAATTTAATGAAAGGTATATGTATTTAATAAAATAATGAAAAGTATGCATATTCAATAAAATTATATACATAATAAAATTAATAAAAAAAAGTATTTTTGATATTATTAAGTTATTATATGGTATGATTAGTCGGGTAATTTAAGTTAGGAAAATGACTTGAGATGTTTTATGAATGGGGGCCAGTTGATTACTCTGTATACAGCAACGTTGCATCATGTGCCAACACATTCCAACATTCTGTTCACTTGTACATTCTTGTCATTGATTTCAGATCTGTATTATACATTATAAACATTGTATTTAGGGTTTTAAAACAGTTTTGATTTTCATTCATGTTTTTTTCATAAAGCAGCTACTTCTGTTTTTGTTGATATGTGCAGAGTTATTTTATTACAAATCATGCGTTTACATCCCTATATTTAACAGAGATTTGTATTCGACATAATAAAATTATCATAAACCCATGCATATTTTAAACCCAGGTATCAACTGGTTTCAAACGTTCAAAATGTTGAATGAACTTTGAGTCTTTTCAAATACAAAATATAAACTGTGTGTAAATGCATTTGTTATTTTGAAATCGTTTTGTACTCTTTTTATAGTCAAAACATATAAAGCAGATATATCCGTTCATTCCTGTAGTATGAATTTCTTGTTCTTGTTTTTTTCGTATGAAATGATGCTGTGACCTTTGAAGCTTTGGGCATTTTTTACAGAAGCCAATGAAAAAGAAAATCAGTTATATAGATAAATAATTCAGCTAAAAATTGTACACTGCAACAACTGTTTATTTCAGAACTTAAAAATGTTAAAGGTAATTAAACTATTCAATATACATGTGGCATGATGCTGAATCAGATTAAGACAACCCAGGTATATAAACTACCTACTGTTTAAAATAAACATATCTGGAATTTAGATTTATGTGGATTTGTTTGTTCAGGGTAATCACATGATCAGTAAATTTCACCATTCGTTTAAAGCTGCACTCTCATAGATTGACTGATTTGACATCTTTTTTATTTTTTGTCTAAGAATCAGCTGATTTTGTCATCAATACCTTTAATTCAGCCATACATGATTATTCACAATAGAATTGAACTCAATTCATAAGAAAACTGCCGAAAAATTCATTTTCCTTAAAGTGTTAGTAACACTTCTGGCTATAAAACATCCATTTTGTTAATATTAGAAACTGTGAGCTGTACTTGCATCAGCAATCTTATATCAACGTTATTCCAAGACAAAACGATCAAAACTGTCTATCTGTGAGAGTGCAGCTTTAATACTAATTAATAATTATAATATCAGGGGGTTTGGTGTAATGTAAAGTACAAAAATTCAAAGTTGTTACATGTAACTATATAATATAGAGCCAGTTGTTTTCGTCTTCCTGTGATGTTGTTTCTTGTTAAACTTTGCTAACTTTCGTACAGTTTGTAGATTTTTATACATTATACATGTAGTTATTTAAAAGTATTAGTATACATATAGCATTCAATAGGTTTCGGTTAGCACCTCAAGTTGTTCATTGTAAAGCTGCATGAACAAAACATAGGCTAAATACCGTTATTCACAGAACATTAATTACTGATATAATTTACTATATGCATAGATAGCAGGAACAAATTCAGTTTCATTTCAAGTTTTTTCAAAAGAACATGTAGTTTTGTGTTATTATTAAAAATGATATTGCAATATTTGATTGAAAAAAAACTTTTTTTTTCCATATTATATTGTGGTAACTCAACATCAAACTATTTGCTCTTACAAAGTTTTTATAAATGTTTAATAATTTATACAGAAAGTATCAATAATACCAATAATCTGTAATCTATTATAATATATTCCAAATAAAAAAGGAAAAATAATATAATTGCTTCAAATGTAGAATCTAGTCCCTATGAATGCATTTGCTCAGATTATTTATAAACAAAAACAATTATTTTAGACAACAAAGAGTTTGTGAGTATACTTAAATGATTTTATATGTTACTTCTCTTCACTCTGTTAAAACACCAATACTTAATCACCAATACTTAATGGTACATCAATTAAACCTCATGTATAAATTATATCAATTAACCTCAAACTTAATTTCAGTGTTGAGTTTTTATTGTATCAGATTAACCGTCATTGTGAAATAACCATGACACTATAGGCTGTGATACAAGATTATGTTTATATTACGTTTTGTTTATAATCAAAAGTGCTTCTCCTACAACTCATATCCTTGGTAACTCATATTCTTGGTATTGCACTGATATATAATTTTTATCTGCTAGAAGTATTGAGATCTAAAGAGCGGTACATCAAGAATCCTTAAGAATATATTTCAAAGTATTTCCCGGTTGAACATAACTCCTACCTCCAAATTCCTTCCCTGGATTCTTGATTTAATTGCCCCAGACTTAATTAATTTAAAATAATTCACATTTTTTCTAGGAATATTTTAAGACTTTATAATGAGATCTATTCATAGAAATGTAGATTTGAGATCGCTGAAATTATCATACATGTATCATATTAGGGGGGGGGGGGAATATGTATATTCCCCCATTTTCTTCTGTCATTAAATACGACTCTTCTTGAACAATAATCATATGAACAACACTTGAATATCATGTGCTATACATAAATGTTGCACAAAATATATGTTGAAATAACAGATATACTCAAATAAAGACCGAACAAAATTAATCTAGTTACTATTTTCTTGCATCTTGTCGGATAAAGATGGCGCTGGCATATTTTTCTCAATTTAGGAAAAAAACAATTTACATGAAGCATTGCCCTAGATTAACAGCATTGATATATTTTGTATTGTTAAGCTCGTTTAAAAAGTTTCATCTTTTTTATTGTTTTATGTGCTTTTGATATGCGATATATATAATAGTCTGTGACTAAATCAATTGTTTCTAATGTTTTTCTGAAATCTCACTGTATATTGGCCACTTGTGTTTCTGTCAGTAAAAAATCTGTGTTTCTATACATGTACTTCTGTTGATTTTTGTATCCTTACATTAATTTATGTTGACATTCTAAAGAGGTTATATCATATTTACAAGTATTGTATGAAGAGATATTATTTGTATACCATTTGAATATATTACAATTTTATAAAGTTATTGTGTTTAGTGTTTAATTCTTCCATCTACAAACTAAGAACATGATAACTCTTTGCCATAGACATGGCAAATCTAATAATCCGCTGCTGCATTAAAGCTTAGATGTTTTTCTCTGCCATGGACATGACAAATCTAATAATCTGTAACTGAATTAAAGCTAGGATATATTCTTAAAAGGTTGCACAAGAACTTTATAAGAGCATTGGCATTATAAGTATAAAGTAAATATGACATTCCCGCTGTATGCCACCTTGAGAAATTCAACCTTCAAAATATTTGCATACACTTGAGGCAATAAATGCATGCACCTAATGGTTCAGGTGCACAGAGATATCATTTTCTGTAATGACCAGGTAATACTAGTGAAATTATGGCTATCAATTGGTGCAAAAAGGTGTTCTATCAACAACAGTTTGACACAATCTATAGCTTCAGGCTACAGCTGTGCATTTTGCCTATACATTGTACATGAAGCTGCCATTTACAGCTATAATAGTTTTATACATATATGTAGCTCTAAAATAAATACAACAGCAGCCATACAATTACAGTTTGTTGTAAATTATTTAGCTGTAGTACTTTTGGTGCCCACAGTATAGCTGCAGCTGTATTTTATAGCTGTTGTATTTTCTTTATAATTGAAGCCTAAGCTATTGATATACAGCTGAAACTGTATTTCATAGGTCATTCTTGTCATATTGTTACTTTTGACCAACTTGGGGATTTGAGGTCATCTGTCCTCTTCGAGATCATGTGTCCCCTTCGAGGTCATGTGTCCCCTTCGAGGTCATGTGTCCCCTTCGAAGGGGAGCTTATGGCTTTGTAGTTTGCTTAAGGGTCAGGCGGTAGCAATGTTTAGACATGGTTGGCATTGTTGTGGATGACGACATCCACTATTTAGAGTTTTAAACACACTCTTTTCTGACTATTACTTCTTGATAGGAATGTCATTAATGCATGTAGTTTTTATTGACAACTTCATAAAGTATTATTATAAAATGACTGTTTGGAACTGTAGGCCTATGTTTCTTTTGTTATCAGAAGGTCAAATATAAAAATATTATTGCTGTCGCTTTCACCCTTTAGGGATTGAAGAAGGCTGTTATTGTATATTATTTATCATGCTCAATTGTGAAGACATCTGATACGAATCACTATCGAGTCCTGGGTAGAAGCCAGGAGGCCAGAAAGTATCCCTTCCTACAACCACTTGGATAAGAGGCTGACACCTATACCGCTAGATCAATCACTCGAGTCCTGGGTAGAAGCCAGGAGGCCAGAAAGTATCCCTACCTACAACCTCTTGGATAAGAGGCTGACACCTATACCGCTAGATCAATCACTCGAGTCCTGGGTAGAAGCCAGGAGGCCAGAAAGTATCCCTACCTACAACCTCTTGGATAAGAGGCTGACACCTATACCACTAGATCAATCACTCGAGTCCTGGGTAGAAGCCAGGAGGCCAGAAAGTATCTCTACCTACAACCTCTTGGATAAGAGGCTGACACCTATACTGCTAGATCAATCACTCGAGTCCTGGGTAGAAGCCAGGAGGCCAGAAAGTATCCCTACCTACAACCTCTTGGATAAGAGGCTGACACCTATACCGCTAGATCAATCACTCGAGTCCTGGGTAGAAGCCAGGAGGCCAGAAAGTATCCCTACCTACAACCTCTTGGATACGAGGCTGACACCTATACTGCTAGATCAATCACTCGAGTCCTGGGTAGAAGCCAGGAGGCCAGAAAGTATCCCTACCTACAACCTCTTGGATACGAGGCTGACACCTATACTGCTAGATCAATCACTCGAGTCCTGGGTAGAAGCCAGGAGGCCAGAAAGTATCCCTACCTACAACCTCTTGGATAAGAGGCTGACACCTATACCGCTAGATCAATCACTCGAGTCCTGGGTAGAAGCCAGGAGGCCAGAAAGTATCCCTACCTACAACCTCTTGGATAAGAGGCTGACACCTATACCACTACATGTAGATCAATCACTCGAGTCCTGGATAGAAGCCAGGAGGCCAGAAAGTATCCCTACCTACAACCTCTTGGATAAGAGGCTGACACCTATACCACTAGATCAATCACTCGAGTCCTGGATAGATGCCAGGAGGCCAGAAAGTATCCCTACCTACAACCTCTTGGATAAGAGGCTGACACCTATACCGCTAGATCAATCACTCGAGTCCTGGGTAGAAGCCAGGAGGCCAGAAAGTATCCCTACCTACAACCTCTTGGATAAGAGGCTGACACCTATACCGCTAGATCAATCACTCGAGTCCTGGGTAGAAGCCAGGAGGCCAGAAAGTATCCCTACCTACAACCTCTTGGATAAGAGGCTGACACCTATACTGCTAGATCAATCACTCGAGTCCTGGGTAGAAGCCAGGAGGCCAGAAAGTATCCCTACCTACAACCTCTTGGATAAGAGGCTGACACCTATACCGCTAGATCAATCACTCGAGTCCTGGGTAGAAGCCAGGAGGCCAGAAAGTATCCCTACCTACAACCTCTTGGATAAGAGGCTGACACCTATACCGCTAGATCAATCACTCGAGTCCTGGGTAGAAGCCAGGAGGCCAGAAAGTATCCCTACCTACAACCTTTTGGATAAGAGGCTGACACCTATACTGCTAGATCAATCACTCGAGTCCTGGGTAGAAGCTAGGAGGCCAGAAAGTATCCCTACCTACAACCTTTTGGATAAGAGGTTGACACCTATACCGCTAGATCAATCACTCGAGTCCTGGGTAGAAGCTAGGAGGCCAGAAAGTATCCCTACCTACAACCTTTTGGATAAGAGGCTGACACCTATACCGCTAGATCAATCACTCGAGCCCTGGGTAGAAACCAGGAGGCCAGAAAGTAACCCTACTCACATCCTTTTGGATAAGAGGCTGACACCTATACCGCTAGATCAATCACTCGAGTCCTGGGTAGAAACCGGGATGCCAGTAGTATCCCTACTTACAACCTCTTGGATAAGAGGCTGACACATATACCGCTAGATCAATCACTCGAGTCCTGGGTAGAAAACATCTTGGTTAAGAGGTGGAAACCTAGACCACAATCATTCTAATGTTGGCTACTGTAGAGGAACACTATTGAAAGTCAGTGCAATTCCAAATTGTTACCAACAGATATATTGACCCAATATGACCTAACTCTGAAAAAGTCCATTATTATTGATGAGGGTTTAAAGGTTATCTTTAAGGTCACATTTGACAATATGATGTCAACCCTTGTCTGAACCATTTCTTGAGTGCCACATAGGGCAAAAACGTGTACTGACTCGATGGCGTTGAAATGCAACGTTGTTTATACATGTGTAAAGCTGACACCTCGTGTAAGTAAGGCATTTTCATTCTGAAAAAAACGCTTTTTACCAAAATGCGCTTTATATTCAGAAAAAAATGCGCGTAAAATGCAGAAAAAGGTGTTTTCAACGCAGCTCAAAATGCACTATAAACACATCTAAAATGCGCTTTTAAAAAATGCATTGATGCGCTTTAAGTCCGAAATACAGTATTAGTGCAGAATAAATGCACTTCAGTCACAAAAAGTGTACATTTTTAGTTTTCAATTCCTTCGGTTAGAAAAATACGCGTAGAAAACAGTGCCATTGCCGCTGCGTTTAATGCAGAATAATGCTCATTTAACACGCATTTTACACACTTTTTGAGAAGGGTTGTGTCTTTGGCCTATGGCGATATCTCCTTTTGTCTCCTAAAATCGTACATGTGTGAAATAAAAAAAAAAACCTGACCGTCTTGCAACATTTTAATGGATTTAATTTTTTTTTTTATTGTTATGTGGACCTGTAGGACAGGACTATCACGTAGTTAATGCATGCTACACAAGGAAGTACCACGGTGGAGAACCCACGTGACTGGTAACATAATGTGTCGTACCAACACCTCTACGAAGTCGAGCCAAGCACGGAGAAGTCGCCGAATATATAGTTTCATCAGTTTCCCTAGACTCCGTCGGTCTGAATGTAATTTAAAACGAGTTCATTCTTTCATTGCGACTCCATTTCAATGCGTGTGCTCCAAACAGGGACCAGCGTCCAATAATGAGTTTTACAGAATAGGTATATATTTATAATAAGGCATTTTAGCACCCGTCAGTTAAACAATGATATTCACTGAAGGCTTGAAAACGTTCGTGTACATGTACTTGATCAAATCTAAAATGTCCGTGTACTTTACCTATTTTGTTTTTGCTCATTTGTCCCTTCGATAAAAAACTATTGGAAATAAAACCATACCTTCTGAAACATACAAAATGAATAACACTTTCTGAACATATGATTATCGTATGTTATATTTACGCATAACCCCAATTTTAGTAATATATTTGTCAGGAGCCGTGTACTTTGCCGAAAATTTCAACTTTTTCAGCGTTTTTAAGCGTAGTTTATCGTCTTTATGTGACAAAAATAGAGACCTTTTATTTTAATTTTTTGTCGTTAAGTTGATTAATGAGTCACGTGGGTTCTCCGCGTAAAATATGATGGACGGCAGCCTTGAATTGCCCCACTCCTTAACATACGGGTAACACGAGATAGACCAATCAGAGATCAATCAATTTGTGTAAAATGATGTATAATCCTGACTGTGTACATCAGGGGCGGATTCAGGGCTTGGCGTTAGAGGGAGCAGAACGTGGGTCCCCTCCACCAAGTAGAAAATAATACATACCCGAAACTTGTTGTTGGCGGTACCACACAAAACACATTGGTCAATTTCAGTATAATATGGTGCATTCAAGAGGGGGAGGTTCATGCTAGTGTACATTTATCTCCTAAATCGAGTTACGAAATTCGATCTTCTATTGTCTGCATGCGTTTGAAGTATTCAATAGCTTGATAAAACTGGAAGTAGAATCGCTATCAAATTTCTCAAATCAAAGTCTAGATGATGACCCTGGCATTTTCAAAAGAAATATCTGCATGCATTCTGTACTTGGTGTAGGCTGGGTCTAAGTTAAGTGTTTCGCTTCACATCTCATGCTTTATGATTGGAGGAATATACATCTGTTTACAATTAAGAAGATCACTAAAGGTGTATTTGTTGGACTAAAAGGTTCATAAACTGTATATTTGAGATAAGAAAACATACACTTATTAAGGTACGTAAATAACAATTTTATATTTTCTTGTATTAAATATGCACTACTAAAGCTTAATATTATTATTACAGTAAATTTGCGGATGATAAAATATTTCACTTATTCGGATGTGCCAGTCAAAACTGATTAACGGAATTTATATGCCTTCATGGTTGAATACGCGTCGTATCTAGTTTTTATCTACACTTTTGAAGTCTTCCACGTGACATTCATTCAGCAAACTATATTGTGCATGCATGTGTGTGCGAATGTCCCACGCAATTTTGTCCGGAGCATATCGCCTTTGAGATATTGACTTCAAACTTTATACAGATGGAGTAATTGGGGACAATTCTTATTATAAGTTAAGTTTTGTTTATATAAATAGCAATGATTAAAGGTCAGTCATTTGAACATTTTACATGGCATAGTCAGTCAAAATGAGTGTTATGCAACCAAGTTCAAGTTCATTTTAGACACTCCAAGGCCTTCTGATTCTGAATATTCATGATCATCGTATGTCTTTGTAAGCCATCTGGATTGAGCTCTTGTCATCATCACAAATTAGTCATAGACCGTTTTTTCAATGCGACCGGAGTTATGGCCCGTTTATCATTGCGACCGGCATTACGTCCCTTTTACCAATGCGACCGTATTATGGCCCGTTCATCATTGCGACCGGAATTATGACCCTTTTACCAATGCGACCGTAGTTATGGCCCGTTCATCATTGCGACCGGAATTATGACCCTTTTACCAATGCGACCGTATTATGGCCCGTTCATCATTGCGACCGGAATTATGACCCTTTTACCAATGCGACCGTAGTTATGGCCCGTTCATCATTGCGACCGGAATTATGACCCTTTTATCAATGCGACCGTAGTTCTGGCCCGTTCATCATTGCGACCGGAATTATGACCCTTTTACCAACGCGACCGTAGTTATGGCCCGTTCATCATTGCGACCGGAATTATGACCCTTTTACCAATGCGACCGTAGTTATGGCCCGTTCATCATTGCGACCGGAATTATGACCCTTTTACCAATGCGACCGGAATTAGGACTTTTTCACCAATGCGACCGGAGTTATGGCCCGTTTATCATTGCCACCGGAATTATGACCCTTTTACCAATGCGACCCGAATTATGACCCGTTTATCATTGCCATCGGAATTATGACCCTTTTACCAATGCGACCGGAATTATGACCCTTTTACCAATGCGACCGGAATTAGAACCTTTTTCACCAATGCGACCGGAGTTATGGTATTTTTGTCTGTGCCACCTATCCCATGATATACAGCATCTACGTTGATTCTAGAATCCTGATAGTTAGTGTTAATATGTGAAAGCTCAACGATAGAAATGTAACTGTTATCTCTTTTACTACGACCGAAGGCCACTTTGAGGAGCTTGACGTTGCAAGGCTGTTGTTTGTATTAATTTATTTATTATTATTATTATTAGTAGTAGTAGTAGTAGTAGTAGCAGCAGCAGCAGCAGCAGCAGCAGCAGCAGTAGCAGTAGTAGGTACATGTAGTAGTAGGTAGTAGTAGTGGTAGTAGTGGTAGTGGTAGTGGTAGTGGTTGTAGTAGTAGTAGTAGTAGTAGTAGTAGTAGTAGTAGTAGTAGTAGTAGTAGTATTTGCAAGGTCATCGACACTGACGAGACGGCATGAGCGATAAATTTGCATACAGACTTCCTAATAAACAATAATTAACCTATACTTATGACAATTTGTATAAATGAAACACAAAACTGTACTCTATGACCCCCACTCGTCTGAAACATTCATATTGCCTGATTTAACTGAAATATGAAAAAAACCCACCACATTTTCATTTTCTTCTCATGCAATACTACTTATTCTTTCGAAAGAGGTACCTGTTTGCTTTATGTACGCTGTTTAGGCTTGGTCTAAGCAACTGTAATTGGTGATTCGCTTCATATCTCAAGCTATGATTGATGCATTGTGCGACGAGGCACATACATCTGTTTACAATAAATAAGACCACTGGACAACGTGTACATAAACTATATACTTGCGATTTGTTTGTGTTAAGCAGCAATTTATCAAGGTATGTTTTCACCATTTTTACATTTTCTTGTTTTAAATAACTGGTACAAAGTTAATAATTCATCATATATTCTGTGTCACGGTGAACTTGTGGATATATAAGATCGTACATGAATTGCCATTTATACAACACTTTATAAAACGAGTTGAATGGGAACGCCAATTGCGAGCATAATACCTTTTTATAACGAGTTTCATATTTTTTATATAATTATCAAATGGTAATGAACTACATGAATAAGATCCTTTTTATCACTAACCACTGGACAACGTGGTTCATAAACTATATACTTGCGATTTGCTTGTTTTAAGCAGCAATTCATTACGGTATGTATTCACCATTTTTACATTTTCTTGTTTTAAACCAATACCCATGAAGCTAATAATTCATCATGATATAAAACCAGATTTTGAATGCCAATGGCGAGCATAATCCCTTCTATAACGAGTTTCATATTATTATTTTTTTATATCAAATGGCAAAGAACTACATGATTAATGCACCAGTCAATTGTAACCACGGTCCCCCAGGTCCGGGGGTATACCGGGGATAGCCGGGGAAATGGGCCGTGTTTTTGCCTTCCAGGTGGCCCCGCAGTGCCGGGTGAATGCGGTGATTTTGTCTTCGCGCCCAAAATAGCGGGGGATGGGCCTTACCTATGGTCTCTGGGGAGCGAGGGCATTTGGCGGAGATTTTACCAAGTTCGTCCCGCAGGTCGGGGATTTTACCCGGGCTTGGCTGGACGGAAAGTCAAAGTTCCCGCTATTCCCCGGACCTGGGGTGAGAGGCGTGGTTACAATTGACTGGTGCATAAGATTCTCGTCCCCATTTTTTGTTCATTTTTTTTGCAACGCTAAATAAGGAGGACGAAATGACGTCAACGACAAGTTATATTCATTTCTTTCTGCAATGCTAGATTGGTGGGCGAAATGACGGCACATAATTTAAGGTGGAAGATTTGATTTTTCTAGATAGAAATTTAATATGATCTCCCGGATCAAAATGCATTATAATTACCCCCTTTGTATCGCTTGCAGATTTGAACGTGGTTAATGAAAGAAAATGTGGAATGGCTGTTTTGCATTTGAATCAAGGAACACGGTCCTAAATAAAACTTATCGCAGCGGAAATTAATATGTTTTCACAGTCGAGAACGTACAGAAAGTTTTATAAAAACTTTCGAAGTCTTCCATTTTGTTTAGTTTATACAAACACCCATATAAATAAGAACATTTTATATGAAATTGTGTTTTAGAATTAGGGGTATATGAAGCCTGAAAAAGCAGTTTAAGATTATATTGAGGCCTACAATGTTATTTGTTATTCTATGGCTTGATTATGGGCAGCATTTCGAGTATATCCTTGTCACCACTAGTTTTGATTAAAGTGAAACAAATAAAGTTAAAGCCCTTTAATCAATGCGACCGGAGTAATGACCCTTTTAGTAGTGCAACTAGAGTAATGACCCTTTTAGTAGTGCAACTGGAGTAATGGCCCTTTTAGTAGTGCAAGTGGAGTAATGACCCTTTTAGTAGTGCAACTAGAGTAATGGCCCTTTTAGTAGTGCAACTGGAGTAATGACCCTTTTAGTAGTGCAACTAGAGTAATGACCCTTTTAGTAGTGCAAGTGGAGTAATTGCCCTTTTAGTAGTGCAACTAGAGTAATGACCCTTTTAGTAGTGCTACTAGAGTAATGGCCCTTTTAGTAGTGCAGCCGAAGTTATGCCCCTTTAAGTAGTGCAACTGGAGTAATGGCCCTTTTAGTAGTGCAACTAGAGTAATGGCCCTTTTAGTAGTGCAACTAGAGTAATGGCCCTTTTAGTAGTGCAACTAGAGTAATGACCCTTTTAGTAGTGCAACTAGAGTAATGACCCTTTTAGTAGTGCAACTGGAGTAATGGCCCTTTTAGTAGTGCAACTAGAGTAATGGCCCTTTTAGTAGTGCAACTAGAGTAATGACCCTTTTAGTAGTGCAAGTGGAGTAATAACCCTTTTAGTAGTTCAACTAGAGTAATGGCCGTTTTAGTAGTGCAGCCGGAGTAATGACCCTTTTAGTAGTGCAACTAGAGTAATGACCCTTTTAGTAGTGCAACTGGAGTAATGACCCTTTTAGTAGTGCAACTAGAGTAATGGCCCTTTAAGTAGTGCAGCCGGAGTAATGACCCTTTTAGTAGTGCAGCCGGAGTAATGACCCTTTTAGTAGTGCAACTAGAGTAATGGCCCTTTTAGTAGTGCAGCCGGAGTAATGACCCTTTTAGTAGTGCAACTGGAGTAATGACCCTTTTAGTAGTGCAACTAGAGTAATGACCCTTTTAGTAGTGCAACTGGAGTAATGACCCTTTTAGTAGTGCAACTAGAGTAATGGCCCTTTTAGTAGTGCAACTAGAGTAATGGCCCTTTTAGTAGTGCAAGTGGAGTAATGGCCCTTTTAGTAGTGCAGCCGGTGTTATGCCCCTTTAAGTAGTGCAACTAGAGTAATGACCCTTTTAGTAGTGCAACTAGAGAAATGACCCTTTTAGTAGTGCAACTGGAGTAATGGCCCTTTTAGTAGTGCAACTGGAGTAATGACCCTTTTAGTAGTGCAACTAGAGTAATGGCCCTTTTAGTAGTGCAACTAGAGTAATGACCCTTTTAGTAGTGCAACTAGAGTAATGACCCTTTTAGTAGTGCAACTAGAGTAATGACCCTTTTAGTAGTGCAACTAGAGTAATGACCCTTTTAGTAGTGCAACTGGAGTTATGGCCCTTTTAGTAGTGCAAGTGGAGTAATGACCCTTTTAGTAGTGCAACTAGAGTAATGACCCTTTTAGTAGTGCAACTGGAGTAATGACCCTTTTAGTAGTGCAACTAGAGTAATGACCATTTTAGTAGTGCAGCCGAAGTTATGCCCCTTTAAGTAGTGCAACTGGAGTAATGGCCCTTTTAGTAGTGCAACTAGAGTAATGGCCCTTTTAGAAGTGCAACTAGAGTAATGGCCCTTTTAGTAGTGCAACTGGAATAATGACCCTTTTAGTAGTGCAACTAGAGTAATGACCCTTTTCGTAGTGCAACTAGAGTAATGACCTGTTTAGTAGTGCAAGTGGAGTAATGGCCCTTTTAGTAGTGCAACTGGAGTAATGACCCTTTTAGTAGTGCAACTAGAGTAATGCCCCTTTAAGTAATGCAACTAGAGTAATGACCCTTTTAGTAGTGCAACTAGAGTAATGACCATTTTAGTAGTGCAACTGGAGTAATGGCCCTTTTAGTAGTGCAACTGGAGTAATGACCCTTTTAGTAGTGCAACTAGAGTAATGGCCCTTTTAGTAGTGCAACTGGAGTAATGACCCGTTTAGTAGTGCAACTGGAGTAATGACCCTTTTAGTAGTGCAACTTGAGTTATGCCCCTTTAAGTAGTGCAACTGGAGTAATAACCCTTTTAGTAGTGCAACTGGAGTTATGCCCCTTTAAGTCGTGCGACCGCAGTTATGCCCCTTTAAGTAGTGCGATCGTAGTTATATTCCTTTATCATTGCAATCGGTATAATGGCCTTTCTATCATATATAAAATGTACGTTAATACTAAAATCTTGAACGTCTATATTAAGGTATCTTATGAACAAATAAGCATGCTCTTGGCTTCAAAGGTAAAATTTGATTGATGCATGCTAACACCGTACAATTAGTATGCATTCTAAAGAGTTGAGGAGTAACCATTACAATTTGTTCTGTATAGTTTATAGTTTTGTTCTTGAGTTCAAATGAAGAAAGACGTGAAATTACCATTTGCAATTTCTCAATTCCAAAAAAAAAGGATATTTTTAAATATATTTGTCGGATAATGTTTAACAAATACTTTTTCTTCTCATGAGCTCATTCCACATGATACTAAAATAATATGTGGTCAAAAAGCATCCCAAAATCACATTATTGTACACCGGATATCTTGATATATTAAAGGGAACAAGTGGCGATTAACAAGAATGTTTGTATTAGTGTTTGAAAATCGGACTCATTTAGCTATCGATAATCGAATCGATTCGGACCAAGTTATTCGATTTACTATCGGACAATAATCGAAAGTTCATAATCTCATCTGGGAGTACATTCCAAATACATTGTATCCTCATGATAATGGAATCAGTAAGTGTAATACTATAATGTCATACTTTTCGAAAGAGTGAGTAAATTTCCATAAACTTGTACTTCTTTAATAGCTTAAAGAAATAATATAATGTTCATCAAAACATAAATTGAACATCAGTTGCAAAATGATGCACACCGCACCGAGTACATGTAAGTAACTGCGTAATTAACGTATATAACATTAGCGAAATCGATTTTGGACAACGTCGCCGACATAACATTGTCTGCAACGATTTATTAATTGTACCCGATAATCGCTTCATCACTAGTATGTTTCATCCCGTATAGGTTCCGTGATGGCTGGACAGAAGGGGCGTGGCCTGCTGTTGGCTGTCTGCACAATGGTCATTTTAGTCAGTTTGGCGGTCAACGGGCAAAACGTTCCCGAACAGGAACTCAGTAAGTACTAGACGACGTTAGATGAAAATAAATCACAGCGTTGAATATTAAAGCAAGTATTCACGATGTAAGATGTGAGAAATTATCACAACGTACGATGTGGCAAATATTCACAACGTTAGATGTGGCAAATAATCACAACGTGAGATGTGGCAAATATTCACAACGTTAGATGTGGCAAATAATCACAACGTTAGATGTGGCAAATAATCACAACGTGAGATGTGGCAAATATTCACAACGTTAGATGTGGCAAATAATGACGACGTTAGATGTGGCAAATAATCACAACGTTAGATGTGGCAAATAATCATGCATTGAGATGTGGCAAATAATAACATCGTTCAAAGTGCCAAATTTTCACGACGTAAGATGTAACAAAAATCACGACGTAAGACGTGGCAAATTATCACGACGTTAGATATGGCAAAAACACATGTGGCAAATACTCTTTGAGCTAGATAAGGCAACTGTATGCGGATACCAGTTTCAGCCGGCATAACATATAGTTTGACCCAGTTGACAATTGAACCAGACAACAGTCAGCATTAAAATTTCAAATTGATTAGTGTAAAAAAATCATTTTTTATTTGGTGTGAATGACTGTCCGTAAAAGAGAAATACATGGATGAATCTTTGGAAATAACTACTGGCTACCTTTGTGTACACGTAATACCGGGCCCGAGCTAGAATCTACAACTTCCTATACGATTCTTATCACGAATATAAGAGACGCCACTGGTTACTTTGTCAGCCAGTTTCACTAGCGGAGGGGTGGGGTGGGGTGGCCGCCCCCGGCACACGCCCCCCGGCGCGCGCCCCCTAAAAACGTCTAGGCTTAATCTTTAGTTAAATATAGAAAGAAACAAGGAATAAAATACGCCATTAATGTACCATTTCGGATTAGGAAACGTTAAAAATGTCTTCGGGGAATGCCACCAAACCCCCTGTCAACTTTTTTTCATTTTTACATGAATTTAGGTTAGTTAGGGAGGGGCGCACTTCAAAAGGTCACGCCATTAAGTAATGCCCCCTCTAACATCAACTCTCGAACCGCCCCTGAGTTATATATAATAAATATAAGGAGTGGATGGAGCCAGTGAGGTATACACGCTATCCTGCACAATTTTAAAAAGCAAAATAAGAACTTTTAGTTATTCACGTACATGGAACGCCGAATCTATATAAACTTATATAGATGTGTATAAACTATTTGACGAGCTCTTCAACTAATTATAGATCTCTTAATACAAGTAAAGAAAGCTCCAATCGAATTAATGATAGCATCAATTGAATTAGATATATCTCCAAATCAATTGAATTCGGAAGAGCTCTGCAATTGAATTAGAGATAATTCCAATTTAACTAGAGACCTCGCAAATTCAAATGGAGATATCTCAAAATCATTATTATATATTGTGTTGTTTTAAATTAAGCCGAATTAATGCTCTTAACAACTGCATTTAAGAGGTCAGAAATACTATAAGAGCTATGTTCAAGTTAACTATGGGCAAGTACGGATTTGTTAGAATTGGAGCTATCTACAAGTCGTTTGTTGACTTCATAAACTAAATTGAGCTATCGTCAATTGTTTCGAAGGGCTATCTCTATCAAATAGAGATGACAACAAGTGAATTGTTGTTAGCAACAGTTCTATTATGATAGCAACAAATAGTCAGAGACATCTTCAGTCAATTAAAGGGGTCGTCAAGAGGTCTAGACTTATTTGAAGGCCGAGTCTCTAATTATTTGAATGGCTGTTCAAGTATTTGAGTTAATGTAGATTTGGCGTTTCATATGCGTACGACCTCTAAACAATTACAGGTATTTCAAAATATATAAAAAGCCCCCTTTTTCTACATTGACGGAAGTTTTGAGTTCATTCGCTCTGCACGCCTGAGAGAGGAGAAAGGAGAGAGCCGCGCGTGTATGTTCCGGAAATATCCGCTCTCGAATAATGATGTATAAAAAGTGGGGCATTAAGTCTAAATTGGCTTGTTTTGAAGAATCGTACGAAATACCCTCTTTCTGCTTTGCGTCTGGGAAGATAAAGCCACCTATTAATTGCGCAAAGGTGTACTTATACAATGTCTGAAATTGTCAGGGGCGTAGCGTGCCCTAAAATCACGTTGATTCATAATTGTGTTGGGGTCTGGTGGTATGCCCCCGTCCCCCCCCCCCCCAACTTTTGAAAACAATGCCTCAATCTGGTGCATTCTGTGCGTTTTGAGGTGCTTTATTAAGTACTGGGAAATTGACAGTTTAAGAATACTATATCAACAAATAAACCCTTTATTCGGCCTTTTTCTTTCTCATATAGCAAACGAATTAGTCCCGATTATGTTAACTTTATAACACTCTGATTTCCTAACAGAAGTGTTATTTTCTATCCTTTATGCAATTGAAATGTAAAATACATGTTTAATGTCAATGTCCATATGTCTGTAACAGCATGTATAGTTAAGTACGCATACTGTAACTTTGGCTGAATCGATTGATTTATTTGTCAGAATCATGCGGATTCAGCCGTGTACTGGCGTATAGGCAGCTACGCGCCTGATTGACTGTGTTATATCAATACATTCACTTACAGCAAATTAACAACAAAACAATAACAAAACTCTTCTGATGTTTTTAAAGGTCTTTTAACAATATAAACATACAGAAGCCAAACTTTACATGAATTTTTATCAACATGTATTTTAATTTAAACGGCATCAAGGTTTTTTCCCCGACTAGTATCAGCAGAGTTACGGCTCTTGATTCGGTAACAAATCCGTAGTTTCAGCTTGTGGTAATCGTTCCACTTAAAGTTTATTACTTACACTCAAAAGAATGTTAATTGATTTTTTTTATTGCAAACAAATTCAAAGAGTTATTGCCTCCACGTCTTCTAACCATTCATTTTTGCTCTTTCACTCTCTAATGAAATATACATGTAATTATTAAGGGGGGGGGGGGGCTACATGGTTTTACACTTGGTAGATGCAAGATATAAACGTATTAGTTTTAATGCATTATAATGGTAAACTCATTAAGCTTGAATGATCAAAACAAACAAAAAACACATGCTTTGCGTACAGGTAAAAGTATTAATTATTTATAAGTTGGGTTTTCAATTACTAGAAATAGCTACATCAAAATGATGTGGGGTGTTTTGTTCACCCTGTCCAAATAATGTGGGATAATTTGCCCACCATGTCAAAAATGGTATGGGATGTTTTGTCCGGATGTTTTGTCTGTGGGATGTTTTGTCCATAAGGTGTTTTGTCCATGGGATGTTTTGTCCGGCTCCCAATACACACGGTTGATTACTGGTCCTGATTATTATAACCGTCCGGTGTCTGATCTCATCGACCCGATCTCAGATCAATCGTAATATTGATCAGTCAAAGCATAGCCGGTGTAGCCCCTGTCTATGAACACTGCCCTAATTTGCAATTAGCCAAAAAAGAATACACATGCAATTTGGCGTTCGGCTGTGGCTTCAGTGTGATACAACAGGAATTGTTTAGTACCATACATGCCTTGGATGATTTGATGTGATTTGTAATAATGAATAGTTGTGTATTTGATTTGAACTCATGTTGTGACGTCACTCAAGAAAACATACAACCCGGGACAAATAAGGCATCATTCTCACTCCCAGATTCAACACAAGTTCCGTTAGCGTAAACTATTTGCACTGATTGAAGCATACGTTAACGCACCCTTGCTGTTTCAGACCCCGAGTTCTGGCGCCGGGCAGCGCAGAACAAGATAGAACAACGCCTGAAACAGAAGGAGAACCACAACAAAGCCAAGAATGTCATCTTATTTATTGGTAACCAAACTCCTATACATTGGACTCAATGTAATGCATCAGTCAATTGTAACCACGCCCCTCAGGTCCGGGGATTAGCGGGGAATTCGACTTTCGGTCCAGCCAAGCCCGGGTAAAATCCCCGCCCTGCGGGGACGCACTGCTGGTAAAATCCACGCCAAATACTCCCGCACCCCAGGGACCCTTGGTAAGGCCCATTCCCCGCTTTTTTTGGCGCGAAGACAAAACCACCGCATTCTCCAGGCACTGCGGGGCCACATGGAAGGTAAAAACACGGCCCATTTTCCCGGCTATCCCCGGTATACCCCGGACCTGGGGGCCGTGGTTACAACTGACTGGTGCATAACAGCTTTTAAAAGGAACGGTTGATTATACGGTATCATCGGTACGTCATTTGCGTCGTTACCAGCCATTAAACACGTCCTATGTATAAAACCATTACGGGCAACTATGACTGCATCATAACGCTGGTGAGCAAGTTTGTAACAAAAAGATGGATATATGATCGACGTTATGAATATTGATTAGCAAAACTTTTACCTTACTTTTTAGTTTTTACACTGTCAGTTTACAAAACAAATACTCATCAGAACTTCATATGTCGTATTCAGGAGACGGGATGGGACCGACCACAGTCACGGCTGCACGCATTCTCAAGGGTCAACTGGCTGGCCAGCCGGGAGAGGAGAGCGTGTTTAACTTTGAGAAATTCCCCAATGTTGCCCTGTCAAAGGTCGGTAAATCGTTACTGATGCTGGCCTGTCAAAGGTAGATAAGCCGTTACTGATGTTGCCCTGTCAAAGGTAGATAAGCCGTTACTGATGCTGTCTTGTCAGAGGTAGATAAGCCGTGACTGATGTTGCCCTGTCAGAGGTAGATAAGCCGTTACTGATGCTGTCCTGTCAAAGGTAGATAAGCCGTGACTGATGTTGCCCTGTCAGAGGTAGATAAGCCGTTACTGATGTTGTCCTGTCAAAGGTAGATAAGCCGTGACTGATTTTGCCCTGTCAAAGGTAGATAAGCCGTGACTGATATTGCCCTGTCAAAGGTAGATACGTTGTTACTGATATTGCCCTGTCAAAGGTAGATAAATCGTAACTGGTATTGTCCAGTCAAAGGTAGATAAGCCGTAACTGATATCGCCCTGTCAAAGGTAGATAAGTCGTAACTGATCTTGCTCTGTCAAAGGTAGATAAGCCGTTACTGATGTTGCCCTGTCAAAGGTAGATAAGCCGTTACTGATGCTGTCCTGTCAAAGGTAGATATGCCGTGACTGATGTTGCCCTGTCAAAGGTAGATAAGCCGTGACTGATGTTGCCCTGTCAAAGGTAGAAACGTTGTTACTGATATTGCCCTGTCAAAGGTAGATAGATCGTAACTGGTATTGTCCAGTCAAAGGTAGATAAGCCGTAACTGATATCGCCCTGTCAAAGGTAGATAAGTCGTAACTGATATTGCTCTGTCAAAGGTAGATAAGCCGTTACTGATATTGACCTGTCAAAGGTAGATAAGCCGTTACTGAAATTGCCCTGTCAAAGGTAGATACGCCTTTACTGGTGTTGCCCTGTCATAGGTAGATGCGCCGTTACTAATGCTACCTGGCCTGTCAAAGGTAGATAAGCCGTCACTGATGCTGACCTGTCAAAGGTAGATAAGCCGTTACTGATTTTGCCCTGTCAAATATAGATAAGCCGTTACTGATGCTGCCCTGTTAAAGGTAGACAAGCCGTGACTGATGTTGCCCTGTCAAAGGTAGATTCGCCGCTACTGATGCTGTAGATAAGCCGTTACTGATGTTGCCCTGTCAAAGGTAGATAAGCCGTTACTGATGTTGCCCTGTCAAAGGTTGATACGCCTTTACTGGTGTTGCCCTGTCAAAGGTAGATAAGCCGTTACTGATGCTGTCCTGTCAAAGGTAGATAAGCCGTTACTGATGTTGCCCTGTCAAAGGTAGATACGCCATTACTGATGCTGTCCTGTCAAAGGTAGATAAGCCGTTACTGATGTTGCCCTGTCAAAGGTAGATACGCCGTTACTGATGCTGTCCTGTCAAAGGTAGATAAGCCGTTACTGATGTTGCCCTGTTAAAGGTAGATAAGCCGTTACTGATGCTGTCCTGTCAAAGGTAGATAAGCCGTTACCGATCTTGCCCTGTCAAAGGTAGATAAGCCGTTACTGATGTTGTCCTTTCAAAGGTAGATAAGCCGTTACTGATGCCGTCCTGTCAAAGGTAGATTAGCCGTTACTGATCTTGCCCTGTCAAAGGTAGATAAGCCGTTACTGATGCTGTCCTTTCAAAGGTAGATTCGCCGCTACTGATGCTGTAGATAAGCCGTTACTGATGCTGTCCTGTCAAAGGTAGATAAGCCGTGACTGATGTTGCCCTGTCAAAGGTAGATAAGCCGTGACTGATGTTGCCCTGTCAAAGGTAGATACGTTGTTACTGATATTGCCCTGTCAAAGGTAGATAAATCGTAACTGGTATTGTCCAGTCAAAGGTAGATAAGCCGTAACTGATATCGCCCTGTCAAAGGTAGATAAGTCGTAACTGATATTGCTCTGTCAAAGGTAGATAAGCCGTTACTGATGTTGCCCTGTCAAAGGTAGATAAGCCGTTACTGATGCTGTCCTGTCAAAGGTAGATATGCCGTGACTGATGTTGCCCTGTCAAAGGTAGATAAGCCGTGACTGATGTTGCCCTGTCAAAGGTAGATACGTTGTTACTGATATTGCCCTGTCAAAGGTAGATAAATCGTAACTGGTATTGTCCAGTCAAAGGTAGATAAGCCGTAACTGATATCGCCCTGTCAAAGGTAGATAAGTCGTAACTGATATTGCTCTGTCAAAGGTAGATAAGCCGTTACTGATATTGACCTGTCAAAGGTAGATAAGCCGTTACTAAATTGCCCTGTCAAAGGTAGATACGCCTTTACTGGTGTTGCCCTGTCATAGGTAGATGCGCCGTTACTAATGCTACCTGGCCTGTCAAAGGTAGATAAGCCGTTACTGATGCTGACCTGTCAAAGGTAGATAAGCCGTTACTGATTTTGCCCTGTCAAATATAGATAAGCCGTTACTGATGCTGCCCTGTTAAAGGTAGACAAGCCGTGACTGATGTTGCCCTGTCAAAGGTAGATTCGCCGCTACTGATGCTGTAGATAAGCCGTTAATGATGTTGCCCTGTCAAAGGTAGATAAGCCGTTACTGATGTTGCCCTGTCAAAGGTTGATACGCCTTTACTGGTGTTGCCCTGTCAAAGGTAGATAAGCCGTTACTGATGCTGTCCTGTCAAAGGTAGATAAGCCGTTACTGATGTTGCCCTGTCAAAGTCCTGTCAAAGGTAGATAAGCCGTTACTGATGTTGCCCTGTCAAAGGTAGATACGCCGTTACTGATGCTGTCCTGTCAAAGGTAGATAAGCCGTTACTGATGTTGCCCTGTTAAAGGTAGATAAGCCGTTACTGATGCTGTCCTGTCAAAGGTAGATAAGCCGTTACTGATCTTGCCCTGTCAAAGGTAGATAAGCCGTTACTGATGCTGTCCTTTCAAAGGTAGATTCGCCGCTACTGATGCTGTAGATAAGCCGTTACTGATGTTGCCCTGTCAAAGGTAGATAAGCCGTTACTGATGTTGCCCTGTCAGGGGAAGATAAGCCGTTACTGATGCTGTCCTGTCAAAGGTAGATAAGCCGTTATTGATGTTGCCCTCAGGTTATTCAGACTAGGATACAATTCCAAACAAAACAAATCACTACTCCGTTTTATGTACACAATGATCGCATGCCATTTCTTGTCCCTAAACAAGTGGTTGTATATTATGCGATGACGATCTTTTCATGGTATGCCCAATCTCATTTACAGACATACAACGTTGACCGTCAGACCCCGGACTCTGCTGGAACAGCGACGGCGATTCTAACTGGAGTGAAGACGAACTACTTCCTGGTTGGTCTGGATCCCCGCACCACCGCCCTCGACTGCGAAAGTCAGCATGGTCGCGAGCTCGAAACCATCCTGGACTGGGCTCATGATGCTGGTTAGTATGAACTGAAAAGAAGCGAAAATTTCAGCATACAAATAAATATTATAGATTGGCAATATGTTGCGTTAAAACGATCCTATAATATATTATTGTATCGCGCCCTTAATGAGCATTCGTATTTATTATTCATGAAGGTTTACAAAAAAAGTTCATAAAGTTTCAAAGTTTTATTGGCATAACAACCTGAAGGCCATGGCTCATTTGGATAAATACATGTAGGAAATGAAAACCATTGCATGGTGTGTCTATGAGGCTTAGACTCGATTATGACGTCATGTAGCTACTGCGTTCACTATCCGAAATCGGGAACGTTTTCACAATGCCAATGGGGGTAAAGCACTATAGTTATGTATAGTATAGTTATTGTAGTAGTAACAGTGTCGTGCCATATTGTTAAGCCAAATTTGCAATAGGTAGCATGCGTATATTGTAGTTTATCCGCATTCTACTTATTGAATGAACACTTGCTCCGCCTACTAGTTACCATTCTGATATAAGAATAAAGAAAACACTCATATACGCTACCATTCAGTGATTATATCAGAACGCACGTGACTATTTTGACCATCCGATATGCACCTTATGACCTTAGGTAAGAAGACCGGTGTTGTTACGACGGCGCGGATCACGCACGCGACCCCAGCGGCCGCCTACGCCCACTCCGCAGACCGCTACTGGGAAGGCGATGTCGACACACAGGACATCACTGGTGGATGTCGCGACATAGCCCAGCAGCTCGTCGACGATAACGGGTTTATTGATGTAAACTGAAAGATGTTTAGTAATAGAACATGCAATATGATTTGAATAAGAAGGGCAGAGTGAGCGAGACCTTTCTTAGTCATTAAGATTTTACATCATGTGTTCTAATAGTCTTAGATTTTTTGTGTTTTTAGTAATCTGGGAACCAAACCTATATAAAAGTTGTAAAGCTGCAAGTCGTATATATCAAGCGTGATTCATAGGCACTGGTTGAAATTGAAGGCTATATTTAATGTTTTCTGCTGAAGAGGGCAAAACATATTGTCATTGTAAATTGTTAAATACATAATTTACATTTCGACAATGCTCCATTAAATATACGTAAGGCTCTTGCATCGCTTTTGGTAAAAGTTAGATGACATGAGGTAACAATTTAATGATTAAGAATGGGCGGAGTGAGCTTTGTGAACAAATTATCAACGCAGTATCTGACGCAGGATGTGTTTCGGTTGAATGGCAGTAGGCGGACCTTTAAACACCCGCGAAAGATGAACTTCTTAATGAATAAGTAATTTAGTAATTAATGATTGCCTATCTGCAATTTTATTGGCTGCAAATGCAGGTTGTATTTCATAATCAGTCCAGGTTTTGTAATGAACAATTTATCGGGTGAAGTATTTCAGGCGAGTAAAATATTTTCTCCTCTTAGTCTTTTTGCTTAATCCTAGCAACTATGTAAAACTCATGATTTTTCCGAGGCCTTCATTTGACACTAAATTAAGCGTTGACGTTGCAGGTGCTATTTGGCGGTGGACGTCGCTACTTCCTACCAAACACGACGTTGGATCCGGAATACAGCAACATCGACAAAAACCACCGCCTGGACGGCAGAAATCTTATTGAGGTCTGCATTTTAGCAATATTTATATATGTGGTAAATAGACAGTTCAAGGGCTTGGCACAAGAAGGGTGCAACTGTTTATATGACCAGGTCCATAACAATTTTCTTAACTTTAACAAAGGTCTGAACAATCAGCGCAATATCATGAACTCCGCAATCCATTGTATGGTGAACAACACCAAAGGTACCACCGTACCGAGCTTGCGTAGAGGACGAATGTATATATGTGAACGGCAGAATATTACTCCTTATTTAAAATAAGCAGCTTTTATAAGAATTGCCAGTAAATTTATGCTATGATTATTGTAAAATTGTTAGGATTGGAAGAAGGGACGGCTGTCTGATGGGAAGCGGGCGGAATTCGTGTGGAACAAGAAACAATTTGAGAACCTTGACGCCTCCAAGCTCGATTCCATCATGGGTGAGGCACGCCAAGTCAAAGTTATCAGCACATTATTCTTTGAATGAAAGTCTTAAAAAATATATCCAGCTAGTTCAGTTGCCACACACTCGATTGATAGTACGTGTATTAAATTAGTCATGTACGTTACTAATCACTCATTCTTTCTACAAATACAGCAACAACTACAGCACAGTTTTATCACTACCACAAACACGGCCTCAATCGTAACTACTCGGCCATCTCCGGCAAGATCGGGAGAGACCATTTCGTTGGATATTCCGGTTAACACTACCCAAACACATTCTTCACATTAAACCGGCTTTCAAGCGGGCCCTTCTTTTCCTACTTTTCCCTGCGTTTTTGTTAGGCTACTATTTTACCCTACTTTTTCTTGAAAAAGCCCTACTATCCCTACTTGTTTTGTAAAAATAAGTCGAGATATATATAGAAAGGTTTAAACTAAAGGCATTGATTGAAAGAGTCTTAATCTTGATTTAAAGGAAGCCATTTCTAGTATATTTGTTGCAATAGGTATCTAGTGCTGCAAGAGGGGATCTAGGATGAGAATGAGTGGTGCATGTTGACAAGTCAGAGACAGCAATTCCAGGTTCATCTCCACATCCTGTGGCTGAATCCCTCTTGAAGCATGTACATTACAATTGATGAATAGTTAGTTGTCATTTATTTGCATCCAAATGGGTAACTAAAGAGCCCTACTATCCCTACATTTTTCTCTTAATATCCCTAGTTTACCCTTCTTTTTTAAAAACAAAAACAAACTTTTATCCCTACCTTTTTGTTATTGATCTCTTGAAAGCCTGCATTTAAACTTAAAACGGTAACCAATTCAACCCATCGTATCCCTGCCACAGGTCTGTTTGAGCCGAATCACATGCAGTATGAATTGGAGCGGAATAAGAACGACACCGGGGAACCATCCCTAGCGGAAATGACGAGAAAGGCGCTGCAGGTGCTACAGAAGGGGTCGGAAGGATACTTCCTGCTCGTGGAAGGTAAGTGTATTTATATCAGTAGAAAATGATTGAATACACAAACACTTTGGGTTGGCAACTACAGCTATGGCCATCTTTGTAACATTTGTAACACATAAGGTACATGTATGTAACAAGTCTTAGACTAAGACTAACTATTTGAACAACAAGAGCCGTCGTAAGACAGCGTGCTCGACTACGCCGCTTTGACTTAGAATACAATAACGATGTAATAATACCAAGTTTGGTCTCTTTATGTCAAACCTAACTAAAATTATTTGATACATAAGGTGACTTTGATGCTGCCCTCCCACCAGCCCGCCCAAACAATGACGCAAGTCATTCAAATAACTTGATTTCCCATTATGAAAATGTGGTTAAGAATATACAAATATGCCTTTCATAGGAAATAAAAAATAAAAAAGGGCCATAACTTGTATTTAGGCTTAAAACGGAGTTATGTTTCTTGTTGTAAGATGGTCGTAAATAATTTTGAATTTTATTAGGTGCATTTAATGAACAGTATAGAAGTTTTTTTTATTATAATCCCAACTTGCCCTTAACTTTTACTTGCCTAAAACTTTAACCTAAGTCAATCAGGGGCCATAACTTGTATTAAGAATATGGAGTTATGTAACTTCATTGGCTGATTGTGTGAAGTATTAGGTCAATTGAATGAAGGGTATAGAAGTATTAAATAATATCCCAACCTGCCCTAAAACTTTAACCTAAGTTCCATAGTCAATCAGGGGCCATAATTTGTATAAAAGATAATATGGAGTTATCTAACCTCATTATGTGATGGCTCTGAACATCTGTGTGAAGTATTAAGTCAATTGAATGAATGGTATTGGAGTTTTAAGTGAAAATCCCAACTTGCCCTAAAACTTTAACCTGCCCTAAAACTTTAACCTAAGTCAATCAGGGGCCATAACTTGTATTTAGGATAATATGGAGTTATGTAACCTCATTGTGGGATGGTCCTGAATAACTGTGTGAAGTATTAAGTCAATTGAACAAAGGATATAGAAGTTATTAATAAATATTCCAACTTGCCCTAAAACTTTAACCCAAGTTCCATAGTCAATCAGGGGCCATAATCTGTGTAAAGAATAATATGGAGTTATCTAATCTCATCATGTGAAAATCCCAACTTGACCTAAAACTTTAACCGGACGCCGACGCCGACGCCGACACCGACGCCGACGCCGACGCTGGGGAGAGTAGTATAGCCCACATATTCTTCGAATAGTCGAGCTAAAAAAACTTAACATGAAATATTGTTCTAAAACTATGTGAACAATACATGCTTTTGTCTCAGGTGCTCGCATTGACCACGGCCACCATGACAACCTTGCAAAGAAAGCGCTATATGAAACAGTCGAAATGGAGAAAGCAGTCCAGGTGGCGCTCGAATTGACCAATCAGGAAGATACAATGATTGTCGTCACGGCAGACCACTCCCATCCTTTTGACATCACGGGGTACCAGTACAGGGGAACGGACATTTTTGGGCTCGTGTCCCCTGTTGACCCTACTGAGGACACGACTGACGGGAAGCCATACAGCGTTCTCTACTACGCTAACGGACCCAGCTACAAGGAGCCGCGTGTTGACCTTTCCAAGGAGGACATGCGTAAGTGGAGGTTGATTTTAGCGAGAGTATTGGGAAATATGTAAAGTCATGTTGAACTTTTTGTAAGTTAAAGGCCTAGTTCAAGCCTTCTATAAGTGACCCCCCCCCCCCCCAAAAAAAAAAAAAAAAAAAAAAAAAAAACAACAACAAGAAAAACCAATCCTGTGTATAGTACACAACCTCTGTGTTTTGATCTTAATGTACCTGCCTTGATCTCCGATCAGAGTATCAGGAAATTGGCCCATACTGTGACACCAGTGCAATTAGCAGGAGATGCACAGCAGGGGATTGACATGCCAAACATTCCTTAAACTAGGCCTTTAAAGGTAATACATGTGTGTTAATTTCTGAGTCATTCTCTAATATGCGATCTCTGATTTGTAAGCCAAGAAAAGTTTGTTTTATGAAACGAACGAATTATACCTTTCATAGTATTAACATATCTTGTTATTAGTGTACCGTCACATCATTCGAGGTTTTAATGATCTGAATAAAATTCTTTTCTGTTCAGACGACAATAACTTCGCGTTCCCGAGCGGTGTACCAATGCCCTGGGAATCCCATGGGGGTGAAGATGTAGCCATCTACGCCCAAGGGCCAATGTCACACCTATTCCACGGTGTACAGGTACGATCATTATGTTGCTTGAACGCCATAACATACACTTATTGATTCACAACGATTGTGAAGTTATAAAGACATTGCAGTTACCACTATGTTAAGCGCGATATAACACAAAACGCCCCTAAGTAACGCCCCCTCTAAATCCGAATCCTGGACCCGACCCTGCTTATAAGCGGGTCGGATTCCCTGTCCATATGTTCTGAAACTATGGAGTTTTATTTCCCCAAGTTACATATTGTCTAAAACTGTAACTGTAGCTTGAACAGGACTTGGTGGTTTGAAAGCTTTTTTATACTCGCACTCGCGCCTTGCCCATTCGGCAAGTGCTTCTATAAGATTGTTAGTCATTCTTGGTTTTTGGAGCTGCACAGACTGAACATGACTTACAATCGCTTCTATATACTTCAGGAGCAGAACTATATCGCACACGTGATGGCGTACTCTGCTTGCATTGGTCCGTACAAACAGCCGTGTGAACGGATGAGCCCCTATCCCACAACTGCCTCAGCCGACGGATTATCAGCACATGCTCATATATTGACAGCCTCGTTGTTAATAATTAATTTTATTATCAATGTTATTGTTCAATAGAACTTGATTATTCTATTTGTGAAACAGCACGTATTTGAAGTTTTCCTGTAGAAAATCATGCATGTAAAATAACACTGTCAAGCTTTTCACCTTGTTCAGATTGCCCAATCACTTAAAATAATGATTCTAATTGATTTATACTAAACCATGGTCGAAATCTTCATAGTACTTTTGCAAACTAATTGCGAAACATTTCTGTTGACATTTTTCTATTTTTCACTCAAGTTAAACATGTAGTCATGACGCTAATATGCAATTCTAAACCCTTTCTATGTCTTGTGCTTGTTATGCCTTATTCGTTTTGTGATTACTGTTAATACGTTCATTATACATGTAAACTGGTACACATTTTCATTATATTGCATGCAGGACTTTGCATAAGATTTGAATACTGTTTCAAACAGTTTCTGTATATAATGAAATTGTCCATGAAATCAACATAATACAATGTATGATACTTGACAATGTGCTTTAGTGACATACTAGTATGTAAATCAATACGGGATAGAGTCAATTGTAACCACGCCCCAGGTCCGGGGAATAGCGGGGACTTTGACTTTCCGTCCAGCCACCCCCGGGTGAAATTTCCGCCCTGCGGGGACGAACTGTTGGTCAAATCCCCGCCAAAGGCCCCCGCTACCCAGGGAGCCTAGGTAAGGCAAATTCCCCGCTATATTTAAAGCAAAACAAAACCACCGCATTTACTCGGCACTGCGGGGCCACCTGAATGATAAAAACACTGCCCATTTCCACGGCTATCCCCGGTTTACCCCCGAACCTGGGGGTGGGGGTTGCTTCTGAGAAAATAAATATCTATGATTAAGGGTCGATTTATACATGATTCCCATTAAAAACTAATGTATGCGTTGAATTGTAATACTTTTGAATGCTTAAAGTACATTATATTTATATGCTATCGATGTTAAAGCTGCACTCTCACAGATTGACCATTTTTACAACCTTTTTTTGCATAAATATCTGAAAACCAATGATATAAGATTGTTGACAATAAATCAGATCGTAGATTTTCATATTTCCGTTCGAAAATTAATGTTTTATGGCTTCAACCGTTACTAACGGGATAAGAAAAATGCATAAAACATTATTTTTCGAACTTCAATATAAACATCTGCGATATATTTTTTGTCAGCAGTCTTATACAACTATTTTCCATGAATTGTCGCAAAAATTGGCTTGTTCCAAGACAAAAAATAAAAAAATATCAATCTGTGAGAGTGCAGCTTTAAAGTGACATAGTCTCTCTAATTAATAAAATTATCAGTCAGATATAAGTAGCAATGCTCTTTGACACACTATGGTTATGTTACGTGTGTTTGAACCATCACTGTTAAGCTTTACACCTATTATAGTCTATGACTCTACGTTACTGTGGTTTTAGCTATTTTCTAAATATTTAATCTTACTTGTGCAGCACTCAGCAGTTTTAGGAAACGTCGCTCGGTCAAATTGTATTGCAAAATTATGATTCACATGTCATTTAACGTGACCCATGATAAATAATAAAATTCATATTCACTGGTCGTTTCTTATCTTAGTTTACACTGTCTTAACTTAACCTCATCATGCAAGTCGTCTACCGGAATATAAAATGATTATGCCGCATCTCTGGGTACAATTAGCTGTAATGAGAACTATATTGTTAGTTTAAACATATTTTACAACGATTGTGAAACAAGTTATTACAACATTATATTAATCACTCTCGTTTGCACGAATTTACGCGAGAGAGTAGTCTTGTGTTGTGGGGGAAACCAGAGATCCCGGAAAACCCCACTTGTCCGGCTTGGTGACCACAAACCAAACTCACATACGCCCATGTCAGGAATCGAACCGGGTCGCCTAGTTGAGAAACTCGTGTGCTAAACACTGCGTTAACCGGACACTATTGTTATATATAGTATCACATTTAACGTCAACAATGATATCTGCATTGCATTATTGTACAAATAACTTAAAGGCATACTTTAATTTATAAATGCGCCAATCAATTGTAACCACAGCCCCCAAGGTCCAGGGAATAGCGGAGACTTTGACTTTCGGTCCAGCCAAGCCCCGGTAAAATCCCCGCCCTGCGGGGACGAATGGATGGTAAAATCCTCGCCAAATGTCCCCGCACCACAGGGACCCTAGGTAATCCCATTCCCTGCTGACAAAGCCACCGCATTCAACCGGTACTGCGGGGCCACCTGGAAGGTTAGAAGACGGCCCATTTCCTAGGCTATCTCCGGTATCCCCCCGGATCTGGGGGGTGGGGGGGGGGGTGGGGCGTGGTTACAATTGACTGGTGCATAATAACACTCGTATAGAACTGTAGCTATGTTCGTCCTAAAAATAAAGATGTTATAGTATAAACATGTACCGGTTTAATACGGACCCAGGTGGTCATGGTGTCATTGAGCGTGTCACATGTTATGGTTATGTGTGACTTCAGCCGGTCTTTTTTGAGATACACGGTACTGAAATGAGGCCCTAGGATGGATTTTGTGTCAAACTGACATATCGTTATGATATATATATGGTTAACTGTTATACAAATGGAGAGACGTACTACTCACACGCTAACCGTGAATGTAATAACAGAAAACCCAAACGTATTAAATGATTGGTGAATGCTAAAAGATTTACTATGATCTACTTAAGTCTCATAAGGTAAAAATTACCGTTTATTATGCAAATTTCTTTCAAATTGAACTCTCGGTTTTCTTCATAAGAACCATTGCTTTCGACATTTATTCATCCTTTTTGAAATATTAAAACAATAGCATTTGTTGTGGTAAATCTTATTTGGGAGTAATAGTGTATCTTTAAATAAAAATAGTAAACGTCATATCACTTGTGAATGACACTGGCTTTTATTTTATTGGTTATTCAAGCTCGACCAAATTAATGTTGCAGCAGGATAAAAAGTTGAATATCACTTTCACATTCGTCTGACGGTTTAACACACCTTTCTTGCAACTTTAAACGCACCAACCTCTGCAATTGGTCTTGTTAGTGATAAGGCGCATACCTGTTGCAAACTTGGCATTTGAAAACGAATATGCAGCTTCCGGAATGTATAAAACTGACGTATGTAGTAGTTTTGATCGAAGCTACGAGGTTATCATAATTAAAACACATTTTTTTAATATGCAAATGATTATACTTTGACATTTTCCGATCGGGGGTATGTTTCACGTTCTTGTGACAATCCTAGTATGATAGTTTTTATAATGATTTTCAACATGCGCTTACACACTACACTAAATACAAATACATGGCGTATACTTTTACCGCGTTTATCAAACAAGTGGTCACCGGACTGTTAACTTACTTCCTCTTTCGGTTAGCTTTCCATATTTGGACGACAGCCCTGCCTGGTGCTGGATTTGGTCGGAGTTTGCTTTTCACAGAGGTCAACGATGATCAGCTGCTTGCCAGGTATTGGTATATATTATTGAATTACATTTACTATAACAATAATATCTTTATTGTTTTTGTTGATATAGTTTGACCCATTTTGATATATATATATATACAGTATGTCAACAATTATTATCGCATATTAATAGTGTATAATGCAGGGCAATGAAAATCTAAGTTTTCATTTGAGAAAGACTAAAACTCGCAGCCTCTACAACGAAGAAATAACATTTTATCATTCTATGTAATCACATAATTCTGTGGAAATTCACAATCAATAACCAATCAACCCTTTTATATGTATACATATATTATAATGTACATGTGTGATGAAAGGTCAGATCAAACACACCAAAGTCAAGTTCATACAGCACATCACTTGATGCATTATTTATATTGCTAGTAATGGCTAAAGGTTGAAGTCACATAACCCATTTATCTTGGTAAATACAAACGTATAACCTTGATCTGTTTAAGTGTTCAAGAATATATTTTGTCTACTGACCCAGGCTCGTTTTAAATCTATCGATTTACCTGATTAAAATCAATAACGTCTGAAATAATAGAAAGGCAGATTATTTTTTTTTAAGTCCGTACAATATACAAAATATAATTTCGAACACTCGATATTTGTAAGCGAACGTGAAATAACACCGAGTCCGAAATCACGGCACCCAAAACAGGTATTTAATTTGTGTGCTAAACTTAAATACATTGAGCAAAATGGAAAGAGAAAAAGAAACTATATTCATTATCAAATACAAGTTTGATGACGGGCAGAAAAACAAATTGTGGGTCAGTCGTGACCCATAGGCCAGACAGCAAACTGTTACGAAACAAGTCCAGACCCAGGGACACGACAGCAACATATTGCATAACCAGTCTAGACCCAGGGACACGACAGCAACATATTGCATAACCAGTCCAGACCCAGGAACACGACAGCAACATATTGCATAACCACTCCAGACCCAGGAACACGACAGCAACATATTGCATAACCAGTCCAGACCCAGGGACACGACAGCAACATATTGCATAACCAGTCCAGACCCAGGGACACGACAGCAACATATTGCATAACCAGTCTAGACCAAGGGACACGACAGCAACATATTGCATAACCAGTCTAGACCCAGGGACACGACAGCAACATATTGCATAACCAGTCCAGACCCAGGGACACGAGAGCAACATATTGCATAACCAGTCTAGACCCAGGGACACGACAGAAACATATTGTATAACCAGTCTAGACCAAGGGACACGACAGAAACATATTGCATAACCAGTCCAGACCCAGGAACACGACAGCAACATATTGCATAACCAGTCTAGACCCAGGGACACGACAGCAACATATTGCATAACCAGTCCAGACCCAGGAACACGACAGCAACATATTGCATAACCAGTCCAGACCCAGGGACACGACAGCAACATATTGCATAACCAGTCCAGACCCAGGGACACGACAGCAACATATTGCATAACCAGTCCAGACCCAGGGACACGACAGCAACATATTGCATAACCAGTCTAGACCAAGGGACACGGCAGCAACATATTGCATAACCAGTCTAGACCCAGGGACACGACAGTAACATATTGCATAACCAGTCCAGACCCAGGGACACGAGAGCAACATATTGCATAACCAGTCTAGACCCAGGGACACGACAGAAACATATTGTATAACCAGTCTAGACCAAGGGACACGACAGAAACATATTGCATAACCAGTCCAGACCCAGGGACACGACAGCAACATATTGCATAACCAGTCTAGACCCAGGGACACGACAGCAACATATTGCATAACCAGTCCAGACCCAGGAACACGACAGCAACATATTGCATAACCAGTCCAGACCCAGGAACACGACAGCAACATATTGCATAACCAGTCCAGACCCAGGGACACGACAGCAACATATTGCATAACCAGTCCAGACCCAGGGACACGACAGCAACATATTGCATAACCAGTCTAGACCCAGGGACACGACAGAAACATATTGCATAACCAGTCTAGACCAAGGGACACGACAGCAACATATTGCATAACCAGTCTAGACCCAGGGACACGACAGCAACATATTGCATAACCAGTCCAGACCCAGGGACACGACAGAAACATATTGCATAACCAGTCTAGACCCAGGGACACGACAGAAACATATTGTATAACCAGTCTAGACCAAGGGACACGACAGAAACATATTGCATAACCAGTCCAGACCCAGGAACACGACAGCAACATATTGCATAACCAGTCTAGACCCAGGGACACGACAGCAACATATTGCATAACCAGTCTAGACCCAAGGACACGAGAGCAACATATTGCATAACCAGTCTAGACCCAGGGACACGACAGAAACATATTGTATAACCAGTCTAGACCAAGGGACACGACAGAAAAATATTGCATAACCAGTCTAGACCCAGGAATACGATAGAAACATATTGCATAACCAGTCTAGACCCAGGGACACGACAGCAACCTATTGCATAACCAGTCTAGACCCAGGGACACGATAGCAACCTATTGCATAACCAGTCTAGACCCAGGGACACGACAGCAACCTATTGCATAACCAGTCTAGACCCAGAGACACGACAGCAACATATTGCGGGACCAGTCCTGACACTGGGCATAATTTTAGCAAACTTTACTTTTAGTAAACAAAATGAACACACTTTGTAGTGTAAAATTATGTACAAGACTGATTGTTTAATAATTGTCTAAATTGTGTAAAACGTATTAATTAATTCAGGTATGGCGGCCACGTTGTTTTCTTTTATAAACCTTTTTTAAGTGTAAACACTTGTGAGATGTTCCAGGAAGAAACTGTTGACGACGCACGACCGAGAGTTACTTTGGTGGGTAAAAGGTCACATTACACTGACAACGAGGCTATCGACCGACCTCATTTTGCACTTTGTGTGTAAATTGTATGTATTACATTTTTGTACAATAAATAGCAATTGATAAAACAGTAAAACACACACACACACACTCTAAAAACGTAAAAAGAACATAATAAATAATTAACGACCGTTAATAAAATAATTATACTGTTTCAGGATTTAAAAGACTTCGTCGCTTTTGGTAAGAACTATTTTCTTTCAGTCCGACTTTGTCTCGTCCCAAAAAATTCGGTGCTCTCAGGGTGACAGCACATATGTTTCCTGTTTAAATGCCAATACTACGTATATTTATTCCAGGATAAAAACAATGATATGCTTATGTGTATTCATTGAAGTCCGAATGCACATGCACGTGTACATGTTTTTTCACGATTCAGGTGCCGTTCGGGATCATACGATGTGGCGGAAGACGAACCCAAAGCAACACGCATAACTTTTAAAAAAGAGTACACATTGGAAGAACATGAACAGGAAGGGGCGACAGGAGAAGGACACCAGACACAAACAAGGTTACATTGTCCTTTTTCAATGCCATTTCTTAATCAAAATTACCACGTTGTATTATTAATACGCTACTGTATATCCGCTACACGAGTATGTCTGTAAAGTTTGAAAGGAATCAGGAAATTACTAATTCAGCATAAGCACTGGCGTTTCATTTTTTATCATTTGTGTAGTAAATTGCTAACGGTAGTGAGTTTGTGATTGTTCTTAATCCAGAGACCGACCAACGCCTTTTGATCGCTCACAGAATCAACCGGTATCGCAACCAAAACTTAATACAAAAGAAGAAGGAGTAATTGATTCGAAGCAAACATTGAATGACAGGCATCTGAAAGAAGAGCAACTCCGGCGAGAAAATGAAAAGAAAGACAGTGAAGATGAAATAAAGGATTTAAAACAAGAAAATAGAAAATTAGAACGTGAAAAAGAAGAAGCGCTATTAAGGTACAAAATTTTGCATTGGAATTTTAACTATTTTTAATTAAAATTCTACATACCAATTTTGCAGTTTTACCATCTTTCCTTGTTGCTTTAATCTTCAGATTAAGTGAGCTTGTATCATTAAAACTTCGGGACAACAACCCAGATATCGTGGATCTAAGCGACGCATACAGGCCAACGAAACTTGCGGAAATGTTTAGCGAGCTTTATGACAATGAGTGGACCGCTGCTTTTATTGTTATGGAGGAAAATGGATTTAAAGATAGGCAGACGATTGATTTTCTTCTTGATGTTTTGATGGTAAACGTTTTGATAATTCAAGGAGAATGTCTATTGTTCATATCGTCCTTGCATAATTTGAAACAGCAAAATAAAAACACTGGATTATTCCTACTTTCCGCTTATATAAGATTGAAAGTAAATGTGGATTTGCAGAAAATATTATGTTTTCCATTCCAGGAATCGTTTATATTTTGTAGACAAAAACTTGATGACAACTGGCAGCTCATTAACCAATAGTATTTGGACGATGTAAGAATATGTCACTGAAGTCTTTTATGTTATACCTGTAAAAAGCCAATATGTCATTTTTTTATAATTTGGAACTTCATTTAGTAAACACTCTGTTTGTGAGCAACATTTTGAAATAGTATCATGAATGTTTGTGTTATATTGTTTTAGAGTTTACCGAACAACGATAAGGTGAAGAAGAGTCTTAAAGATGCCCGGAAAGCCGTTATTCCAAACTTAGTGCCTGAAATGGAACAGGTAGGATATTGGACTGATTTCAATGGCATATTGGTACTTACATAGAATCGTGTACTCAAGATCAATGCATGTCTCGAAATTCATTGTTCTTCTAAATTTTAGAAATTCCGCGTTATGATCGGTGAAAAGTGCAAAGACGTGACTCTTTGTCTTACATTGTCAACCAATGCATTTATGCAATATGTGGCGACGTGTATAAAGTTGTGTTTGTTGATGAATGCAAACGACCCTCCGGTGGTAATTTCCTATCCCGGGTGGGTATCGTGTGAAAAACGAAGCGACTCAACCGAAGGAATAGACAATCAGAATATGGCACAGTCTGATGGAAGTTCTACGGATACCCAAGAAGAAAAGGGCAACGCTTCTTCGACAGAAGCCATGGAGACGCAACGTTTTAGCAAAGATTTATTTAAAGAGTACACAAAGAGAGGAAAATTCGTGAAGTTCTATGTTTGGCCAGTGGTATATCTGCATGAGAAAGGGCCTTTGCTAGCAAAGGGCATTGCTCAAGGTACTGAAGAGAATATTGATTGTGATCAGCGTTGGGAATGGTATAAAGAATCCGATTCTAACGATTTAGATGGAATCAATTGTGTATTTTAACATGAAATAATACACTTATTGAAGCTGTGCAATAACTCAGCAGAAAACACCAACAGGAAACTATCCTTTCTAGAATTCAGTGTTGTACTTTTCTTCTGCACTGTTAAAATTTGTTATCGTTTTGACCGATAGCAATTTATATTTAATCTACGATACACATAAGAGTAGATAGATACATTTATTTGTGCATGAGTGCATAACATGGACAATCAAAACAACGTGTACAGTAAAGAAAAAAAAAAATACATACATGCAAATATGACTGGTCCATGGCCTGCACACCAGCATCACGGATAACTCAAAAGGGGTCACAGAGAACCCTTATTTCCATTGAGGTCCTTAATGTCGGTGGCATGATATAGAGTGGCATTTTTAACTGAAATAAAAATAATTAAGTTCACACATGAATATAACCATATCGCGTTAAGTAAGTATCACAGTAAGTGGATTGTTTGTATTTGATCACAAGTATAACATAAAGTTGTCGTTATATTTTTCGACTTATACTTCATTTGCCCATAGTGTAGATACCTTTGGGGATCAGTTATAATACCCGACAAGACCACATTAGCCGATACGAAGGGTGTTGAACTTGCTGTATTTAAGTCGGGAGTGAGGGAGTGTTCATATTAAGCCGGTACTGGGGTTGGGGGTGGGGGTGAATGTTGCAATTTAGCCGGTCCTATGGGGCTATTGAAAGTGTTAAATTTAAGCCGGTACTGGTGGCGTTGAAATAGTTGCAATTAAGCCGGTACTACGGGTAGTGTGTGTGTGTGGGGGGGGGGGGGCGTTGAAAGTGTCGTATTGTACCTACTTCTGGAGGCGTTGAACGGATGTCAAGTTAGCAGATACCAGGGGGGTTTAAATAGTTGCAATTTAGTAAGTATTAAGGGGCGTTCAATGCATTGTTTTAGCCGGAACTGGGCGGCATTGAACGTGTTGAATTTAGCCGATACTAGGGGCATTGAAATAATTGTTTAGTAAGTATTAAGGGGCGTTCAATACAATGTTTTTAGCCAGAACTGGGCGGCATAAAAAGTGTTGAATTTAGCCGGTACTTTGGACACTGAAAGTGTTGTAATTGAGCCAGTAGTAGGCGGCGTTGAACGTGTTCATTTTGACCGATACGGGTGGAGTTGAAAGAGTTGCAATTTAGTCGCTACTAGGAGGCGTTGAAAGTGTTGTACTATAGCCGATTTGGGGAATTGAATAAGTTCCAATTTAAACTTTATTGAAGAGCCTTACAAGTATTTTATTTTTAGCCAGAATTAGCGGCGTTGAAAGTGTTGTGTTTGAGCCGGTATACATGGGGGTGTTAAAAGTGTTGCAAATTAGCCGGTATCTTATCAAGAACTAGGCGTTTTAGAAAGTGTTGCAGTAAGCCGTTATTTGAGGGACTTGAAAGTGTTGCATTTGGGCCGATACATGGGGCATTGTAAGTGGTCGTTTTGCCGGTACTGGAGGGCGTTGAAAGTGTTGCAATGAGCCGGTACTGGAGGGCGTTGAAAGTGTTGCAATGAGCCGGTACTGGAGGGAGTTAAAAGTGTTGCAATAAGCCGGTACTAGAGGGCATTAAAAGTGTTGCAATGAGCTGGTACTGGAGGGCTTTGAAAGTGTTGCAATGAGCCGGTACTGGAGGGCGTTGAAAGTGTTGCAATGAGCCGGTACTGGAGGGCGTTGAAAGTGTTGCAATGAGCCGGTACTGGAGGGCGTTGAAAGTGTTGCAATGAACCGGTACTGGAGGGCGTTGAAAGTATTGCAATGAGCCGGTACTCGAGGGCGTTGAAAGTGTTGCAATGAGCCGGTACTGGAGGGCGTTCAAAGTGTTGCAATGAGCCGGTACTAGAGGACATTAAAAGTGTTGCAATGAGCCGGTACTGGAGGGCGTTGAAAGTGTTGCAATGAGCCGGTACTCGAGGGCGTTGAAAGTGTTACAATGAGCCGGTACTCGAGGGCATTGAAAGTGTTTCAATGAGCCGGTACTGGAGGGCATTGAAAGTGTTGCAATGAACCGGTACTCAAGGGCGTTGAAAGTTGTGCATTTTGGCACGTACAGGGGGAATTGAAACTTTTGTTATCTAGCCGGTAGTATGGGCCGTTGAACATGTTGCTTTATGGCCGATACATAGGTTCATTGAAATATTTGTAATTAAGCCGGTAATTAGGGCGTTTAAAGTATTGCAATTTAGTCGGGACTAGGGGGCATCGAAAGTGTGGCAATTTAGTCCGTACTAAGGACAGTAAGAGTTTTGTATTTCATCCGGTACTTATAAGTGGCGCCAAATAGCCGGTATTTTAGGCGTTGAATGTGTTGTATTGGGGGCGTCGAAGGAGTTGCGTTTGGGCCGGTACAGGGGGCATTTAAAGTGTTGTTATTAAACATGTTATGGTGCGTGGAAAGAGTTGTTATTTATTTCAAAGTTATATAAATCACTCTTGTTGGCACTATGTTACACGATAGTGGGGTCTTGTATTGTTGGGGAAACCGGAGAACCCGGAGGAGGAGACCCACTTGTGCGGCTTGGTGACCACAAACCTTAATTACATGCTCCAAGGTCGAGAATCTGACCCGGGTCGCCTAGGTGAGAAGCCAGTGCGCTAACTTCTGTACAAACCGGACAATATATTGTTCTTACATCGGTGGGGGATATGTCAGTCTGCGACAGCTCTTGTTATCATATAATTTATTTTTATTTAATATTGATAACAACATTTAAAGCCTTTTTCGTTTTTTGCTAAAGCGACAGATATAACGTTCACCAAAATATTCGTGAAAATGCAGTCCGAATATATTCCTGTTGCAACGTAAAAAATGTTATCATGTCACTGATAATTCAATTAACATGTTAAGATGAACTCCGTAAGGTATATTTGAAAGTTACTCCTAGAAAGGAGAATAAAGTTAATTTGTTCATGGTCTTGATTCAAAATATAAGTTAGCCGTATATATAGTAAACAAATGATTTTGCGTTTTTTTATTTCGTTCCTTTTTTTCTTTAAATGAAACAAATAATGTTCTTATGTTTATTTCACCCGCTCGCTCTTGAGCCCAAAATCCGTCAAAGAAAAATAATAAGTGTTTAAAGGCCACACGAGTTATGGTGAACTGTTTTAGATTTAATTTCGCTGTCCATATTCCGAGTTCAGCTTGTATCATACGACGGACAGATTGTTGATGTAAATTGTGTAAATACATATTTAAAATAAATGCATATCATATCACCCCCACCCCCCATTTTTAAAAATAAATATTATCAACTATGAGGATCTTAACCCAATTTATTTATTCTTGCCTAGGAAAGGAAAACAATCAGTATCGATTGGGTTTGTAATTTACTTCCTCTTTCGATTTACTAAATGGGAACGACGGGGCACAAATACCAGAGAGTTCCCCTTTCAGATACAGATTCCACAGGGGACATGCGATACAGATGGATATATACTGTCAAGGTTTGAATGATATTATCTTTATAAGTAATGTTCAAGCTCTCTCTATTTATAGATGACATATTTTAAGGTACATGTTATTGTATAATACTTACTGAGGGTTTGTTGAAGTTAGGTAGCTAGCATGACAGTACGAATACTGTTTATTTAAAAAATGTTTCTTTTCAATTTTTTGAGTCGAGAATACTAGCTGCTTTTAAGATGTGCATGTTGAAGCGCGATTTATCATTTGTATAATTTAATGTAATTGGGGGCATTTACTGCGTCAACAATTACGAACTTTAATTGTTATGAAAGAAGAACTAAACGACGACAAACTAATTATACAAATAGTTATTATGGCCATTTTTGTACATGTTAATTTTTAACGCAGGCATCAACATTTTAACCTACGTTAATAATTGTCTGAATACCATATTACATAGTTTCAACCCCCAGCAAATTAACATTTTACTGACCGTTCCAAGGCGGTACCTAACATCCCTTGTTAGATATACCTAGTTGTTTATATAGTATATGCACTTTGTGGAGTTTTCTGCTGTTGTTCCATGTTTCTTGTTTGTGATTTTTTTTTGTGTTCTATGTCTTTGGTGAATACCCTGTGCCTTAACCGGGGTTTATGTTTAAACCTTTGGCTACTGAGGTTGTTTCTGTAGTTTTTCACATCAATTTTAATGAGAAATGGGTATGAATGAGTTACTTAAGTAACGTAAATTTTGTATTTTTGCTGTAAATTTTAATTTTCTCGTTAAAGTTTTAGTTGTCCGATGTATCTTCATTGCACTCTACAAAAAAGTAAAACAAATACGTGGCGGACGGGTAACTCGGCCAGGTTCGGATGAAGCGTTTATGGCTGTAAAACCATTTTTTAAAACTAGGGGCTTAACCATATACACATCTAGTTACTATCTAGTTTTCGTTCTTTAAAGGCTATTAACTATGATTATATTTCTTCACAGACTTCCGGGAGTGCCTGACTATCATTTCCTTTTTCCGCGAGAACAAGTGTGTCAAGTTTCTCAGGTAAATATAATAACACTTGTAAAGATGTCAACTGTTCAAATCTTAGATATGATTATTAAAATAAATTATATTGCTTAACACTTTTGTAAGTGGATGTTAGTTTAAATATTGTTTTAAGTAGTGTGTAAATGAATCTCGCTAAATATTTTTTTATCCTATGTTGGACTGCAAAATCTGACCTTCTTTCTATTCTAACAGAGAGTTTGTACGAGGATCCGGGCATCAATATACAGAATTACGAAGTGTTATAATTGAACGAGAAAACAACGAAGAAGTAATACATCAGTTGCGGGAAGAAATAGAACATAAAGACAATACGATACATGAACTACAAGAAATAAATCGAGCAACAGAACTAGACAAACGTAATGCAGAGTTGGAAAAACAAGAAGCTTTAACAAGGTTAGTGGATATTTTCCGTGAATGTCAATTATGGATGCAGCACCGGAAAAAGGGAACCTGATGTATAATTTCTACCATGCCTTTAAAATAAGTTATTTATATACGTGAATATCTGTCAAACAAAAATTTTCACCAAGTCATTCCAAATATGTTATCTATCATTGCAGGTTGAGCGATTTAATGCCCGTAAAACTGCGAGACAACAATCCGAATATTGCAGATCTTAACGATCCGTACAGACCAACGAAGTTAGCTGAGATGTTTAGTGAATTGCACCACAACGAATGGACAGCTCTTTACACTGTATTAGAAGAATCGAAGTTTAAAGACAGACACATAATTAACTTCTTGCTCGACGTTTACATGGTAACATTAACAAACAAGTTCAACGTTTTGCAAAACGGAACTTGACGCTAACTGGCAGTTAGTTTCCAAATGGTATTTGAACGAAGTAAGTTTAGGCATTTACAGTTTATACGATTTTTAGCTCACCTGAGCACGAAGTGCTCAAGGTGAGCTTTTGTGATCGCCCTCTGTCCGTCGTAGTCGTCCGTCGTCAACAATTTGACTGATAGCACTCTAGAGGTTACCATTTAGGCACAATCTTAATGAAACTTGGCCAGACAGAATGTTACCCTCAATAAAATCTTGGACGAGTTCGATATTGGGTTATCTGGAGTTAAAAACTAGGTCACCAGGTCAAATTAAAGGAAAAACTTGTTAGCACTATAGAGGTCACATTTATGACTGTATCTTCAGGAAACTTTATCAGAATGCAATTATTTATAATCTCTAGAAAAATTTGGAATATGGGTTATATGCGATCAATAACTAGGTCACCAGGTCAAATTTAAGGAAAAGATTGTTAACACTCTAGAGGTCATATTTATAACTGTATCTTCATGAAATTTGGTCAGAATGTTTATATTAATAATTTCTAAGTCAAGTTTGAATCGGGGTCATGTGTGGTCAAAAACTAGGTCATAAGGTCAAATCATAGGAAAAGCTTGTTAGCACTCTTGAGGTCACATTTATGACTGTATGTTCATGAAACTTAGTCATAATGTTTATATTGATTACCTCTATGCAAAGTTCGAATCTGGGTCATATGCGGTCAAAATCTAGGTCACCAGGTCAAATAATAGGAAAAGCATGTTAACACTCTAGAGGCCACGTTTATGACCATATGTTCATGGAACTTGACCAGAATGTTATTCTTGATGATCTTTAGGTAGAGTTTGAAACTGGGTAATCAATTGCCCTAGCCCTGAAAACACTTATTTCACACTTGAATTGGATCAGGTGAGCGATACAGGGCCTTCGGGGCCCTCTTGTTAAATAACGGAGCAAAACATAAGTTTTGCTTTTATAACTTGTAACATTGAACTATTAACGGATCATAGATAATCAGTAACGTTTTCTAAACGTTTTTTTCAGAATTTACCTAACAACCAAGATGTGAAGAAAGCGTTAAAAGATGGTAGGAAGTCATTGGTTCCACGTCTTGTTCCTGAAATGGAAAATGTAATACCTTAATGAATGAATGATTAAATGAATGCATGAATGAAATCACTATTTCATCAGTATCATTTACGTAGATGTTAAAGGAATTTCTCTGCCTTCATTTTTTTCTTTTTTAAAATAAAAAGTTTACGTTTATTTGACAAGCAATATGTTTATTGTTCATTTCAGAAATTGTATACCTTGCTCTGTGATTTTTGCAAAATCGAAAGCCTTCAGTTTGTTTTGACGAGTGGTGAAATGAAAACATACGTGGCAGGTTGCGTAAAATTGAGTTTGATTATGAACGCGAACGATCCACCGGTGGCCATTGACTGTCCGGGCTGGGTTCCATGCATATCGCAAAAAGAGTCAATCTATCAGTCGAAACATGAAGAAGACCCCGGTTTACTCAAACATAAGGGAAATACACAAGTTCCTTCCAACGTTGATGGTAATGGCAGCAACCAAAATATTACACCGGATCTTAAAGAGAGACGGGCTTTCAACAAAGAACTCTTTAAAGAATACACTATGAGAGGGAAATATGTCGAGTTTTTCGTGTGGCCAGTGATGTATCTGCACGAGGACGGTCCGGTGTTGACCAAGGGAATTGCTCAAGGTGCCGAAGTCAAAATGGTATCAGATAATGACCACCGATGGGAGTGGTGGAAGACCTCCGATAGTTTGTAAATAAAAAGGAGTGTACTTAATAGTTGGGGTCATAATTTAATTAATTCTATATGCACGAGGATTTGTTTTCAAAATAGCACAAATATATGTAATGCTTATCCGTGTGCATGTGACTTATTTTGCATTCACGATTGGTTTTGATTTTGTTTGAGCACACATTAATGCAATTATGATTATCCTTGTCCATATAAGTATTAATGCACGGGTCTCTTCTTTTTGAAATAGTACACGTATTTATAGTTATCCATGTTTATTTGACCTCAAGAAATGAAAATGTGTCATATGAGTGATTATAAGGAAAACTTGTCACGCGGTATGACGATATAAATGGAATATTCTGGCTGAATCTTGCATCGGAGTGTACAGTTTTTGTTTTATTTTTAGCCTTTCAAGAAGTTTGGACCCTCTAGTTAAGGAATTCGTTTGGTGGCCTCATGCAGCATTTTACCTAAAACAACAATTTACTTTTATGTTTGTTTTAATGATTTAATTTCTGTGAAAAACTATACCATAATGCATTTTTATTGCAAACTACATTTAGGCATCCATGGCCACAAAACAACCAAGATGGCGTACATATGGCCGCCAAAATAAGCATTAATTAACACAGACTAAATAAAACGAACGCAACCGTTTACAATGGCGTTTTTTCTTTATTCAAATTTACTTTTAAAGAACTTCTGTGAGACACCATGCTTGTCCTTAATGGTCGGAATGAAATGACCTTGCATTATTGTCAACTAAAAGTAAAACATGCAGCCATGGATAAACTGTGTTATAAGACCAGTGCTGATCATGATGCTTTACATCATAGCTGATACAGAAACTGACTGGGGTACATTTGGTAGCTATTAAATGTATGTTTCTCTACTTATTTGCAGCAGGACATGTGCACTACGCTAGATATTTTGCCTCTTAAGATTGTTTAGCCTACTTAAGATCTATGGAGTCATTGTCCGATTCATGAAGGGAAATATTTCGGAAATTGACACAACATTTTTGAGATACGGGTATGGAAAACACTCAATTATTGATAATACAATGAAACCCGATACACTCAAGATGTCGCTTGGTCTACACATTTGTAAAAGGCTGAAGGAAGAAATCTCAAGTCTTGCAAATAGTGTACAAGTTAAGCCATCTTACGTTAAACCCGAAAAAGCAAATGAATAATGCAAGGATATTTAGTGACTGCAATGATGGTAGACGACTAAGGAAAGCGATAATGATTGTATTGGATCCGTCGAATCAACCTCTGATGAAACTATCAACGTAGTTACAGTTCGGATAACACAAGAAACTGTAAATGTTGATTAAGCTGTTGATTGGAATCTATCAAATGAAGGAATTTGAAAATAACAATGGCAAATAATTCGCAAGGTTAGGGGTTGTATTTACTTAAAACAAATCAAAACATTTATGAAATGACTAATTTAAACGAAACATCTAGGCCTGATTGTAGAACCGATTTTTGGTAACATGTACAACATTTTTGACCATGTTTACTCATGTTATAGCATGTCCACAAAAAATCAAAATATTGTTTTTCTGAGTCTGCGTCTTAAGCTCATTTTATTCTCTAGAGTGACCACCCTTCAAGTGAGTGCACATTACTTTATGTGAAAGATTGCTGACCGATGGTATATTGTTTCATGTTCCAACATGGATGTTTTAAATGAGACTTGCAATATTCAAATCCGTGCTGAAAATGTGAATGCAATTTGAGATGTCAGCAACAAAAGGTGCTGAAATCTAAGCAAGTAGTGTTTGAGATGAAACACCTGACATCTCACCATTCAACCCAACATCAACTCGCTTCATTTCGCAATGTAGAAGCATGTCAGTTGTTGACGACGATATGTCACAGGTTCGACAGAAAGTGTGCGTTTATCTTCCCCCAACAACAGAGGCATTAATGAAAATATCAAGCGACCACATGTTCAAACGTGTGTTTGGAAGTGTGCAGTAAACGTGGACTTGTTTGAATATGATTAAGAAAAGAAGGACACGCGTCTTCAGTCCCAATAATGTTATCAATCAAATAATGTAGTAGTGGCCCCAGATAATGTGCATAAACTTTTAAAATGTTCCTTTGAGTAAACACCTTCCGGTGCCCTTGCAGCAATGCGCGGATGTCGCGTTCAATATGCTGTACATGTCAAAAATCAGAAAATTGCTACGATGAGCAAACACAGTTAAAACATATCTTTGAATGAGCATCTGCTCTATTTATGTTAGACCTGATGTTGAAACGGTTGAAACCATTTAAAACATGCCATAACAATGAATATTACACCGCAAATAATTTGAATCCGTTGGTTTCATACATGCTAGAATATAAACAAATGTGCCCGTTTTATTTCGTCTGTGTTAAGTAATTTTTATTTTGCGGCTTTTGTGGACGCCATCTTGAGTGATATGTGACTTTATAAAAATAAATGTTATTTGTGATACCTATATTGCATAATGAATTGTTATGTTAAAACGAGATGATGATGTACAAAACTTATGATATTTGCAACAAAACCTAACTAACTCAATTGGCAATTATTTTTATTTAGGCGGCAATTTTTAACGCCATGATGGCCTAAATATGGTATGATTTTTTTTTGAATTTATTGATTTGCAATTAAGATACATTATGGTTTATTTGTGCACATGATCTAAAGTATTAAAGCAAAATTACAAGTCACTTGCTGATTTGGGTAAAATTAGGCGGCCATCTTGGAAGCCATGTTGAATGTCTCGATTTCCCAAAGAGTGGCTCGCGGCCATCATACGAATTCCTTAACCAGAGGGTTTGAACTAATTTAAACATTTTCTATAAACTCTATAAACTCTGTTGCAAGGTACTCGACTTCCCCTGCCGGACTATACAGCCCAAATACATCAAACAATTCATGAACGGACATATATCAATACAAGCATATCATATATTTAATAAAAATGATTACCTCCCTTTAACTATTATTGTTTAAAATATACTATACCTTGTGTTGTCAAAAGTGCTTTGTGTTTTAAGGAGAATAGAAGTCGTACATATTTGTTCGTATAGTATTATACTTTTACATATACATAATGCATGATATTTAATTTAAAAAACAGAGTCATTTTCATTGCCTGAACAATCCACACAAACACGTTTTTCTTTTGGAGTATTATAATGTCAGCCATACAGGAACACGCACATAAGCCCAAATCATGAAGCTGAAAAATATAACATTAAAAGATGAGTTTAATTCGCTTTATCACAAAACTTTCCGTAGATGTTCTCTTTCGATTTTCTAAATGGGAACGACGGTGCATAACTACTAGACACTACTTTTTTTCCAAAACAGATTCCTATTAGGACATACGATGCAGCAAAATATATAGTCAAGGTTTGAATTGTATATTTTCTTTATAAGTATTACTAATGCTCAAGCTCTCTTTATTTTTAAATGAGATATGTACATGTTCACTACATGCTTCTCTGTTCACAGTATGTTGGTTTTAACAGGATGATGTCTGTTTTGAATTGTCTTATAACGTGTTCTTTTCAGTGTATTACATATTCCTTCCATAATGAACTTCTAATTTGGTTTTATAAAGTAATACCTGTGGCGATATTGTACGTATGACTGGCTGAACATGCACGTTTTGAAGTGATGTTTTCATTGTTTAAAATAATCATTATGGCATACATCGTGAAATAGTACATTTGATTTATATCATTTTATTGCCAACAATACTTAAATAAATGTTGAATATTTGTATAGATAATTTATGGCTACAAACTAAAGGATATTAAATGAAATATGGATGTAAGTTTGTTCCTTAATTTATTTACAGGTATTGGGAAGTTTTTGGAAGTTTCAAAATACTTTTATCTTTTATTTCACTTAATGTTTTTACTGTTGAACACTATATTATCTTTACCAAAATTTAGTTGCTACTCTGTTAATTATCATTTAAGGGATGATTTCCGTTGTTGTTGTTTCCATTCATATTCACAATTATCAACAAAGTTGACCAAAACCAATTTAATCTTGACACCATATTCTTCCTAAACCTGAATAAGGCGATGGTTTCTTAACTTTATTTCCATATTACACATTAAATTTCTTCAACGAAGAAAAACAATTTTTGTTCATTTACATTTAAAAGGTTTGGAATGTTTGGTGAGACTCCCCTTTCACATATATAAATATCTGGGCCAAATTGACCACAGAACAAATTATTTAGGCTGAAATGGCCATAACGCAAAAAATAATTTTGGGCCCACTTGACCCAAAATGAATTTGAATTGAAAAGAAATGGTCCGAAAATGTTGACCCGATAAAAGGCCAACTGGTCACCTGCCAAACTTTGGCGTCTTCCATGGCGACCTACCCCAAAGCCTCGGGGTTGAAAATAAGCAATCAATTATTGCACTGCAATCACTTATTGCAGCAGTTAAACAATACAGTTTAGTTCAGCTCAGCAAATATGCAAATCAGTATCAAATATCAATTACAAGTATTCATTCTTAAGCAAATGTAAGTGAATTCCGTCACGGAAAAGCGGTGTTCGGAAAGCACTTTAAAATGGATAATGATAAATTTGCTTAAAATTTGGATAAAAAGGTGCTGCCGGGCGCTAACCAATAGATGTTTGGCGTATTTAGTACAACGGGCATTGACGCGGTGGTCAACGTACAAAACCCTTTGAACAAAAGCAAGGTATCATGATAATTTACACATTCTGCTTAGGAGACACAAAAATACATTTTTTCCTATAGTATATGGGAGCCTCGCCGGACTTGGATTCTTCGGGGTATTCGTCTGGCGACTTCTAATGGCCGTTGCGCACATTGAACTTTCTGCACTGGGTCGCCAGCTTCCCCGGTTTTACGTCATTCAATAGAGCGATGGTAATGGCATAACTGAAATATTCGAACAACACAACAGAAGAGAGCAACTATTTACATCGAAAAATGATAATATAATGCGTTTCATGCTAATGTTTGTGTATAAAGCGTACAGCTCGGCTGCCTTAAATATGCAGGAGGGTATGGTGTTTTTTTAAATGACGATGCAATCAATTCCATAACTTTTAACACACCTTGTATTGACGATGGCTTGATTCGAAAGAAAGCTTTACCACAAGGATTAATACTTGTAAAGCGAGAATTTACTTGACCAATAGAAATTTAGAAGAGCGATAAACAACTCATGCAAATTGACCCTACTTGGACCTTCGGTTAATACCAACTAACATTTCATTTGTTGATAACCTCGGTTACTCGGCATGAGTAACCGGAATTATTCATCGACCATTCTGGTTCTCGCTAGGAGTTATTTCAGACGAAGCTGGGCTACAAGCCCCCGTTGCCCCCGGCAACCACTCCCTTGGTAGCCCTGGAGACAGGGGAGGTAATTACGTGTGGCTGCTGCTTCATACGCACGAGTTTCACATGTTTTTTAATTGCACGAGTGATGGGGCAATACTGTGTGCTGATCTGATGTTGTAAACTCTACTTATCAATGCTTTGTTTTTTTATTTGGCAAAAAGTTTCCTTAATATTCTTTATAGAAAGACAGCTAAAAATGCTATGATTCCATGCTTAAGTTTAAACTCCCTTAATATCATAGCTTTCGAGACCACATCATGCAAGTGTTTTAACCTTGGGTCATTACTGAGCAAAATAACTGGTTAAGATATATTCACATGCATATAACTAATGTCGGAATACACATACATGTATGATGTGTAGCAGGGGCCTTTCGAACAATATCATTTTGGAGTAATGCCCCTAAGTCATTTGAAAACATTCATAAGTTTCATGATTTTGAGAACTTCTTTGTTTGAAATACAATTTATGAAAATTGTTTGTTTGGCTTTAAAACGAAGTTGTCCATGTCAAGTTTACCAATATGTATAACCAATAACAGAATAAAAGAGTTTTGTTGAAGTTAAATAATTTTGTTTGTATAGCCTTCTTTTGTAAAGTTAAATTAAGGTCATTTAGACAATGAGGGAACCTTAATTTAACATTGATGATATATTTACGGCCATAGCTCATTTTTAGGGTTTTTATTTAAGTGATAATGGATTAATTTTGATATTATTTTTATAATCCTACATATTTTGATGAGGAGTAGAGTATTTGCATACATTGTAAGCATTTGACGTGTTGATACTATATTACACAGAAAACGTATGTATTCAGTGAACATTTGCAGCGCATGATATTGTGACAAGCTGTGCTTTGCTGACTTGACTGTGTCTTTAATTTCTCTTTTAGACGATCCATATCTGCCAGTTTGAGGCCACTGTGTGTTAGTTATTTAGAGCTGAAAAGAATCATATAGAGCAAGTGCATTATATGAAGCTACTCCGATACCTTACCGATTTATTAAACAGGTTATCACATAGCAAAACCTGGTTATTAGAATAGCGAGCGTCGTTGTTCGGGCGGGCGGGCGGGCGGGCGGGCGGCGTCAAACTCACCTATGAAACTGAATAATTTTAGTAAGGGTTGACATATCTTGACCAAACTTGGTCTATAGAAAGAGTTTATGGGTACCTTTCATGGGATTGCGTTTTGGGTCCCTAGGGTCAAGATCAAGGTCACTGTTACTAAAAATAGAAAAACGGTTGAAACTGAATAACTCTAGTTAAGGATGACATATCTTGACTAAACTTGGTCTGTAGGAAGAGTTTATGGAGACCTTTCAAGGGGTTGCGTTTAGGGTCCCTAGGGTCAAGGTCAAAGTCACTGTTACTAAAAATAGAAAAAACGGTAGAAACTGAATAACTTCAGATAGGGATGACATATCTTGACTTAACTTGGTCAATAGGAGGAGTTTATGGAGACCTTTCAATGGATTGCGTTTGGGGTCCCTAGGATCAAGGTGAAGGTCACTGTTACTAAAAATAGAAAAACGGTTGAAACTGAATAACTTTAATAGGGGTTGACATATCTTGACTAAACTTGGTCTATAGGAAGAGTTTATGGAGACCTTTCATGTGGTTGCGTTTGGGGTCCCTAGGGTCAAGGTCAAGGTCACTGTTACTGTATGTAGAAACAATGGTTGAAACTGAATACCTTTAGTGAGGGATGACATATCTTGACTAAGCTTAGTCTACAGGAAGAGTTTATGGAGACCATTCATGGGATTGCGTTTTGGGTCCCTAGGGTCAAGGTCAAGGTAACTATTACTAAAAACAGAAAAACAGTTGAAACTGAATTACTTTAGTAAGGGTTGACATATCTTGACCAAACTTGGTCTATAGAAAGAGTTTATGGGCACCTTTTATGGGATTGCGATTGGGGTCCCTAGGTTCAAGGCCAAGGTCACTGTTACTAAAAATAGAAAAACAGTTGAAACTGAATTACTTTAGTTAGTTGACATATTTTGCTCAAACTTGGTCTATACGGAGAGTTTATGGATACCTTTCAAGGGATTGCATTTGGCGTCCCTAGAGTCAAGGTCACTGTAACTAAAAATAGAAAAATGGTTCAAACTGAATATCTTTAGTTAGGGTTGACATATCTTGACCAAACTTGGTCAATAGTAAGAGTTTTTGGATATTTTCATGGGATTGCGTTTTGGGGTCCCTAGATTTAAGGTCAAGGTCACTGTTACTTATTATAGAAAAAACAGTTGAAACTGAATAATTTTAGACAGGGTCTACATATCTTGACCAATCCAGGTATAAAAGAAGAGTTTAAGGATACCTTTCATGGGATTGCGTTAGGGTCCCTATATTCAAGGTCAAGGTCACTGTTACTAAAAATAGAAAAATGGTTGAAACCGAATAACTTAAGTTAGGATTGACATATCCTGACACAACTTTGTATAAAGGAAGAGTTTATCGATACCTTTCAATGGATTGCATTTGGGGTCCCTAGGGTCAAGGTCACTGCTACTTAAAATAGAAAAAACATACACAGGCTGAAGTTCTTCTGTCAAGCATTAAAAACCTGATTTCGTTGCATTGCGGCGTTTCTTGTTTGATTTGTAATACATTTAAAAGTTATTTTTTTCAAAATCAAAATAGGTTAAACCTATTTTTAGCGCGAGTGATGTATGCTTCAACCATTGGGGTTTGGTGGAGTAATGGTCCGCTGTCATATTTGGGATGCTTGTTTTATTATTATTTATTAAAGTTAACAACGAGGTCGTTAATCATGTTGTAAACCTATATAAAGTTCTTTACACTCAGGCCATTGTCGAGCTTATCATAAAATAAGTAGCATGCATACATTGAACTATCGTTGTAATTTATCAACATGCCACTTATTGAATGGTTAACAGCTCTGCCGGCTTGTAACTGTTGTTATTTATCCACATGCCACTTATGGCACGGTAAAGAGCTCTTCTGGCTTGTTACCTACCATTCTGATATAAGAATCTCAAATATATGTATAAAAACAAAGGAAGCAGATTTCAAGAACTATGACATATTTGCATACAATAATGCACCTGCTCTGACATTAAGCTGTAGTTGTCAAATGGATTTGACTAAACACATCTCATCATTTTTGATGATGCTCTTTACAGTACGAATGTGAATGTAAAGACTCATCTAACATAACTTCTAATATAATTTATCAACATCTCAATATAATTGAAAGGTATCCAATAATCGTAATTTGCCGTTGAGGTACGTAAGGTTTGCATGAATATTTTTTGCTCGTTTTTTAAATGCATTAAAAGACGATATTTAAGTTCTGCGTTGAGGTTTGTTTTGTCGAGTCATTTCACATCTAATTGACCATTTATGCAAATTTGAAGTCACAATTTGTTCAAAACTTTGTAGTTTCGGTTCCAAGTTCAAGATAGCTTTCAAAATAAGATGTGATCTGAATAAATTATAAAGTTACAGTATGTTTTTGATTTGGTTTTATTTTCTAGCTTATTGTACTTGTTGTCGCCCATATGTCCTTATTTGCAGGCTTATATTTAAACTGGTTTGAAGTGAATCTTAACCACCACTGTCATGCTTTTTTCTATTTCTCAATGACACTTTTAAGATTATTTTTGTTATAAATCACAAAAGCGCATGTTTATGAAATGTCTAGTACACCTTTGATTGATTATAACTATAGTTGATAGGTTATGATGAAAAAATGTCGAGTGGATGTACTAAAATGGTTTTCGCATGGAGACACTTTGTTTACCATAATGCATGAAAAAGTAGACACTAAACATAATTATGAAGGAAATAATGTAGGAAATTTAAGATAAAAACGCATAAAACAAGCTGTTAGCCATTATATAACTAGGTCAATGTTAGTTTGCATAATAATATTTAAATATTCAGTCACTATTTGTGTATACTCTTCTACTTTAAAGTGATTTGAGTTAAGTGTTTGAACACACCTTAAACAACCATTAGTTTTTAGATTTCAAAACTCACTTCAACTTCTAATTTTAAAGAGAAAATAACTAAATGCACTTCATTGTTTCCCTTCAAGTAAACAAACCTTTAAATCGCTCGTTTCAGAGTCGTAGACAGAAGACAGGACCACTGAAGGCTCTCTCTAGCGTGTTTGACCAGCCGAATGGTGACCCCAATGTCCTTGTTGTCCCTGCTGCTTCCAAACGGGAAAGATCCCCTAAACATATGGCCCCTAGGGCCCCATCTGTAGAACTGAAGACATCTTCTGCCTCTGCCATCTCCTCCAGTCATTCAGCAGGCTCCAAAGGCTTTGCATCATCTGTGATGTTATCAGTGACATCATCAGTGACATCACATAGGTCAAAATCTGTGACACTCTCTAAGCCACTGTCAATACCCACTGCGTCACCAAGAAAAAAGCATGCCAACCTGCCAGTCAATAGTGAAAGGTCCAAGTCACCTCTTACTCAACAAAAAAATAAAGATGATTCCTCTATAGAGATGTCTTCATCAACAAAATTCAATGTTAAAACCATTCCATTTTCAACTATAGGCAAGATGTGGAGACCGATGTCCATGACAACAAGTGCATTTGATGACAAAGAGGAAGAACATTATCAAACTTACAATAACTTTGATGTGCTAAGAGACATGCATTCAGAAAAATTACCATTAACAGCAAGCCCAAAAGATCAGGTAGAAGACATTAAAATCAATGGTCATGGACAAATGGTTATTGCGGATTCAGGGTCATCTAAGTCAACCAAGCGTAGTAAGGTACTAACTGGAAAAGGATCAGTGTCAGAAAAGAGCTTTGCATTTTTGAAAGAAAAGGTTAGCTCCAGTCAAACCAACACTGTGAAACAGGTTCTTGAAACTGTTTACACGTCTGAAGACTTCGTTCAGGCTACTGGTGATGTCGACCGATTGCTTACTGAGCTGAAAAACACTATGGAGTCTTTAAATTCTTCAAGGATAGACAAACAGCCAGCTCAGTTTAATACGTGCAAAGAAGAGCTTCAGACTCAGGTGCGACAGTTTGTCACTGACGCTAAACTTCTTGTGAGTAATGCAACACAGACAAAAGAGAGATGGTAATATGGATGCCAGTATACACTCCCTAGCTAAGAATTTCCTTCACGGACAGGCGACAATGTTCATGATGGAAGCCGTTCATCAGGCACAGCACTTGGGCTCCGAAGTGACCCGGGTGGCAAACGCGTACAAGAGCACACTGAATGCAGCCCATGCCGCTGTGGGGAAGTCATTGTCTGATCCGCACATGAAAACTAATTCTAGAGCAAAATATATACTTGAATATTTTATAAAGAATACAGAATTGTACTCAAATACATTCTTGGCTGTAGAATATAGTTACCTTGGAATTCCACCAAAGGCCTTTATCAGCATATTCTATGATAGAATGCGCTTATAAAACTGTAAAAAAATAATGATTTTTTAATAAATTTTAATGCTATGTGATAAAATGTGTTGATACCGAGTTTGAGATTTGACTTAAGTATTTTCGTGATATTGGGGTCTGGGGTGAGAGGAGTGGTTACAATTGACTGGTGCATAAGATTCTCGTCCCCATTTTTTGTTCATTTGTTTGCAATAAGGAGGACGAAATGACAAGTGATATTCATTTCTTTCTGCAATGCTAGATTTGGTGGGCGAAATGACGGCACATACTTTAAGGTGGAATATTTGATTTTTCTAGATTGAAATTTAATATGATCTCCCGGATCAAAACGCATTATAATTACCCCCTTTGTATCGCTTGCAGATTTGAAAGTGTTTAATAAAAGAAAATATGGAAAGGCTGTAATGCATTTGAATCAAGGAACGTCCTAAATAAAACTTAACGCAGCGGAATTTTAATATGTTTTCACAGTCGAGAACGTTACAAACCTTTACAAAAAAAGTCTTCCATTTTGTTTAGTTTATACAAACATCTATATAAATAAGAACATTTTATATGAAATTGTGTTTCAGAATTAAAGGTATATGAAGCCTGAAAAAGCCGTTTAAGATTATATTGAGGCCTACAAGGTTATTTGTTATTCTATGGCTTGATTATGAGCAGCATCTCGAGTATATCCTTGTCACCACTAGTTTTGATTAAAGTGAAACAAATAAGTTAAAGCCCTTTAATCAAGTAGTGCAACTAGAGTAATAACCCTTTTAGTAGTGCAACTGTAGTAATGACCCTTTTAGTAGTGCAAGTGGAGTAATGGCCCTTTTAGTAGTGCAAGTGGAGTAATGACCCTTTTAGTTGTGCAACTGGAGTAATGACCCTTTTAGTAGTGCAACTGGAGTAATAACCCTTTTAGTAGTGCAAGTGGAGTAATGACCCTTTTAGTAGTGCAAGTGGAGTAATGGCCCTTTTAGTTGTGCAAGTGGAGTAATGGCCCTTTTAGTTGTGCAACTGGAGTAATGACCCTTTTAGTAGTGCAACTGGAGTAATAACCCTTTTAGTAGTGCAAGTGGAGTAATGACTCTTTTAGTAGTGCAACTGTAGTAATGACCCTTTTAGTAGTGCAATTGGAGTAATGACCCTTTTAGTAGTGCAAGTGGAGCAATGACCCTTTTAGTAGTGCAAGTGGAGTAATGGCCCTTTTAGTTGTGCAACTGGAGTAATGACCCTTTTAGTAGTGCAACTGGAGTAATAACCCTTTTAGTAGTGCAAGTGGAGTAATGACTCTTTTAGTAGTGCAACTGGGGTAATGACCCTTTTAGTAGTGCAGCCGGAGATATGCCTCTTTAAGTAGTGCAACTGGAGTAATGATCCTTTTAGAAATGCAAGTGGAGTTATAACCCTTTCAGTAGCGCAAGTGGAGTAATGGCCCTTTTAGTTGTGCAACTGGAGTAATGACCCTTTTAGTAGTGCAACTGGAGTAATAACCCTTTTAGTAGTGCAAGTGGAGTAATGACCCTTTTAGTAGTTTAACTGGAGTAATGACCCTTTTAGTAGTGCAGCCAGAGTTATGCCTCTTTAAGTAGTGCAACTGGAGTAATGATCCTTTTAGAAATGCAAGTGGAGTAATGACCCTTTAAGTAGTGCAAGTGGAGTAATGGCCCTTTTAGTAGTTCAACTGGAGTAATGACCCTTTTAGTAGTGCAAGTGGAGTAATGGCCCTTTTAGTAGTGCAACTGGAGTAATGACCCTTTTAGTAGTGCAACTGGAGTAATTACCCTTTTAGTAGTGCCGCCGGAGTTATGCCCCTTTAAGTAGTGCAAGTGGAGTAATGATCCTTTTAGAAGTGCAATTGGAGTTATGCCCCTTTAAGTAGTGCGACCATTGTTATATTCCTTTATCATTGCAATCGGTGTAATGGCCTTTCTATCAGTGCGACAGAGCCCATCATATACATATGTACGTTAATACTAAAATCTTGAACGTCTATGTTAAGGTATCTTATGAACAAATAAGCATGCTATTGACTTCAAAGGTACATTTTGATGCATGCTAACACGGTACAATTAGTATGCATTCTAAAGAGTTGAGGAGTAACCATTACAATTTATTTTGTATATTTTATAGTTTTGTTCTTGAGTTCAAATGAAGAAAGACGTGAAACGACCATTTGCAATTTCTCAATTCCAAAAAAAGGGATATTTTTAAATATATTTGTCGGATAATGTTTAACAAATACTTTTTATTCTCATGAGCTCATTCCACATGATACCAAAATAATATGTGGTTACAAAACATCCAAAAATCACATTATTGTACACCGGATATCTTGATATATTAAAGGGAACAAGTGTTGCTGAACAGGAATGTTTGTATTAGTGTTTGAAAATCGGACTCATTTAGCTATCGATTATCGAATCGATTCGGACCAAAGTTATTCGATTTACTATCGGACAATAATCGAAAGTTCATAATCTCATTTGGGAATACATTCTGAATACATTGTATCCTCATTTTATTTAAATGGTTTAACCTGGAATCAGTAAGTGTGATACTATAATGGCATACTTTTCGAAAGAGTGAGTAAATCTCCATAAACTTGTACTTCTTTAATAGCTTAAATAAATAACATATTGTTCATCAAAACATAAATTGAACATCAGTTGCAAAATGATGCACACCGCACCGAGTACATGTAAGTAACCGCATTACAAAAATGCGTAATTAACGTAAATAACATTAGCGAAATCGATTTTGGACAACGTCGCCGACATAACATTGTCTGCAACGATTTATTAATTGTACTCGATAATCGCTTCATCACTAGTATGTTTCATCCCGTATAGGTTCCGTGATGGCTGGACAGAAGGGGCGTGGCCTGCTGTTGGCTGTCTGCACAATGGTCATTTTAGTCAGTTTGGCGGTCAACGGGCAAAAGATTCCCGATCAGGAACTCAGTAAGTACTAGACGACGTTAGATGAACATGAATCACAGCGTTGAATATAGCAAGTATTTACGACGTAAGATGTGAGAAATTATCATAAAGCACGATGTGGCAAATATTCACAACGTTAGATGTGGCAAATAATCACAACGTGAGATTTGGCAAATATTCACAACGTTAGATGTGGCAAATAATGACGACGTTAGATGTGGAAAATAATGACGACGTAAGATGTGGAAAATAATCATGCATTGAGATGTGGCTAATAATAACATCGTTCAAAGTGCCAAATTTTCACGACGTAAGATGTAGCAAAAATCATGACGAAAGACGTGGCAAATTATCACGACGTTAGATATGGCAAAAACACATGTGGCAAATACTCTTTGAGCTAGATAAGGCAAAACATCACGACGCTACATATGGGAAATAATCACGACGTTCTATGTGGCAAATAATCACGAATTTAATTGTGGCAAATAATCACGACGCTAGATTAGGCAAAAATAATCACAACGTTGGATATGGCAAATCATTAGAAATTCTAAATTCTTTAGAAATTTGACAGTCCCTCATGGACCGTGAACTCCGACTACGTTATTCAACATAATCAAATAATTTTACAGTGAATGTCATTTTTATTTGAGAAATATATGCACTATCAAAATAAAGTTTATAAAAATATAGATTTAGTCAATTTCCATTGAAATTTAATAATGATTGTGTTAAAGGCTAGGACTGTATGCGGATACCAATTTCAGCCGGCATAACATACAGTTTGACCCAGTTGACAATTGAACCAGACAAAAATCAGCATTAAAATTTCCAAATGATTAATGTAAAAATTCATATTTTTTATTTGGTGTGAATGACTGTCCGTAAAAGAGAAATACATGGATGAATCTTTGGAAATAACTACTGGCTACCTTTGTGTACACGTAATGCCGGGTCCGAGCTCGAACTACTACTTCCTATACGATTCTTATCACGGATATAAGAGACGTCACTGGTTACTTTGTCAGTATAATTGCCAGTTTCACTAGCGGAGGGGTGGGGTGGGGTGGCCGCCCCCGGTACACACCCCCGGCGCGCGCCCCCTAAAAACGTCTAGTCTTAATCTTTAGTTATATATAGAAATAAACAAGGAATAAAATACGCCCTTAATGTACCATTTCGGATTAGGAAACGTTAAAATGTCTTCGGGGAATGCCACCAAATCCCCTGTCAACATTTTTTTTCATTTTTACATGAATTTAGGTTAGTTAGGGAGGGGCGCACTTCAAAAGGTCACGCCATTAAGTAATGCCGCCTCTAACATCAAACTCTCGAACCGTCCCTGAGTTTGATATATTAGATATAAGGAGTGGAGCCAGTGAGGTATACTCGTTATCCTGCACAATTTTGAAAGCAAAATAAGAACTTTTAGTTATTCACGTACATGGAACGCCGAATCTATATAAACTTATATAGATGTGTATAAACTATTTGACGAGCTCTTCAACTAATTATAGATCTCTTAACACAAGTAAAGAAAGCTCCAATCGAATTAATGATAGCATCAATTGAATTAGATATATCTCCAAATCAATTGAATTCGGAAGAGCTCTGCAATTGAATTAGAGATAATTCCAATTCAACTAGAGACCTCGCAAATTCAAATGGAGATATCTCAAAATCATTATTATATATTGTGTTGTTTTAAATTAAGCCGAATTAATGTTCTTAACAACTGCATTTAAGAGGTCAGAAATACTATAAGAGCTATGTTCAAGTTAACTATGGGCAAGTACGGATTTGTTAGAATTGGAGCTATCTACACGTCGTTTGTTGACTTCATAAACTAAATTGAGCTATCGTCAATTGTTTCGAAGGGCTATCTCTATCAAATAGAGATGACAACAAGTGAATTGTTGTTAGCAACAGTTCTATTAAGATAGCAACAAATAGTCAGAGACCTCTTCAGTCAATTAAAGGGGTCTTCAATGTATCCGAAAAGCTCTTTAAGAGGTCTAGAATTATTTGAAGGCCGAGTCTCTAACTATTTGAATGGCTGTTCAAGTATTTGAGTTAGTGTAGATTTGGCGTTTCATATGCGTACGACCTCTAAACAATTACAGGTATTTCAAAATATATAAAAAGCCCCCTTTTTCTACATTGACGGAAGTTTTGAGTTCATTCGCTCTGCACGCCTGAGAGAGGAGAGAGGAGAGAGACGCGCGTGTATGTTCCGGAAATATCCGCTCTCGAATAATGATGTATAAAAAGTGGGGCATTAAGTCTAAATTGGCTTGTTTTGAAGAATCGTACGAAATACCCTCTTTCTGCTTTGCGTCTGGGAAGATAAAGCCACCTATTAATTGCGCAAAGGTGTACTTATACAATGTCTGAAATTGTCAGGGGCGTAGCGTGCCCTTAAATCACGTTGATTCATAATTGTGTTGGGGTCTGGTAGTATGCCCCCCCCCCCCAACTTTTGAAAACAATGCCTCAATCTGGTGCATTCTGTGCGTTTTGAGGTGCCTTTATTAAGTACTGGGAAATTGACAGTTTAAGAATACTATATCAACAATTAACCCTTTATTCGGCCTTTTTCTTTCTCAAATAGCAAACGAATTAGTCCCGATTATGTTAACTTTATAACACTCTGATTCCCTAACAGAAGTGTTATTTTCTATCCTTTTTGCAATTGAAATGTAAAATACATTTTTAATGTCAATGTCCACATGTCTGTAACAGCATGTATAGTTAAGTACACATACTGTAACTTTGGCTGAATCGATTGATTTATTTGTCAGAATCATGTGGATTCAGCCGCGTACTGGCGTATAGGCAGCTACGCGCCTGATTGACTGTGTTATATCAATACATTTACCTACAGCAAATTAACAACAAAACAATAACAAAACTCTTCTGTTGTTTTTAAAGGTCTTTTAACAATATAAACATACAGAAGCCAAACTTAACATGAATTTTTATCAACATATATTTAAAGTTAAACGGCATCAAGGTTTTTTCCCCGACTAGTATCAGCAGAGTTATGGCTCTTGACTCGGTAACAAATTCGTAGTTTCAGCTAGTGGTAATCGTTCCACTTAAAGTTTTTACACTCAAAACATGTTAATTGCTCTTTTTTATTGCAAACAAATACAAAGTTATTGCCTCCACGTCTTCTAACCATTTATTTTTGCTCTTTCACTCTCTAATGAAATATACATGTAATTATTATGGGGGGGGGGGACTACATGGTTTTACACTTGGTAGATGCAAGATATAAACGTATTTTTTTAATGCATTATAATGGTAAACTCAAAAAAAGCTTGAATGATCAAAACAAACAAAAAACACATGCTTTGCGTACAGGTAAAAGTATTAACATTTATAAATTGGGTTTTCAATTACTAGAAATAGCTACATCAAAATGATGTGGGGTGTTTTGTCCACCCTGTCCAAATAATGTTGGATAATTTGCCCACCATGTCAAAAATGGTATGGGATGTTTTGTCCATGGGATGTTTTGCCCGGCTCCCGTTACACACGGTTGATTACTGGTCCTGATCATTATAACCGTCCGGTGTCTGATCTCATAGACCCGATCTCAGATCAATCGGAATATTGATTAGTCAAAGCATAGCCGGTGTAGCCCCTGTCTATGAACACAGCCCTAATTTGCAATTAGCAAAAAAAGAATACACATGAAATTTGGCGTCCGGCTGTGGCTTCAGTGTGATACAACAGGAATTGTTTAGTACCATACATGCCTTGGATGATTTGATGTGATTTGTAATAATGAATAGTTGTGTATTTGATTCGAACTCAAGTTGTGACGTCACTCAAGAAAACATACAACCCGGGACAAATAAGGCATCATTCTCACTCCCAGATTCAACATAAGTTCCGTTAGCGTAAACTATTGTACACTGATTGAAGCATACGTTAACGCGCCCTTGCTGTTTCAGATCCCGAGTTCTGGCGCCGGGCAGCGCAGAACAAGATAGAACAACGCCTGAAACAGAAGGAGAACCACAACAAAGCCAAGAATGTCATATTATTTATTGGTAACCAAACTCCTATACATTGGCCTCAATGTAATGCACCAGTCAGTTGTAACCACGGCCCCGATTTTATTTGGCGCGAAGACAAAACCACCGCATTCACCAGGCAATGGGGCCACATGGAAGGTAAAAACACGGCCCATTTCCCCGGCTATCCCCGGTATACCCCGGACCTGGGGGCCGTGGTTACAACTGACTGGTGCATAACAGCTTTTCAAGCGAACGGTTTATTTTACGTTATCATCGGTACGTCCTTTGCATCGTTACACGCCATTAAACACGTCCTATGCATAAAACCATTACGGGCAACTATTACTGCATCATAACGCTGGTGAGTAAATTTGTAACAAAAAGATGGATCTATGATCGACGTTATAGATATTGATTAGCAAAACTTTAATTTTTAGTTTTTACACACTGTCAGTTTACAAAATAAATACTCATCAGAACTTCATGTGTCGTATTCATGAGACGGGATGGGACCGACCACAGTCACGGCTGCACGCATTCTCAAGGGTAACTGGCTGGCCAGCCGGGAGAGGAGAGCGTCTTTAACTTTGAGAAATTCCCCAATGTTGCCCTGTCAAAAGTCGGTAAATCGTTAATGATGCTGGCCTGTCAAAGGTAGATAAGCCGTAACTAATATTGCCCTGTCAAAGGTAGATAAGCCGATACTGATATTTACCTGTCAAGGGTAGATAAGCCGTAACTGATATTGCCCTGTCAAAGGTAGATACGTCGTTACAGATATTGCCCATGTCAAGGGTAGGTAAATCATATCTGGTATTGTCCAGTCAATGGTAGATAAGCCGTAACTGATATCGCCCTGTCAAAGGTAGATAAGTCGTAACTGATATTGCTCTGTCAAAGGTAGATAAGCCGTTACTGATATTGCCTTGTCAAAGTTAAATAAGCCGTAACTGATATTGCCCTGTCATAGGTAGATGTGCCGTTACTAATGCTGCCTGGCCTGTCAAAGGTTGATGAGCCGTTACTGGTGCTGTCCTGTCAAAGGTAGATACGCCGTTACTGATGTTGCCCTGTCAAGGATAGATAAGCCGTTACTAATTCTGGCCTGTCAAAGGTAGATAAGCCGTTACTGATTTGCCCTGTCAAATGTAGATAAGCCGTTACTGATGCTGCCATGTTAAAGATAGACTAGCCGTTACTGAGGTTGCCATGTCAAAAGTAGATTCTCAGCTACTGGTGCTGTAAATAAGCCGTTACTGATGTTGCCCTGTCAAAGGTAGATAAGCCGCTACTGATGTTGCCCTGTCAGAGGTAGATAAGCCGCTACTGATGTTGCCCTGTCAGAGGTAGATAAACCGCTACTGATGTTGCCATGTCAAAGGTAGATAAGCCGCTACTGATGTTGCCCTGTCAGAGGTAGATAAGCCGCTAATGATGTTGCCCTGTCAGAGGTAGATAAGCCGTTATTGATGTTGCCCTGTCAGAGGAAGATAAGCCGTTACTGATGCTGTCCTGTAAAAGGTAGATAAGCCGTTATTGATGTTGCCCTCAGGTTATCCAGACTAGGATACAATTCCAAATAAAAGAAATAACTACGTTTTATGTACACAATGATCGCATGCCATTTCTTGTCCCTAAACCAGTGGTTGTATATTATGCGATGACGATCTTTTCATGGTATGCCCAATCTCATTTACAGACATACAACGTTGACTGTCAGACCCCGGACTCTGCTGGAACAGCGACGGCGATTCTAACTGGAGTGAAGACGAACTACTTCCTGGTTGGTCTGGATCCCCGCACCACCGCCCTCGACTGCGAAAGTCAGCATGGTCGTGAGCTCGAAACCATCCTGGACTGGACTCATGATGCTGGTTAGTATGAACTAAAAAGAAGCGAAAATTTCAGCATACAAATTAATATTATAGATTGGCAATATGTTGCGTTAATACGATCCTATAATATATTATTGTATCGCGCCCTTAATGAGCATTCGTGTTTATTATTCATGAAGGTTTACAAAAAAAGTTCAAAAAGTTTCAAAGTTTTATTGGCATAACATCCAGAAGGCCATGGCCCATGTGGACAAATACATGTAGGTGAATGAAAACAATTGCATGGTGTGTCTATGAGGCTAAGACTCGATTATGACATCATGTAGCTACTGCGATCACTATCCGAAATCGGGAACGTTTTCACTATGCCAATGGGGGCAAAGCACTATAGTTATGTATAGTTGTAGTAGTAACTGTGTCGTTGCATGTTGTTAAGCCAAACTTGCAATAGGTAGCATCCGTATATTGTAGTTTATCCACATTCTACTTATTGCATGAAAACTTGCTCCGCTTACTAGTTACCATTCTGATATCAGAATAAAGAAAACACTCATATACGCTAGCATTTAATGATTATATCAGAACGCACGTGACTATTTTGACCATCCGATGTGCACCTTATGACCTTAGGTAAGAAGACCGGTGTTGTTACGACGGCGCGGATAACGCACGCGACCCCAGCGGCCGCCTACGCCCACTCCGCAGACCGCTACTGGGAAGGCGATGTCGACACACAGGACATCACTGGCGGATGTCGCGACATAGCCCAGCAGCTCGTCGACGATAACGGGTTTATTGATGTAAACTGAAAGATGTTTAGTAAAATGTAACATGCAATATAAATTGAATAAGAAGGGCAGAGTGAGCGAGACCTTTCTTAGTCATTAAGAATTTACATCGTTCTAATTGTCTTTGATTTTCTGTGTTTTTAATAATCTGGGAACCAAACCTATATAAAAGTTGTAAAGCTGCAAGTCGTATATATCAAGCGTGATTCATAGGCACTAGTCGAAATTGTAGGCTATATTTATTGTTTTCTGCTTAAGAGGGCAAAAAATATTGGCATTGTTAATTGTTAAATACATACTTTCCATTTCGAAAATGCTCCATTAGATATACGTAAGGCTCTTGCATCGCTTTTGGTAAAAGTTCGATGACATGAGGTAACAATTTAATGATTAAGAATGGGCGGAGTGAGCTTTGTGAACAAATTATCAACGCAGTATCTGACGCAGGATGTGTGTTTCGGTTGAGTGGCAGTAGGCGGACCGCGAAAGATGACGTTCTTAATGAATAAGCAATCTAGTAATTAATGATTGCCTATCTGCAATTTCATTGGCTGCAAATGCAGGTTGTATTACATAATCAATCCAGGTCTTGGTTTTGTAATGAGCAACTTATCGGATGAAATATTTCAGGCGAGTAAAATATTGTCTCCTCTTAGTCTTTTTGCTTAATCCTGGCAACATTGTAAAACTCATGATTTGTCCGAGGCCTTCATTTGACACTAAATTAAGCGTTGACGTTGCAGGTGCTATTTGGCGGTGGACGTCGCTACTTCCTACCAAACACGACGTTGGATCCGGAATACAGCAACATCAACAAAAACCACCACCTGGACGGCAGAAACCTGATTGAGGTCGGCAATTTAGCAATATTTATATATGGTAAATAGACAGTTCAAGGGCTTGGCGCAAGAAGGGTGCAACTGTTTATATGACTAGGTCCGTTACAATGTTGTTAACTTTAACAGAGTTCTGAACAATCAGCGCAATATCATGAACTCCGCAATCCATTGTATGGTGAACAACACCGAACGTTAAACCGTACCGAACTTTCTTCTTATTTAAAATAAGCAGCTTTTATAAAAATGCTAGTAAATTATGGTATGATTATTGTACAACTGTTAGGATTGGAAGAAGGGGCGACTGGGAGACGTGAAGCGGGCGGAATTCGTGTGGAACAAGAAACAGTTTGAGAACCTTGACGCCTCCAAGCTCGATTCCATCATGGGTGAGGCTCGCCAAGTCATGTTATCATTTCATTATTCTTTGAACTAAAGTCTTAAAAGATACATCCAGCTAGTTCAGTTGCCAAACACTCGATTGATAGTACGTGTATTAAACAAGTCATGTACGTTACTAATCACTCATTATTTCTAAAAATACAGCAACAACTACAGCCCAGTTTTGTCACTACCACAACCACGGCCCCACTCGTAACTACTCGGCCATCTCCGGCAAGATCGGGAGAGAATATTTCGTTGGATATTCCGGTTAACACACTTCCCATGTCCATTCTATAGATTAACATTCAAACTTGAACGGTAACCAATTAAACCCACCATTTCCCTGTTACAGGTCTGTTTGAGCCGAATCACATGCAGTATGAATTGGAGCGGAACAAGAACGACACCGGGGAACCATCCCTAGCGGAAATGACGAGAAAGGCGCTACAGGTGCGACGGATACTTCCTGCTCGTTGAAGGTAAGTGTATTTATATAAGTAAAAATGAGTGAATATACAAACACCTTGGGCTGGCAAGTACAGCTATGGCCATCTTTGTTACATTTGTAACACATAAGATACATGTATATTACAAGTCTTAGACTAAGACTAACTATTCGAACAACAAATACTTAACATGAAATATTGTTCTAAAATTATGAGCAGTACATGCTTTTGTCTCAGGTGCTCGCATTGACCACGGCCACCATGACAACCTTGCAAAGAAAGCGCTATATGAAACGGTCGAAATGGAGAAAGCAGTCCAGGTGGCGCTCGAATTGACCAATCAGGAAGATACAATGATTGTCGTCACGGCAGACCACTCCCACCCGTTCGACATCACGGGGTACCAGTACAGGGGCACGGATATTTTCGGGCTCGTGTCCCCTGTTGACCCCACTGAGGACACGACTGACGGGAAGAAATACAGCGTACTCTACTACGCTAACGGACCCAGCTACAAGGAGCCGCGTGTTGACCTTTCAAAGGAGGACATGCGTAAGTGGAGGTTGATTCTAGCGAGAGTATTGGGAAATATGTAAAGTCATGTTGAACTTTTTGTTAGTTAAAGGCCTAGTTTAAGCCTTCTATAAGTGACCCCCAAAAACACTTTGTATAGTACACAACCTCTGTGTATTGATCTTAATCAACTTGCCTTGATCTCTGATCAGAGTATCCCGTTGTGCAGTTTTAGAAGTTTTATTGTAGAAATGGACCCTAAATGGCCCTGAGCCAATAAACGAATACACTGGAAATTGGCCCCTACTGTGACACCAGTGCAATTAGCAGGAGATGCACAGTAGGGGATTGTCATGCCAAACATTCCTTAAACTAGCCCTTTAAAGGTAATACATGTATGTTATTTTCTGGGTCATTCTCTAATATGCGATCTCTGATTTGTAAGCCAAGAAAACAATTTGTTTTATGAAATGAACGAATGATACCTTTCATAGTATTAACATATCTTAATATTAGTGTACCGTCACATAATTCGAGATTTTAATGATCTGAATAAAATTATTTCCTGTTCAGACGACAATAACTTCGCGTTCCCGAGCGGTATACCAATGCCATGGGAATCCCATGGGGGTGAAGATGTAGCCATCTACGCCCAAGGGCCTATGTCACACCTATTCCACGGTGTACAGGTACGATCATTATGTTGCTTTGAACGCCATAGCATTAACTTATTAATTCACAACGATTGTGAAGTTATAAAGACATTTTAGTTGTCACTATATTTCGCGCAATATAACACGAAACGCCCCTAAGTAACGCCCCCTCTAACGTCGAATCCTGGATCCGACCCTGCTTATACGTGGGTCGGAATCCCTGTCCATATTTTCTGAAACTATGGAGTTTTATTTCTAAAACTGTAACTGTATCTTGAACATGACTTGGTGTTTTGAAAGCTTTTTTATACTCGCACTCGGGCCTTGGCCCTTCGGCGAGTGCTTCTATAAGATTGTTAGTCATTCTTGGTTTTTGGAGCATAGTGCACAGACAGAATGCAATCCTGGTTAGAGCTTTCCTGATCCTTTAACGTGACCCAGAGTATAGCACTGTTACTGGCTGTCACACGGGACATCCAATTAACGGCACTCCCGGATAGTATTTTTAGTGGAGCGGCGGGGAATCGAACCTGCGACGTTTGGATTGACAGTCAAGTGTGTTACCACTTGATCACGTATCCACCACTGAATATTACTTACAATCGCTTCTATGTACTTCAGGAGCAGAACTATATCGCACACGTGATGGCATACTCTGCTTGCATTGGTCCGTACAAACAGCCGTGTGAACGGATGAGCCCCTATCCCTCAACTGCCTCAGCCGACGGAATATCAGGACGTGCTGATATATTGACAGCCTCGTTGCTAATAACTAATTTTATTATCAATGTTATTGTTCGATAGAACTTGATTATTCTATTTTTGAAACAGCACGTATTTGAAGTTTTCCTGTAGTAAATCATGCATGTAAAATAACACTGTCAAGCTTTTTACCTTGTTCTGATTGCCCAATCACTTAAAATAATGATTCTAATTGATTTATTCTAAACCATGGTCGAAATCTTTATAGTACTTTTGCAAACTAATTGCGAAACATTTCTGTTGATATTTTTCTAAATTTTACTAAAGTTAAACATGTAGAAAAACGTCATGATGCTAATGTGGCAATTCTAAACCCTTTCAATGGCTTGTGCTTGCTATGCCTTATTCGTTTTGTGATTAATGTTAATACGTTCATTATACATGTAAACTGTTACACATTTTCATTATATTGCATGCAGGACTTTACATAAGATTTGAATACCGTTCAAACAGTTTCTGTAAATAATGAAATTGTCCATGAATTCAACATAATACAATGTATGATACTTGACAATGTGCTTTAGTGACATACTAGTATATCAATACGGAATAGGTTGATAAATAATGTTCCAGTCAATTGTAACCACGGCTCTCGAAGGTCCGGGGAATAGCGGGGACATTGACTTTCGGTCCAGCCAACCCTGGGTAAAATATCCGCCCTGCGGGGACGAACTGATGGTCAAATCCCTGCCAAATGCCCCCGCACCCCAGTGAGGCTAGGTAAGGCAAATTCCCCGCTATATTTTGCGCGAAGACAAAACCGCCGCATTCACCCGGCACTGCGAGCCACCTAAAAGGTTAAAACACTGCCCATTTCCACGGCTATTCCCGGTATACCCCCGGACCTTGGGGGGGGGGGAGGGGGGCGTGGTTACTATTGACTGGTGCATAAGTAGTTGAATTTATGAGGCAATTGTAGATCTGGTTAAGTGGATATGTTTTTTTGTTTGTCAGTGGATGATTGATATGATTATTTCATAATAAAAATGCTTTTGTGGAAATAAAATAACTATGATTTAGGGTCGATTTATTCATGATTCCCATTAAAAACTAAATTATGCGTTGAATTGTAATACTTTTAAATGCTTAAAGTACATTATATTTATATGATATCAATGTTAAAGCTACACTCTCACAGATTGACCATTTTTACAACCTTTTTTTTGATAAATATCTGAAAACCAATGATATAAGATTGTTGACATTAAATCAGATCGTAGATTTTCATATTTCCGTTTGAAAATTAATGTTTTATGGCTTCAATCGATAGTAACGGGATTAGAAAAATGCATAAAACATCATTTTTCGAACTTAGATATAAAAATCTGCGATATATTTTTGTCAGCAGTCTTCTATAACTAGTTTCCATGGATTGTCGCAAAAATTGGCTTGTTTCAAGACAAAACAATAATAAAAACATCAAGATAAAAGTAGTAATACTCTAGTGTTTCTATGAAACTATTTTTTATGGGAAACATGTTTAATGAAGTTGACACACTATGTTTATGTAACGTGTGTTTGAACAATCAAGTTAACCTTTGTATCCATAACAGTCTATGCTTCTGTGATTTTAGCTTTTTTCTAAATATTTAATCTTACTTGTGCAGCACTCAGCAATTTTAGGAAACGTCGCTCGGTCAAATTGTATTGCAAAATTATGATTCACATGTCATTTAACATGACCCATGATAAATAATAAAATTCATATTCACTGGTCGTTTCTTATCTTAGTTTACACTGTCTTGACTTGACCTCATCATGCATGTTCGCGTCTAACGGAATATAAAATGATAACGCCGCATCTCTGGGTACATTTAGCTGTAACAAGAACTATATTGTTACATACAGTATTACACTTAACGTCAACAGTGATTTCTGTATTGCAAATATTGTACAAATAATTTAAAGGCAAACTTTAATTCATAAACGAACTGTAGCTATGTTCGTGCTAAAAATAAAGATGTTGAAGTATGAACATGTACCGGGCCTAAACTAATGATCATTGGGTAACTGTTCAACTGGAAAAAAAAAACAGAGATCAGAAAAGAGTTTGCTCTGCGGTGCTTCTAATTGAAGGGTTCATTAAGCCTTTTGTGTTTTAAATTGGAGGGATTTGATGAATGTCTATGATTTATTTTGTTACTGTAATTCCTATTTACCGTTCAGAGGGCAATGTGATGAATGTAAAAACAGGTATTACAGCTGTTGTGTGTGCACATGTAGCTCTAGTTCTCAAACACACTCTTGATTTGTCTGTAGCACCTCTTTCTAACAGACTCATTAGAATTATGTCTCTCATGCTACACTTGTAAAGAAAAATATACAACCAATAGAAGTATCTATACCGTTATGTGTTTCCCGTACAGATAGTAAAACAAGAAAAAAATATTTGAAATAAATATCCGTGGTTACACTTTCAAGGGAGATTAAAGTGTTCAGGATATGTTATCATTCTAAATATAAATAATTTAGAGAAAAAAATGGTTTCAATGGCTCTAGTTTTTAAATGAAATTGTATTTTTAATTTTGTTCGCTCGATCACTCCAATTCTTCTCAGCAAAAATCTGACAAACAAAAAAATCAGTGGTGTTCCCTAAAAGATGTTCACAATATTGATCAACATGTTATAATAGAAACTATTAGTTAATATACCGTGTATCTGTATTATCAGTATCTTTACTGTAGTTGCTACTTTAGTTGCTGTTGTTGTTGATGATTGATGTTGTTCTCTTAGTGAATCGCAAGATTTTCGTTTTCATTCAGTCATCAGCTAATTAAATGATTATGAAAAAGCAATAACAACTATGTATATGTGAAAAAATTAAATCGTTCAACAATAGATGTCCTTGAAGTTAATTACTTTTACATGTTTATAAGATATATTTTACCACAGAGCTTGAGTGTATCTTCAAATCAATTGTTAAAAGAATTCATATAAAAATTGTTTTCATTATTAGTATGGGTTCAATTTTTTCACTTTCTCCCCTCGAAATATTCATTAAATAAATAAATTCAGTTTCCTATCATATATTTTTTCCTTGTTCTTCCACCCCTAGGTGCCCTCATTGACCCATACAGCTACCCACTAAGGGGCCAGGATTCTTCAAGTTCCTCAACATTTCTTTTACTTAAATAAAATTATTTACTCAACCCGAGTCCCTTAAGAGAGATGTAAATATATCAGCTTCTAGCTCTCTTCTCAACCTTCACCATGATATATGTACAATATATGTGTTGTCTCAATGTATTTTTATGAAAGAAATCATGCTTAAACTAACTCGACTTAGATTTTAATAACTGCACCTTAGTTTTCTTAACGTTAATGAGTTATGTTAGTCGCCATTTTGTTTACAGCGCACTTTTAGTTCAAAGTGCTAATAAGTGCTGTTTTCATAACAATGTGTGGTATTTTCAGACTTGACGTTACTACCGCCATTCCCGCCAACAGAGGAGGAAATGAGAGAACAAACGACCCTGGCATCAACACACCCACAGCAGATGATCCCAAAACCAACACGCTCCAAGTCCCAGACCCATCCTGCTCTGATGAAACAGACAACTGTCCAATCATCTCCCTCTGATATGGTACGGCTCCAAAAATAGAAAATAATATCATCTTGTACTTCTTTAATGTTTTCTTCGATATGAAATAATGTTTTCTTCGATATGATTCCAGCTAAACTAAGGTTACACTTAACTAAATGTGTACGTGGATGACCAAGATATATTGTATATTACACAGTCTTCTTTGTATACGTTTTGAGGCCAGCATGTCAGTTAACAAATTTATCAACAAAATATTGTTACTAGTATAATACAATCAGATTAATGCTAAATGAGGATAACATATTGAATTGAAAGTTTTACTTGAAAAATCTAATAAACCTTGCCTAAACTGTTTAATAAGCTCTTAATTTGGAATAGATATATCTACTCAGATATACTGGTTAGAAAAGGTATTGTATGATACATGCTTTTGTAAGATGGCCGCTAGGATATTATTGTAAAGAAAAAGAAAACTAGAAACAAAAGCGTGTGTGTCTAAATTCTGAATTGAGAGAAAAGATGCCTGGAAATATTTGTTTTATTATTCTTAATGGAAATAAGAATTGATTAGTCACATGGGCATTTTTATTTCCAAGAAATGCTATTTACCCTTCTGGGAAATATTGCTTAGATTACTTTTACTATAAATGCTTTTAAAGGAGGTTTACCTATAATTATTGCTGATCTCAAAGCTTCTTTGTGCAAATTAATGTCAAAAACATGAAAAATAAACGGCAAAAGGCTATCCTTTGTGCTACGTCTTTGATATTTAATCTTGTATTAGTAATCATGAAACTTTTGCTTTCAATTCCCTGTATACCTGAAACCTTTAATTTAGATTAATGATACTCCCTTTAGATCACATAAATACAAAGGAGACGCTTTCAGTCTGACTTTGATATTATGATCACTGTTTCGTTTGATTTTACTTTTTGCCAAGATGGTTTTGATTGGAGTAAATGAGTTTCAAAGAGTTTGTTTTACTTTCAGGGTCATATGAGGCCAGCTGTGCAGAAATCAGCTAGTGTTGGTTACTGTCCCGATTTTCTAGATCACGACATAGATGCAATTATAGAGCACCTGACTTTGCAACCCCCTCCCAGTAGCAATGGGCAAGATCACGAACTAAATGGTGAAGATGCACTAGGAAACAGTTGGAATGGTTCAGTTCAGGCAAATGGGGGAGATGGGTTTGAATTTGAAAATAAGCAGCTCAGTAAAACTATAGACTAAGGGTCACTAGGAATGGATGAGGAATACAGTAGTCTTGTAATCCCACCTCCACCGGATGAGTCATTTAGTTTACAGGACATTGATATTGTGCCTGCTCCTGTTGATTGTGTGCAAGAAAAGAGAAAGACGTTCCAGAAACGGGATTCAGAGGTGTATTTAAAAAAAACTTTGGAAAGAAAGGTATTAAGGGGCCAGCATTAAAGTCTTCTGAGGAGGGTAGTGATTCGGACAAAGATAATGTAGTGCCAAAACAGAACAGTTAGACAGATGCTGGTAAAGATAAGAATGAAAATGTGAACGGAGATGTTCAGAACGATACTTCTCCTGCTTCGCTTTTGGAAAAGTTAAATGCGTTGTTGAACTCTCTGTCGTCGTACAGTCTGGAGGAAGAAGAGGCGATGGGACATTTTCGTCGTACTTCTTCACTACGACTTGGCCGGTGTGTCTCGTTAGACTTTCTTAATGAGCCGAGGAAGCCAGAGGTGAAGGAAAAGAATAGCGACCTTGTTGTTGGGTCTGTGAGAGTAAAGACTAAAGTGCGGCCAAAACTAAGCATCGAGCGTCCATTCCAGTCAGGTAGTGGTCATGTTGCATTGCCATTGAAAACAAACTCTCTTGACAGGATGACTAATGGGGAAGCAAGTGGTTCAGAAAAACAGGCCAACCATGCCAAACCTGCCTCGAGTATCCGAAGTGCTCAGTCTGTTGATGTGTTGCCGACAGAAAAAGAGGATAAATCACTTAGTGACAGAAGTGATAGTGATGCATCAGTAAGTGAAAGTTTTGCTTCTCTGAAGGCAAAGCTGCAGTCATATAGAGACAATTTACTCAACAGGAGTTTAAGACGCAAGAAAAAACTTGCCGAACACAGTACTTCAGAAGACAACTAAGGTGACAGATCCTCATTGGATGGAGATATAATGCAACGAAGAAGTTCTCTCACAAGATCAAACTCATTTTCATCTCTGATTCGAAGATCTCTGGGCAGATCGTCAGGGAAAGAAGTTAAGGCTCGTTCTTCTTCAGCAACGCGGGAAGAATCTCAAGAGATGACAAATGAGGAGGGGAAGGCTGCTGTGAAGGACAAGAAATACTTTAACACGCTGACAACTCCGCGCCAAAACTTTCGACCAAACACTTGGACCAACCAATCACAGGTGTGTATTATGGAGGCATGTAAAGATGTTAATTATTTAGTACCTTTTACTTATTTCTTAGATAGTTTTGTTTATCATATTTTACAGCACTATCACTTTGAAAGCTCGATATATTTATATTTAGATATTCACAATAATTGTATATTTTCAAAATTTAATTGTTGTATTTGTAGTCATTTGCAGTCATAACTAAGGCTTGCTTTTATGTCAGTGATTGCTGGCTATATTTACATGCAACTGATCTAAATCGTCCAAGTCACATTTTTAGTTACGCTCAAAATATGTCAGTAAATGTTTCATTATAACTTCAGAAGAACACATACATACTAGACACGTATACTCTAATTAGTATTACCAGTAAATTGATGACATTGAGGCTGTGTTTGGTCTTGATATATATTTAAAAGTAGAAAGGAAAGAAGGTACATGAATACATAGCTGCTTGTCACATGATAATCACTGCCTGGTATTGCTGCAGGATGATTTCTATGTTGCCATTGACGACCAGTTGGTAGGTTTTACATACACTTTATAAGTCATGCCTCATTTGAAAGGTCCAACGGATGATTTGCTTAGATACGTGTAGGTCATTTTGCAGTTAATGTTTTTACCCCGTTTTCGACCATAAACAATACAAACGAAGACGTTCAATTGCCCGAATAGTTTGATTCATGATTTGATTGTAATGAACTATTCGGGTAAAATTGTACAAAGTCCTTTGGATCTTTCTATTATACGGCTTTTTGTAACACATGGTTGGGTGTGGCATTAGTACACGCTTGAAACATTTCACGTACTTGCATGGTATGTGAACAAATTAGGGCATACAAATATAATTAACAAAATACACTTATTATAAGGTAAATGCTTGCAATGTAATTGTAATATGTTTGCTTTATGTTTTTTTGCAAATATAGAAAAAGGTATATCATTATATTTCCTATTTATGGTTACGGGAAATATTTTTTATTTTGTTGTCTTGCAAAACCCGTGAAGTAGAAATGCACGTATTGTAGTTTTTATTTTGCATTTAAAAGGCAGGGAACTGACCAACATTTATAGTTAATGTTTTACGTCGTCAATAATTCTTATTAAGCAATGTTTTGTCATCCTGTGATTTTCTATCAGAATTCATACGAAAATGCATTTCGTCTTATTTTGCTTGTTAATTGTTACCTGTATCATTATATGCATTGTCGTTTAACTCTTTGTACTGTATAGGCATTTGTGGTTGGTTTGTTGTCTATTTCTATCTTTGTATCAGATACATGTTCAAGATTTGCGGAATTCAAAATAAAATGACTATGAATAGATGTAGTAATTTCTAGTAACTTGAGTATCATAAAAATATGTAACTGTATAAAGAAATTGCAGGGATTTTCAAGCTAAGTTGCAAAAGGACCATACTTGAAATTGGGAAAAATTGTTACTTCAGTTTTGGAATTTCCATGCAAAGTATTTTTATATGAAAGCCCTAAAATTTGGTTAAATTTAGAAAAATAATGAGTATGTAAAGGTATTGTTATATATTGTCAACATTAAATTTTACATCCCTGCTTGAATTACTTCCCTTAGGTTTAGGGGAAACATGTTATTCACAAATGCAAGTTGATGATATGCACACAAATTGTTTCCGAGCCTTGATAATGGTATAAACTAGTTATAAATAATGTTGGAAACTAGCTAAAAAGGTCATTTATGTTTTATTTTTATTTGTGTGTTTTTGTCTAAAAAGTGGTCATTGCAGTGGGGCCATAGATTTTAGACTTTGAACACAACAGATTTAGAAAACCTTAATATGGGAATGATCAATTGCTGACATATCTGGTAAATTATTTAATAATGGAGATTGTAGATGATGTAACTTCTCCACTCAAAATTAGTGTATAACCCAACATGTTAATTGTGTAGTACATTTTGGGAAATTCAAAATGGAACAGTGGACAGTTTCAGGATCTTTGCTGTCACTTATCCTTAAGGTGTCAAGTGCAGTACATTTTAAATACCTTAAGTAATGAATTATTTAACAGTCTTTGGCATGTTTCTTGAAAGAAATCAAATTGTCTGTCTTTTGAAGAACTAGTTTTTTTAATAAATAAAGTCCAGGTATGATATAAAAGCTTTTGTTTTGTTTTTAGTCAGGCATCCGCATCATTGTGGAAAAAAACCTTGGCCATAATTAAAAACCTGTTATTTTCATATCAAACCTGTGTAAGCTTGTTGTCAGGGACATTAATCCATACTTATATAGCAAGTTCCATATATCTGGCTTTTATAATTGTCAAGCTGTGTTCCTTGTTCACCTGAAATAAAATAAACGACAAGCTTTGGCCCACATGGCTCTATGTTCACGTTACGTTGGTTTTAACAGGATGTCTGTTTTGAATTGTCTTATAACGTGTTCTTTTCAGTGTTTTACATATTCCTTCCATAACGAACTTCTAATTTGGTTTGATAAAGTAATACCTGTGGCGATATTGTATGTATGACTGGGTGAACATGCACGCTTTGAAGTGATGTTTTCATTGTTTAAAATAATCGTTATGGCATATATCATGAACTAGTACATTTGATTTATATCATTTTATTGCCTACAATACTATAATAAATGTGGAATATTTGTATAGATAATTTATGGCTACAAACTAAAGGATATTAAATTAAATATGGATGTAAGTTTGTTTCTTAATTCATTTACAGGTATAGGGAACCTTTTGGAAGTTCTTAAATATTTATATCGTTTATTTCACTCAATGTTTTTACACCATATTCTCTCTTATTTACTGTTTTAGCAAAATTGGTGATATTGCTTCATTTATGAATTATATTCTCAATTATTGTTTCTATTCTTATTTACAATTATTCATCGACCATTCTGGTACTCGCTAGGAGTTATTTCAGACGAAGCTGGGCTACAAGCCCCCGTTGCCCCCGGCAACCACTCTCTGGGTAGCCCCGGAGACAGGGGAGGTAATTACGTGTGGCTGCTGCTTCATACGCACGAGTTTCACGTGGTTTTTCAATTGCACGAGTGATATCAATACTGTGTGCTGATCTGATGTTGTAAACTCTACTCCTCAATGCTTTTTTATTTGGCAAAAAGTTTCCTTAATATTCTTTATAGAAAGACAGCTAAAAATGCTATGATTCCATGCTTAAGTTTAAACTCGCTTAATATCATAGCCATTAGTGACCACATCATACAAATGTTTTAACCTTGGGTCATTACTGAGCAAAATAACTGGTTAAGATATATTCACATGCATATAACTAATGTTGGAATACACATACATGTATGATGTGTTACTAAGCAGGGGCCTTTCGAACAATATTCTTTTGGAGTATCATAAGTTTCATGATTTTGAGAATTTCTTTGTTTGAAATACAATTTACGAAAATTGTTTGTTTGGCTCTAAAACGAAGTTGTCTATGTCAAGTTTACCAATATATATATATATAAGCGATAACAGAATAAAAGAGTTTTGTTGAAGTTAAATAATTTTGATATTTTAAATAAAAACATAGTTATGACCTTTAATACTTTTTTCTTGTCCCGAGCATAACTTGAAAACTATTGTATAAAATTTAATAAAACTTCATACAGTGATAGATCATACTGAGAGGAAGTGCAGTGTACAGGAACCACAATTATAATTCAGCCAATTACAGAGTTATTGCCCTTTGTTACATTTTTCTTGTCCAGAGCATTACTTGAAATCTACCGGATGGAATGTAATAAACCTTTATACAATGGAACAGCACAATGTGAAGGAGTTCAGTGTACATGAATCATTACACTATTTTAGCAAATTACAATGACGATAGTACATAAAATAAAGATGCATTAATAGGTTGGCTTTCCAAATAGTTGACTGCAATTTCATATCATGGCGGCGTTCGGGGATATTTCGGGGATATTTTCGGGGATATTTATCACCTTCAGTGATAGCTCTAGTTTGATTTGTAAAACAAATGAAAGTTAATGTTTCCGCTCCACAAGCTATTGAAATTATACACAACAAGCATGATGCACGAGTAAAAAGTGCTTTCATTAGTTGTTTACCATCTTTTAGTCCAATCCTTTATTTTGATATTGTGTATATATGACCTTGCATACTTTGTACATTTTTCTCAAAATTAAAATATGTTAAAACTATTTTTAGCGCGAGTGATGTATACTTCAACCATCAACATGCCACTTATTGAATGGTTAACAGCTCTGCCGGCTTGTAACTGTTGTTATTTATCTACATGCCACTTATGGCACGGTTTAGAGCTCTTTTGGCTTGTTACCTACCATTCTGATAGTAGAACCTCAAATATTTGTACAAAAACAAAGGAAACAGATTTCAACATGTACAAGAACTATGACATATTTGCATACAATAATGCACCTGCTCTGACATTAAGCTGTAGTTGTCAAATTGAGTTGACTGAACCCATCTCATCATTTTTGATGATGCTCTTTACAGTACGAAATGTGAATGTAAAGACTCATCTAACATAACTTCTAACATAATTTATCAACATCTCAATATAATTTTTAGCGTAATTTGCCGTTGAGGTACGTAAGGCGTGCATGAATGATTTTTTGCTCGTTTTAAATGCATTAAAAGACGATATTTGAGTTCTGCGTTGAGGTTTGTTTTGTAGAGTCATTTCACATCTAATTTACCATTTATGTAAATTTGAGGTCACAATTTATTGCAAACTTTCACTATTTTCGTTCCAAGTAAAAGATAGCTTTCAAAATAAGATGTGATCTGAATAAATTATAAATCTACAGTATGTCTTTGATTTGGTTTTATTTTCTAGCTTAAACTGGTTTGAAGTGAACCTTAACCACCACTGTCATGCTATTTTCTATTTCTCAATGACACTTTCAAGATTATTTTTGTTATGAATCACAAAAGCGCATGTTTATGAAATGTCTAGTACACCTTTGATTGATTATAACTATAGTTAGGTTATGATGAAAAAATATCGAGAGTAGATGTACTAAAATGGTTTTCGCATGGAGACACTTTGTTTACCGTAATGCATGAAAAAGTAGACACTGAACATAATCATGAAGGAAATATTGTAGGAAATTTAAGATAAAAAATGCATAAAAACACGCTGTTAGCCATAATATAACTAGGTCAATGTTAGTTTGCATAAGAATATTTAAATATTCAGTAACTATTTGTGTATACTCTTCTACTTTAAAGTGATTTGAGTTAAGTGTTTGAACACACCTTAAACAACTATTAGTTTTTAGATTTCAAAACTCACTTCAACTTTTTAATTTAAAGAGAAAATAACTACATGCACTACATTTTTTCCCTTCAAGTAAACAAACCTTTAAATCGCTCTTTTCAGAGTCGTAGACAGAAGACATGACCACTGAAGGCACTCTCTAGCGTGTTTGACAAGCCGAAGGGTGACCCCAATGCCATTATTGTCCCTGCTGCATCCAAACGGGAAAAATCCCCTAAACGTATGGCCCCTAGGGCCCCATCTGTAGAACTGAATACATCTTCTGCCTCTGCCATCTCCTCCAGTCAATCAGCAGGCTCCAAAGCCTTTGCATCGTCTGTGATGTCATCAGTGACATCATCAGTGACATTACATGGGTCAAAATCTGTGACACTCTCTAAGCCACTGTCAATACCCACTGCGTCACCAAGAAAAAAGCATTCCAACCTGCCAGTCAATAGTGAAAGGTCAAAGTCACCTCTTAATGAACAAAAAATTAAAGACGATTCCTCTATAGAGTTGTCGTCAGCAACAAAAGTCAATGTTAAAACCAGTCCTTGTTCAACAATAGGCAAGATGTGGAGACCGATGTCCATGACAACAAGTGCATCCGATGACAAAGAGGAAGAACATTATCAAACTTACAATAACTTTGATGTGCTAAGAGACATGCATTCAGAAAAATTACCATTAACAGAAAGCCCAAAAGATCAGGTAGAAGACATTAAAATCAATGGTCATGGATAAATGGTTATTGCGGATTCAGGGTCATCTAAGTCAACCAAGCGTAGTAAGGTACTAACTGGAAAAGGATCAGTGTCAGAAAAGAGCTTTGCATTTTTGAAAGAAAAAGTCAAACCAACATTGTGAAACAGGTTCTTGAAACTGTTTACACGTCTGAATACTTCGTTCAGACCACTGGTGATTTCGACCGATTGCATAATGAGCCTAAAAACACTATGGAGTCTTTGAAATATTCAAGGATAGACAAACAGCCAGCTCAGTTTAATATGTGCAAAGAAGAGCTTCAGACTCAGGTGCGGCAGTTTGTCACTGACGTTAAACTTCTTGTTTGTAATGCAACACAGACGAAAGAGAGACTGGCAGGTAATATGGATGCCAGTATACACTCCCTAGCTAAGATTTTCCTTCACGGCCAGGCGACAATGTTCATGATGGAAGCCGTTCATCAGGCACAGCACTTGGGCTCCGAGGTGATCCGGGTGACAAATGCGTACAAGAGCACACTGAATGCAGCCCACGCCGCTGTGGGGAAGCCTTTGTCCGACTCGCACATGAAATATCTCATGAGACAGGCGACTAATCTCGCCTCATTACTCAGCACCCTTCTTAAAAGTCTTAAAACTTTAGAGCAGAAATGATTAGACTTATTATACAGGTGTAGTTTCAATATTGTTATGATAAGCTGTTGTTACATTGTGAATTCCATTGGTATTATCCTTCTGAAGACTTAGTTAGTTTGAAAGTATAACCTAATTTGTTATGAATTATGTAAACAGAAGATTAGATATTTCTTAGGTTTTAGATAGAGTCAGAATCATTCCTTGTTGTTCAACTCTCTAGAATCATTTCATAAAGATGTCAGGGCTGGTTTTCATAAACATCTGAAGTCATTTTCTTAACTTACGTTGATTTCCTAGGTTTGCCACATGTAGTCAAATCAAAAAAATTGTGGTCAGTATAAATGTATGCATATTCAATAAATTTAATGAAAGGTATTTAAAAAAATAATGAAAAGTATTTATATTCAATGAATTATATACATAATAAAATTAATAAAAAAAGTATTTTTGATATTATTAAGTTATTATATGGTATGATTAGTAGGGTAATTTAAGTTAGGAAAATGACTTGAGATGTTTTATGAATGGGGGCCAGTTGATTACTCTGTATACAGCAACGTTGCATCATGTGCCAACACATTCCAACATTCTGTTCACTTGTACATTCTTGTCATTGATTTCAGATCTGTATTATACATTATAAACATTGTATTTAAGGTTTTAAAACAGTTTTGATTTCCATTCATGTTTTTTTCATAAAGCAGCTACTTCTGTTTTTGTTGATATGTGCAGATTGAGTTATCTTATTACAAATCATGCGTTTATATCCGTATATTTAACAGAGATTTGTATTCGACATAATACAATTATCATAAACCCATGCATATTTTAAACCCAGAACTATCAACTGGTTTCAAACGTTCAAAAGGTTGAATGAACTTTGAGTCTTTTCAAATACAAAATATAAACTGTGTGTAAATGCATTTGTTATTTTGAAATCGTTTTGTACCCTTTTTATAATCAAAACATATAAAGCAGATATATCCGTTCATTCATTTAATATGAATGTCTTGTTCTTGTTTTTTCGTATGAAATGCTGCTGTGACCTTTGATATTTTGGGCACTTTTTACAGAAGCCAATGAAAAAGAAAATCAGTTATATAGATAAATAATTCAGCTAAAAATTGTACACTGCAACAACTGTTTCTTTCAGAACTTAAAAATGTTAAAGGTAATTAAGCATTGCCCTAGATTAACAGCATTGATATATTTTGTATTGTTAAGCTCGTTTAAAAAGGTTCATCACTTTTATTGTTTTGTGTGCTTTTGATATGCGATATATATATATAATAGTCTGTGACTAAATCAATTGTTTCTAATGTTTTTCTGAAATCTCACTGTATATTGGCCACTTGTGTTTCTGTCAGTAAAAAATCTGTGTGTTTATACATGTACTTCTGTTGATTTCTGTAGCCTTACATTAATTTATGTTGACATTCTAAAGAGGTTATATCATATTTACAAGTATTGTAAGAAGAGATATTATTTGTATACCATTTGAATATACTACAATTTTATAAAGTTATTGTGTTTAGTGTTTAATTCTTCCATCTACAAACTAAGAACATGATAACTCTTTGCCATGGACATGACAAATCTAATAATCTGTAACTGAATTAAAGCTAGGATATATTCTTAAAAGGTTGCGCTAGAACTTTATAAGAGCTTTGACATTATCAGTAATCAGTAAATATAACATTCCCGCTGTATGCCACCTTGAGAAATTCAACCTTCAAAATATTTGCATACACTTGAGGCAATAAATGCATGCACCTAATGGTTCAGGTGCACAGAGGTATCATTTTCTGTAATGACTTCAGGTAATACTAGTGAAAGAAATTATGGCTATCAATTGGTGCAAAAAAGGTGTTTTATCAACAACAGTTTGACACAATCCATAGCTTCAGGCTACAGCTGTGCATTTTGCCTATACATTGTACATGAAGCTGCCATTTACAGCTATAATACTTTTATACATATATGTAGCTCTAAAATAAATACAACAGCAGCCATACAATTACAGTTTGTTGTAAATTATTTAGCTGTAGTACTTTAAGTGCCCACAGTATAGCTGCAGCTGTATTTTATAGCTGTTGTATTTTATTTATAATTGAAGCCTAAGCTATTGATATACAGCTGAAACTGTATTTCATAGGTCATTCTTGTCATATTGTTACTTTTGACCAACTTGGTGATTTGAGGTCATCTGTCCCCTTTGAGGTCATGTGTCCCCTTCGAGGTCATGTGTCCCCTTCGAAGGGGAGCTTATGGCTTTGTAGTTTGCTTAAGGGTCAGGCGGTAGCAATGTTTAGACATGGTAGGCATTGTTGTGGATGACGACATCCACTATTTAGAGTTTTAAACACAATCTTTTCTGACTATTACTTCTTGAAAGGAATGTCCTTAATGCATGTAGATTTTATTGACAACTTCATAAAGTATTATTATAAAATGACTGTTTGGAACTGTAGGAGGCCTATGTTTATTTTGTAATCATAAGGTCAAATATAAAAATATTATTGCTGTCGCTTTCACCCTTTATGGATTGAAGAAGGCTGTTATTGTATATTATTTATCATGCTCAATTGTGAAGACATCTGATACGAATCACTATCGAGTCCTGGGTAGAAGCCAGGAGGCCAGAAAGTATCCCTACCTACAACCTCTTGGATAAGAGGCTGACACCTATACCACTAGATCAATCACTCGAGTCCTGGGTAGAAGCCAGGAGGCCAGAAAGTATCCCTACCTACAACCTCTTGGATAAGAGGCTGACACCTATACAACTAAATCAATCACTCGAGTCCTGGGTAGAAACCGGGAGGCCAATAGTATCCCTACCCACAACCTCTTGGATAAGAGGCTGACACATATACCGCTAGATCAATCACTCGAGTAGAAACCCGGAGGCCAGAAAGTATCCCTACCTACAACCTCTTGGATAAGAGGCTGACACATATACCGCTAGATCAATCACTCGAGTCCTGGGTAGAAACCAGGAGGCCAGAAAGTAACCCCACTCACATCCTTTTCGATAAGAGGCTGACACCTATACCGCTAGATCAATCACTCGAGTCCTGGGTAGAAGCCAGGAGGCCATAAAGTATCCCTACCCATATTGACCCAATATGACCTAACTCTGAATAAGTCCATTATTATTGATGTGGGTTTAAAGGTTATCTTTCAAGGTCACTTTTGACAATATGATGTCAACCCGTGTCTGAACCATTTCTTGAGTGCCACATAGGGCAAAAACGTGTACAGACTCGATGGCGTTGTAATGCAACGTTGTTTATACATGTGTAAAGCTGAAACCTCGTGCATGTAAGGCACTTCCATTCTGACAAAAAAAACGCTTTTTACCAAAATGCGCTTTATATTCAGAAAAAAATGCGCGTAAAATGCAGAAAAAATGTGTTTTCAACGCAGCTCAAAACGCACTATAAACACATCTAAAATGCGCTTTTAAAAAGTGCATTGATGCGCTTTAAGTCCGAAATACAGTTTTAGTGCAGAATAAATGCACTTCAGTCACAAAAAAGTGTGCATTTTTAGTTTTCAATTCCTTCGGTTAGAAAAATACGCGTAAAAACAGTGCCATTGCCGCTGCGTTTAATGCAGAATAATGCTCATTTAACACGCATTTTACACACTCTTTGAGAAGGGTTGTGTCTTTGGTCTATGGCGATATCTCCTTTTGTCTCCTAAAATCGTACATATGTGAAATAAAAACATAATAACATGACCGTCTTGGAACATTTTAATGGATTTAATTTTTTTTTTATTGTTATGTGGACCTGTAGGACAGGACTATCACGTAGTTAATGCATGCAACACAAGGAAGTACCACGGTGGAGAACCCACGTGACTGGTAACATAATGTGTCGTACCAACACCTCCTACGAAGTCGAGCCAAGCACGGAGAAGTCGCCGAATATATAGTTTCATCAGTTTCCTAGACTCCGTCGATCTGAATGTAATTTAAAACGAGTTCATTCTTTCATTGCGACTCCATTACAATGCATGTGCTCCAAACAGGGACCAGCGTCCAATAATAAGTTTTACAGAATAGGTAAATATTTATAATAACGCATTTTAGCACCCGTCAGTTAAACAATGATATTCACTGAAGGTTTGAAAACGTTCGTCTACATGTACTTGATCAAATCTAAAATGTCCGTGTACTTTACCTGTTTTGTTCTTTCTCATTTGTCCCTTTGAAAAAAATAAACTATTGGAAATAAAACCATACCTTCTGAATCATACAAAATGCATTGCCAACTTTGGAGAAATCCGCTGAAGCGAAAGTGCCTATAGAGTTATATAGGGAAAATATGGCTAAACAGTTCTCACGAATTAGTCTTTCAACAGATCATCTTACTTCCTACATATATGTTAGAATAATTCTTGCCCTTGAAGATGATGGTTTTGTATTAATTGTATGTGTTTTATATTTTGGTCCTTTTTAAGGGTTTTGTTGGTCATTAAAAGTTACATTGAAATAAGAAGGAGCTAATATTTGTTTTGCTATTTAATGTTATTATAGACATCCGATCGCTTAGCTTCCAGCGGATTACGATGCAGAATTATTTTCTCTTTCAAATGCACTTTTCGAAATATTTTTTTTTAAATATCTCTTGGTCCTTTTTGAACATTTATGTAAAATTTGTAGAAAATCGATGCCCAGAAATTGTGGATTCAACTGTACGATAATGGTTTTATGGCCCTCCCCGCGGCGTATTCACAGCAGGATAGAAACAATCCTTTAACAAGGTTATGACACTGGGTATGACATATGCAACGAAGTTTGTCATTTATAGCAATAAAATTTTTCCATGACTATTTCGGATTTTTTCCCTTTTATCATTATTATATAATTGAAATTATATATGATACTCGATTATTCATTTACATCAGTAGTTAAGAAATGTCATATATTGTTTTTGTGTTAGAAAGTAATATATTTAGCAAAAAATATTCCCATTTTTAATCGCAATCACTATTACAGTTAAAACGTAACACTTTTCTTATAAAATAGTAATGTTTTAAGGTTCATTGGCAACTTTTGAAATACATGGCTATAAAACATAATAAATAAGGGTATTCAAAGATAATAATTTACATATCTACATCGAGTCAACATGTTCATTAGTAATGCTTAAGTTCTAATTCTTAATGGTTAACATTTGGTCTACCATTCTGCACTCAACCAAATATGTTTATAAATTTAGCGTAAATTTAATTATTTTGTATAGGCAAGAAATGTGCTAAAGGGAATTTTGTCATCGTAGTTTTGGTAACGAGTGCACTAGGTGTTCATAACGTGTCAAAATACCATTATATCAACGTGTTGTTATGAAAGAAAAGGGTATACCTGTCTTATTGTCAATACAAATTTAAAGACATTTTAACTTGTATCGTTAAAGACCGGTACTAAATTATGACAACTGCAGATAATATTTCATTTTAGCTGTTCCTTTCCGAAATTTCACACCCAATTTTGTGTCACACTGCTATTAGAAAAAATACCAAACTGTTAAAATAAAGGTGTGGAAATGGCCCCGATTAAATGTCTTGATAAATGATCACGAAATATAATATGCAAAAGAAGTAAGTTTATCAGAGATGATTTGATATTTCAGTTCTTCATCAACTAACGTTTCCCCTATAGAACAGCTCTACCTAATTATGGCTAAATCTTAAATCGTCCAAAACTGAAATTTTCTATCGCAACTTATAATAAAAGGACGGATCAACTTTATGACCCTCATAAATTTTGTTTTCTTATCTGCCTAAATCTTACACTGTGTCGAGTAGATGAATAAGTGCTAGACTAGCGTATCTTAACGCTACTATTGCACTGAGAGGAGAAATCGATAGAGACCGTCGTTACCCTGATAAGCTCCAAAGTTGCCAATGAATAACACTTTCTGAACATATGATTATCGTATGCTATATTTACGCATAACCCCAATTTTAGTAATATATTTGTCAGGAGCCGTGTTTTTTGCCGAAAATTTCAACTTTTTCAGGGTTTTAAGCGTAGCTTATCGTTTTTATGTGACAAAAATAGAGACCTATTATTTTCATTTTTTGTCGTTAAGTTGATTAATGAGTCACGTGGGTTCTCCGTGTAAAGTATGATGGACGGCAGCCTTGAATTGCCCCACTCCCAGGGGGTCCAACGTGAAATGTGTTCGCCGAATTTTAAGTGAGGGAAATTGTGTGAAGCCGAATAAAATGGCGGCGTGGAAAGGAATTCCGTTGTTTCAAGGATGTATTTTCACCTGGTAGCGGTCGAAAAGATAAATAATGCAAATATTCAATAACAATAATACATACCCGAAACTTGTTGTTGTACCACACAAAACACATTGGTCAATATCAGTATAATATGGTACATTTAAGAGGGGGAGGTTCATGCTAGTGTACATTTATCTCTTAAACCGAGTTACGAAATTAGTCATACTTGGAAGTAAATCGATCTTCTATTGTCTGCATGCGTTTGAAGTATTCAATAGCTTGATAAAACTGGAAGTAGAATCGCTACCAAATTTCTCAAATCAAAGTCTAGCTGATGCAATGACCCTGGCATTTTCAAAAGAAACATCTGCATGCATTCTGTACTTGGTGTAGGCTGGGTTTAAGTTAAGTGTTTCGCTTCACATCTCTTGCTTTATGATTGAAGTAATATACACAGTTTACAATTAAGAAGATCACTAAAGGTGTATTTGTTGGACTAAAAGGTTCATAAACTGTATATTTGAGATAAGATAACAGACAATTATTAAGGTACGTAATCAACAATTTTATATTTTCTTGTATTAAATATGCACTACTGAAGCTTAATATTTTTTATCACAGTAAACTTACTGATAATAAAATTCTTCGATTGTTCGGATGTGCCAGTCAAAACTGATTAACGGAATTTATATGCCTTCCCCAGCCAGCAAAACTTATGGGACCCATATGGTTATCTAGACAAACAGCTATGTTGAGAAGTACAAATGACATAATGTCAACATAATATTTCATTACACAACAAAGATAGCAATAATCTTATTAAGTTTATTAACGTGAAAACATTAGGAATGTAAAACAAGATGTACACTAAAAAAGTCAACAAAAAATACATACTGGCAATGTTAAGATTTTGCGTAATACTGGCAATATAAAAGTGGCACACAAGAAAAATGTGACTGAAATTATGACACATTTTTTCAGGTTGGTTTGACAATACCAAGCTAAAAAGATCTAGTACAATTATATGGTAATTTGATTAATAACTTAATAATAATTGAAGACTTTGTTTTATTGATTGTATCTGTCAGTTAATGCTGTCAAACTGAAAAAGCGTGTCAAAAATTACATGTAACAAAACACACTTTTTAAAGGTTTTAACGACATTCGGAGCTCCTCGGCCATTTTATCAAAAACAACCTCTGATGTATTTGGACGGTTTACATACTCAAAAAGCGGTACCTTTAAGTCCGCTGCAAGTAGATCGCATGGTAATTTTATTTAGCAGTTAAACTTCATGACTTAACTCTTGGGAATCTTAATTATGTTTGCAATAATACACTTCACAGGCAGTCAATTTAAACTTCGATCAATAAATACAATTCTAAAACCCTACATTTAATAAATGATATAATTAAGAAATTTACAAACTACTTCAACTGATGTACCGGCATACTTCTGAGGTTGTTTTCGATAAAAATGGCCGAGGAGGTCCTAATGCTTTAACGAATGTGTTTAAAAAAATACACTAATCGAAAGACGCACAATTCTAATAAACAGAGCATGGACACTTACACATTCAAGTATAACAATATTGCTTAGACATAAAGCAGCGTTTCAAACCAGAAATAAAATAACAGTTTCAAGTTAATTGGCACGTTGGATTCCATCACAAAAATCATACATGTAAAATAAAAAAGAATTTAAAAGGAGAAAAAATTAAACACAAACCAGAGCTATTGACTAACACAATTAAGGCACCTTGTACTACTGACTAGTGAACTGACATGACTGAATGTTAAAACATATATATATGTCCTTATTTCCTCCATGTATGTTGAGTTACATTACAAAATACATATGAAACAAAAGTAGAGAAACAGCATATAAGTTATAATAAATATTTACATAATAAAATTATATCATTTAGAGCTGATTCATTGTTGCAGGCATAAAAATTAGACTTTTGAAATGAACAAGCCAGAATTCTTATACTATTGCAAGAAATCATATTTTTAAACAAGCCCTGCTAAATAATATTCAGAATTTGAGCAAGCCCGGAAGACATTTTACCAGGGCTTGCGGGCTTGTGCTAATTTCGACCGCTGTCGTTGTATGTCAAGGAGGTAAAAAAAAGTTTTAAAATATGTATCTACCATGTACAAATCAAGGATCACCTTTATCGCCAAGGAAATAAATGGGGTTAATATAATTCAAGTCATCTGGCCCCAATTTCTCGAAAGTTCTTAATCGTAACACCCTTAAGTAGCTTATTTCATTCAGTCAAATTTCTTACCTCATCTTAAAATAAGTTTATTATGTGTGTATCAAAGTTTAAAATGGTGTACCCAGGATAAGAAAATATTATAGTAAAACAAAAACCGACATAATTCCGAGATATTATGATTATTATTCAATGTCAACAGGTTTCGCTTATTAAGAGTCTTCTTTAGAACAATCATCCAAATGTGATCTAAACATATTTGTCTTGTTGATGGGTCTCTTATTTGTCATGGACAGTTTGTTTTATGTTTATACAAAACAGTAAAAGCAACATGGATTTGCCTATGAATTGGATAAGAAATGCTCTTCTTGAAACCCATAACGATATGAAAATTTAGGGAAAAAGTTGGAGATATCTCATTATTACATTATTGTGATACATTTTGCATATAAATTACATAACATGTCACACGACATTGATGGGTTAATGATAAAACAATAGAAGCATACATATTGTACATAATCAATTTGAAAAATATTCTGACAGTTTTTGAGTCGTAAATCCGAATTTTTATGGTAAGTAAATAAGTCAACATTCTACTCAGGAAGCATCAGGGTGACCCTTGCTCGGTCTTTGCGGCTAACCTCACGACCTCGAGACTCGGAAAGCCACTTCTATATGGCCATCCCATTTCCTTGCGGTTCTAAAGTGTGTTGCTGGGTTCAATTGTAGACATCCTGTAAATAGTGTTAGTGGATAGATGAATATCTGAGACAGTTATTTCATCAAAGTGATTATCAAATGTTAAGTAATAAATAAGCAGCATTTTATGGTCAACTATATATGGTAATTTTAGCTAGACAGATAAATTTAGGTATCTTAAAAAGTTTGTCATTTTTTAACACTAATACTCAGTTATATATTTTTTTTAAATCCATTGATGTTTATGCACAGCATAGGTACCATTTAGCACACCTTAATATATACAACAACAAAACCACCTACTGAAAAAGATGTTTATCAAGTGGAGTCTGTCCAGTTTCTTTTTTGTTTGGTTCCCTTTAAGTTGTATTGGGGGGGGGCAGATTTGTTGTCAACACCGTCTTCATAATCCGGGAAACCGTGTCCACTGTGTCACTCCCACCATATTCTGCCAAGTATTTTACTTTGAACAAAAAGTTGTGTATGAAAATGCCTGTAAATCCACATATAAATGCAAAACAACAAAAACCCTCAAGCAGAACCATGATATCACACTCAATGTGGCACAATTAAATATTAAAATTTGAAGCACTGTCAGCGCCCCCTATACTGGCTCAGTTTGTGTGTCTGCCCTTATATTGATAACATCAGATCACGTTTCAAAAACAAACTTAAATGAATAATGTCACTTCAAAATATAATTTTAAAGCTCAAATTATGCATTTTTAAATTCAAAGACACCTCATAAAAAATCAGTCAACTATGTTTGGGAAACTTACAACGGATGTTGCAGCATTCGCTTGTGACTTTCGCTCTTTGAAGGCTGCCAAATCCACCACAGTTTTGAGGGGTAAAGATTTCCCCTCTGGCAACTCATTCGGAACTGCATCTTGTGCTGAACCTCTCGCCAGGATGAGACGCAGGAGCTGCGTATGCTGTCGCAATTGCTCCTGCTGGTTTTCCAAAATCACAAAGATCAAGGTGTCCCGATCTGGAACAAATAACATTCTGTCAAAAATAAAAATTTAAACAAGACACTTCAGGTAATATACAGTGAACCATTAAACCAATAATGTGATTGATGGCTGTTTGTTAATGTTTATAATAATAAAAAGATGCAAGGTTCAATTATGAAAACCATTTGACATTCCATTAAAATTTTCTATTTACCTTCTTGGATTCTGCTCTGCCGAGCATCGAATAATGAACGGGTAGCTGGAATGTTGGGAGGTGTTGGTTTTGGCTGTAACAGGGCCATCATCCTAATCATCACCATTAGCAGCAGTGGCACCCTCGCTCATATCCTCGTACAGCCTCGATCCTTGGTGCACTTTTAAATTGGATAAAAGATGAATGATTGTCAGAATCCATTCAAGAGAAAAGAATATGTTAAAATCTCTTTGGAGGTCTATATGTAAATAGGTTCCTCACAGCTACATGAACCATTAATTTGCCGTTGTTTTTTAGTTTTGTTTTGGCATCTGCCATCCCGAATGCCTTTACTTTATAATTTATATATTATCGCGAAATTATATGACAAAATAAAAAATCGTAGCACAAACAATACTTCTACACGAAAGTAATCAGTAATTCACTTGTTTAAAATCAAATTACTATAAATATAAGTTACAAGTTGCTTTAAAAGTTAAATAAGAACCTTTACCTTTTCTTTAAAGGTGAATTTAACCATTGTTTTTTTTTACTCAATCACGTTCATCATCCGCGCGTTGATAAAATGTCACGTGACAATTTTTTCTGCATATTTTTTTATTTGTGCCTAAAGTGCTACTAAAACACAATTGTAAAAGGTTTATATTTAAGAAGTAATAAAAAAATGAAAATACGGAAAAATATCTGTTCCTTGTGTATTTATGTATCATCGCCACAACATCGTACCTTACCATCTAACACTGCCCTACTATAATGATAATGCCGAGTATATGGGACCCATATGGGACCTATCTGAGGCATATCATGGCAAAAGATGCGAAGCCGATTCATGAAATAATGAACTTTTTTCACATAGTATCGATGTTTACATATTTTCATATAACAATGATCTTCGTTTCCCTTTGTGTATCCAATTGATACAGATGAGCAGCTATATGGGTCCCATCTGGGCTTTCTCAACCATATGGGTCCTATATGGGCCCCATATGGGCTTTTTGCCCAGATTCAGCCCATATGGGACCCATTTAGCCTTGCTTGTTGGGTCATGGTTGAGTACGCGTCGTATCTAGTTTTTATCAACACTTTTGAAGTCTTCCACGTGACATTCATTCAGCGAACTATAGTGTGCATGCATGTGTGTGCGAATGTCCCACGCAATTTTGTCCGGAGCATCTCGCCTTTGAGATATTGTCTTCAAACTTTATACAGATGGAGTAATTGGGGACAATTCTTAAAGTTAAGATTTGTTTATATAAATAGCATTGATTAAAGGTCAGTCATTGGAACATTTTATATGGCATAGTCAGTCAAAATGAGTGTTATGCAACCATGTTCAAGTTCATTTTAGACACTCCAAGGCCTTCTGATTCTGAATATTCATGATCATCGTATGTCTTTGTAAGCCATCTGGATTGAGCTCTTGTCATCATCACAAATTAGTCATAGACCGTTTTATCAATGCGACCGGAGTTATGGCCCGTACGTCATTGCGACCGGCATTACGTCCCTTTTACCAATGCGACCGTATTATGGCCAGTTCATCATTGCGACCGGCATAACGTCCCTTTTACCAATGCGACCGTAGTTATGGCCCGTTCATCACTGCGACCGGAATTATGACCCTTTTACCAATGCGACCGGAATTAGGACTTTTTCACCAATGCGACCGGAATTATGGTCCGTTTATCATTGCCATTGGAATTATGACCCTTTTACCAATGCAACCGGAATTATGACCCGTTTATCATTGCCACCGGAATTATGACCTTTTACCAATGCGACCGGAGTATGACCCTTTTACAAATGCGACAGGAGTATGACCCTTTTACCAATGCGACCGGAGTATGACCCTTTTACCAATGCGACCGAAAGTATGGCCAGTTTATTATTGCCACCGGAATTATGACCCTTTTACCAATGCGACCGGAGTATGACCCTTTTACCAATGCGGCTGGAGTATGACCCTTTTACCAATGCGACCGGAATTATGGCCCGTTTATCATTGCCACCGGAATTATGACCCTTTTACCAATGCGACCGGAATTATGACCCGTTTATCATTGCCACCGGAATTATGACCCTTTTACCAATGCGACCGGAATATGACCCTTTTACCAATGCGACCGGAGTATGACCCTTTTACCAATGCGACCGAAATTATGACCCTTTTACCAATGCAACCGGAATTATGACCCTTTTACCAATGCGACCGGAATTATGACCCTTTTATCAATGCAACCGGAATAATGATCCGTTTATCATTGCCACCGGAATTATGACCCTTTTACCAATGCAACCGGAATTATGACCCTTTTACCAATGCGACCGGAGTTATGACCCTTTCACCAATGCGACCGGAGTTATGGTCTTTTTGTCTGTGCCACCTATCCCATGATATACAGCCTCTTCGTTGATTCTAGAATCCTGATAGTTAGTGTTAATATGTGAAAGCTCAACGATAGAAATGTAACTGCTATCGCTTTTACTACGACCGAAGGCCACTTTGAGGAGCTTGACGTTGCAAGGCTGTTGTTTGTTTAATTTATTTATTATTATTATTATTATTATTATTATTATTATTATTATTATTATTATTATTATTATAATTATTATTATTATTATTATTATTATTATTATTATTATTATTAATAGTAGTAGTAGTAGTAGTAGTAGTAGTAGTAGTAGTAGTAGTAGTAGTAGTAGTAGTAGTAGTAGTAGTAGTAGTAGTAGTAGTAGTAGTAGTAGTAGTAGTAGTAGTAGTAGTAGTAGTAGTAGTAGTAGTTGTAGTAGTAGTAGTAGTAGCAGAAGCAGCAGCAGCAGCAGCAGCAGTAGCAGCAGTAGCAGCAGCAGCAGCAGCAGCAGCAGTAGCAGTAGTATTTGCAAGGTCATGGACACTGACGAGACGGCATGAGCGATAAATTTGCATACAGACTTCCTAATAAACAATAATCAACCTATACCTATGACAATTTGTAAAAATGAAACACAAAACTGTACTTATGACCCCCACTCGTCTGAAACATTCATCTTGCCTGATTTAACTGAAAATAAAAAAAACAACCACCACATTTTCATTTTCTTTTGAATGATACTTATTCTTTCGAAAGAGGTATCTGTTTGCTTTATGTACGCTGTTTAGGCTTGGTCTAAGCAACTGTAATTGGTGATTCGCTTCATATCTCAAGCTATGATTGATGCATTGTGAGAGGAGGCACATACATCTGTTTACAATAAATAAGACCACTAGACAACGTGGTACATGAACTATATACTTGCAATTTTATGTGTTAAGCAGCAATTCATCAAGGTATGTTTTCACCATTTTTGCATTAACTTGTTTTAAATAACTGTCACAAAGTTAATAATTCATCATATATTCTGTGTCACGGTGCATGAACTTGTAGATATATAAGATCGTACATGAATTGCCATTTAATACAACTTTTTATAAAACGAGTTGAATGGGAACGCCAATTGCGAGCATAATACCTTTTTATAACGAGTTTCATATTTTTTTATAGTTATCAAATAGCAATGAACTACATGAACAAGATCCTTTTTATAACTAACCACTGGACAACGTGGTTCATAAACTATATTCTTGCGATTTGTTTGTTTTAAACAGCAATTCATTACGGTATGTATTCACCATTTTTACATTTTCTTGTGTTAAACCAACACCCATGAAGCTAATAATTCATCATGATATAAAACCAATTTTTGAACGCCAATGGCGAGCATAATCCTTTCTATAACGAGTTTCATATTATCATTTCTTTTATATCAAATGACAACGAACTACATGATTAATGCACCAGTCAATTGTAACCACGGTCCCCCAGGTCCGGGGGTATACCGGGGATAGCCGGGGAAATGGGCCGTGTTTTTGCCTTCCAGGTGGCCTCGCAGTGCCGGGTGAATGCGGGTTTTTTGTCTTAGCACCAAATTTAGCGGAGATTGGGCCTTTTGTCTTCGCGCCCAAAATAGCGGGGGATGGGTCTTACCTAGGGTCTCTGGGGAGCGGGGGCATTTGGCGGAGATTTTACCAAGTTCGTCCCGCAGGTCGGGGATTTTACCCGGGCTTGGCTGGACGGAAAGTCAAAGTTCCCGCTATTCCCCGGACCTGGCGTCAATATCACGAAAATACTTAATTTAAATCTCAAACTCAGTCTCAACTCATTTCACCATAATTATAAAAGTATAATATTCTTCAAAATCTTGCATCTTTTTATACTTTTTGAAAACGTCTTTTCTCAGAATGGGTTGATTTTGTTAATATTTCAAAGAAAACTAATTATAGAGCAAAATATATACTTGAGTATTTTATAAAGAATACAGAATTGTACTCAAATACATTTTTGGCTGTAGAATATATTTACCTTGGAATTCCACCAAAGGCTTTTATCAGCATTTTCTATGATAGAATGCGCTTATAAAACTGTAAAAAAATAATGATTTTTTTTTATAAATTTCAATGCTATGTGATAAAATGTGTTGATACTAAGTTTGAGATTTGACTTAAGTATTTTCGTGATATTGGGGCCTGGGGTGAGAGGCGTGGTTACAATTGACTGGTGCATAAGATTCTCGTCGCCTTTTTTTGTTCATTTGTTTGCAATAAGGAGGACGAAATGAAAAGTTATATTCATTTCTTTCTGCAATGCTAGATTTGGTGGGCGAAATGACGGCACATACTTTAAGGTGGAAGATTTGATTTTTCTAGAATGAAATTTAATATGATCTCCTGGATCAAAACGCATTATAATTACCCTCTTTGTATCGCTTGCATATTTGAACGTGTTTAATAAAAGAAAATATGGAAAGGCTGTAATGCATTTGAATCAAGGAACGTCATAAATAAAACTTTACGCAGCGGAATTTAATATGTTTTCGCAGTCGAGAACGTTACAAAATTTTATAATTTTTTTTTCGAAGTCTTCCATTTTGTTTAGTTTATACAAACATCTATATAAATAAGAACATTTTATATGAAATTGTGTTTCAGAATTAGGGGTATATGAAGCTAGAAAAAGCAGTTTAAGATTATATTGAGGCCTACAAGGTCATTTGTTATTCTATGGCTTAATTATGGGCAGCATCTCGAGTATATCCTTGTCACCACTAGTTTTGATTAAAGTGAAACAAATAAGTTAAAGCCCTTTAAATCAAGTAGTGCAACTGGAGTAATAACCCTTTTAGTAGTGCAACTGGAGTAATAACCCTTTTAGTAGTGCAACTGGAGTAATAACCCTTTTAGTAGTGCAACTGCAGTTATGACCCTTTTAGTAGTACAAGTGAAGTAATGACCCTTTTAGTAGTGCAAGTGGAGTGATGACCCTTTTAGTAGTGCAAGTGGAGTAATGACCCTTTTAGTAGTGCAACTAGAGTAATGACCCTTTTAGTAGTGCAAGTGGAGTGATGACTCTTTTAGTAGTGCAAGTGGAGTAATGACTCTTTTAGTAGTGCAAGTGGAGTAATGACCCTTTAGTAGTGCAAGTGGAGTGATGACCCTTTTAGTAGTGCAAGTGGAGTAATGACTCTTTTAGTAGTGCAAGTGGAGTAATGACCCTTTTAGTAGTGCAAGTGGAGTAATGACCCTTTTAGTTGTGCAACTGGAGTTATGACCCTTTTAGTGGTACAAGTGGAGTAATGGCCCTTTTAGTAGTGCAACTGGAGTAATGACCCTTTTAGTAGTGCAAGTGGAGTAATGACCCTTTTAGTAGTGCAACTAGAGTAATTACCCTTTTAGTAGTGCAAGTGGAGTAATGGCCCTTTTAGTAGTGCAACTGGAGAAATGGCCCTTTTAGTAGTGCAACTAGAGTAATTACCCTTTTAGTAGTGCAACTGGAGTAATGGCCCTTTTAGTAGTGCAACTGGAGTAATGACCCTTTTAGTAGTGCAACTGTAGTAATGACCCTTTTAGTAGTGCAACTAGAGTAATGACCCTTTTAGTAGTGCAAGTGGAGTAATGACCCTTTTAGTAGTGCAAGTGGAGTAATGACCCTTTTAGTAGTGCAAGTGGAGTAATGACCCTTTTAGTAGTGCAACTGGAGTAATAACCCTTTTAGTTGTGCAACTGGAGTTATGACCCTTTTAGTAGTACAAGTGGAGTAATGGCCCTTTTAGTAGTGCAACTGGAGTAATGACCCTTTTAGTAGTGCAAGTGGAGTAATGACCCTTTTAGTAGTGCAACTAGAGTAATTACCCTTTTAGTAGTGCAAGTGGAGTAATGGCCCTTTTAGTAGTGCAACTGGAGAAATGGCCCTTTTAGTAGTGCAACTAGAGTAATTACCCTTTTAGTAGTGCAACTGGAGTAATGGCCCTTTTAGTAGTGCAACTGGAGTAATGACCCTTTTAGTAGTGCAACTGTAGTAATGACCCTTTTAGTAGTGCAACTAGAGTAATGACCCTTTTAGTAGTGCAACTAGAGTAATGACCCTTTTAGTAGTGCAACTGGAGTAATGACCCTTTTAGTAGTGCAACTGGAGTAATGACCCTTTTAGTAGTGCAACTAGAGTAATGACCCTTTTAGTAGTGCAAGTGGAGTAATGGCCCTTTTAGTAGTGCAAGTGGAGTAATGACCCTTTTAGTAGTGCAAGTGGAGTAATGACCCTTTTAGTAGTGCAAGTGGAGTAATGACCCTTTTAGTAGTGCAACTGTAGTAATGACCCTTTTAGTAGTGCAACTAGAGTAATGACCCTTTTAGTAGTGCAAGTGGAGTAATGACCCTTTTAGTAGTGCAAGTGGAGTAATGGCCCTTTTAGTAGTGCAACTGGAGTGATGACCCTTTTAGTAGTGCAACTAGAGTAATGGCCCTTTTAGTTGTGCAACTGTAGTAATGACCTTTTTAGTAGTACAAGTGGAGTAATGGCCCTTTTAGTAGTGCAACTGGAGAAATGGCCCTTTTAGTAGTACAAGTGGAGTAATGGCCCTTTTAGTAGTGCAACTGGAGTAATGACCCTTTTAGTAGTACAAGTGGAGTAATGGCCCTTTTAGTAGTGCAACTGGAGAAATGGCCCTTTTAGTAGTGAAACTAGAGTAATTAACCTTTTAGTAGTGCAACTGTAGTAATGACCCTTTTAGTAGTACAAGTGGAGTAATGGCCCTTTTAGTAGTGCAACTGTAGTAATGACCCTTTTAGTAGTGCAAGTGGAGTAATGGCCCTTTTAGTAGTGCAACTGGAGAAATGGCCCTTTTAGTAGTGAAACTAGAGTAATTAACCTTTTAGTAGTGCAACTGTAGTAATGACCCTTTTAGTAGTACAAGTGGAGTAATGGCCCTTTTAGTAGTGCAACTGTAGTAATGACCCTTTTAGTAGTGCAAGTGGAGTAATGGCCGTTTTAGTAGTGCAACTGGAGAAATGGCCCTTTTAGTAGTGAAACTAGAGTAATTAACCTTTTAGTAGTGCAACTGGAGTAATGGCCCTTTTAGTAATGCAACTAGAGTAATAACCCTTTTAGTAGTGCAACTGTAGTAAAGACTCTTTTAGTAGTGCAACTAGAGTAATGACCCTTTAGGTAGTCCAAGTGGAGTAATGGCCCTTTTAGTAGTGCAAGTGGAGTAAAGACCCTTTTAGTTGTGCAACAGGAGTAATGACCCTTTTAGTAGTGCAACTAAGGTTATGACCCTTTTAGTAGTGCAACTGGAGTAATGACCCTTTTAGTAGTGCAACTGGAGAAATGGCCCTTTTAGTAGTGCAACTGGAGTGATGACCCTTTTAGTAGTGCAACTGGAGTAATGACCCTTTTAGTAGTGCAACTGGAGTAATGACCATTTTAGTAGTGCAACTAGAGTAATGACCCTTTTAGTAGTGCAACTGTAGTAATGACCCTTTTAGTAGTGCAACTGGAGTAATAGCCCTTTTAGTAGTGCAACTAGCGTAATGACCCTTTTAGTAGTGCAACTAGAGTAATGACCCTTTTAGTAGTGCAAGTGGAGTGATGGCCCTTTTAGTAGTGCAAGTGGAGTAATGGCCCTTTTAGTAGTGCAAGTGGAGTGATGACCCTTTTAGTAGTGCAACTGGAGTAATGACCCTTTTAGTAGTGCAACTGTAGTAATGACCCTTTTAGTAGTGCAACTGGAGTAATGACCCTTTTAGTAGTGCAAGTGGAGTGATGACCCTTTTAGTAGTGCAAGTGGAGTAATGGCCCTTTTAGTAGTGCAACTAGAGTAATGACCCTTTTAGTAGTGCAAGTGGAGTAATGACCCTTTTAGTAGTGTAAGTGGAGTAATGACCCTTTTAGTAGTGCAACTAGAGTAATGACCCTTTTAATTGTGCAAGTGGAGTAATGACCCTTTTAGTAGTGCAAGTGGAGTAATGACCCTTTTAGTAGTGCAACTAGAGTAATGACCCTTTTAGTAGTGCAACTAGAGTAATGACCCTTTTAGTAGTGCAAGTGGAGTAATGACCCTTTTAGTAGTGCAACTAGAGTAATGACCCTTTTAGTAGTGCAAGTGGAGTAATGACCCTTTTAGTAGTGCAAGTGGAGTAATGACCCTTTTAGTAGTGCAACTAGAGTAATGACCCTTTTAGTTGTGCAACTAGAGTAATGACCCTTTTAGTAGTGCAAGTGGAGTGATGACCCTTTTAGTAGTGCAACTGGAGTAATGACCCTTTTAGTAGTGCAACTAGAGTAATGACCCTTTTAGTAGTGCAAGTGGAGTAATGACCCTTTTAGTAGTGCAACTAGAGTAATGACCCTTTTAGTAGAGCAACTGGAGAAATGGCCCTTTTAGTAGTGCAACTGGAGTGATGACCCTTTTAGTAGTGCAACTGTAGTAATGACCCTTTTAGTAGTGCAACTGGAGTAATGACCATTTTAGTAGTGCAACTAGAGTAATGACCCTTTTTGTAGTGCAACTGTAGTAATGACCCTTTTAGTAGTGCAACTGGAGTAATAACCCTTTTAGTAGTGCAACTAGCGTAATGACCCTTTTAGTAGTGCAACTAGAGTAATGACCCTTTTAGTAGTGCAAGTGGAGTGATGACCCTTTTAGTAGTGCAAGTGGAGTAATGGCTCTTTTAGTAGTGCAAGTGGAGTAATGACCCTTTTAGTAGTGCAAGTGGAGTAATGACCCATTTAGTAGTGCAACTAGAGTAATGACCCTTTTAGTAGTGCAACTAGAGTAATGACCCTTTTAGTAGTGCAACTGTAGTAATGACTTTTTTAGTAGTGCAAGTGGAGTAATGACCCTTTTAGTAGTGCAACTAGAGTAATGACCCTTTTAGTAGTGCAGCCAGAGTTATGCCCCTTTAAGTAGTGCAAATGGAGTAATGACCATTTTAGTAGTGCAACTAGAGTAATAACCCTTTTAGTAGTGCAACTAGAGTAATGACCCTTTTAGTAGTGCAACTAGAGTAATGACCCTTTTAGTTGCAAGTGGAGTAATGACCCTTTTAGTAGTTCAACTAGAGTAATGACCCTTTTAGTAGTGCAACTGTAGTAATGACCCTTTTAGTAGTGCAACTAGAGTAATAACCCTTTTAGTAGTGCAACTGTAGTAATGACCCTTTTAGTAGTGCAACTGTAGTAATGACCCTTTTAGTAGTGCAACTGTAGTAATGACCCTTTTAGTAGTGCAACTAGAGTAATAACCCTTTTAGTATTGCAACTGGAGTAATGACCCTTTTAGTAGTGCAACTAGAGTAATTACCCTTTTAGTAGTGCAACTGGGGTAATGACCCTTTTAGTAGTGCAACTAGAGTAATGAACCTTATAGTAGTGCAACTAGAGTAATGAAACTTTTAGTAGTGCAACTGGGGTAATGACCCTTTTAGTAGTGCAACTAGAGTAATGACCCTTTTTGTAGTGCAACTAGAGTAATGACCCTTTTAGTAGTGCAACTAGAGTAATGACCCTTTTAGTAGTGCAACTGGAGTAATGACCCTTTTAGTAGTGCAGCCGGAGTAATAACCCTTTTAGTAGTGCAACTGGAGTAATGACCCTTTTAGTAATGCAACTGGAGTAATGGCCCTTTTAGTAGTGCAACTGGAGTAATGGCCATTTTAGTAGTGCAATTTGAGTAATAACCATATTAGTAGTGCAACTAAGGTTATGACCCTTTTAGTAGTGCAACTGGAGTAATGACCCTTTTAGTAGTGCAACTGGAGTAATGACCCTTTTAGTAGTGCAACTGGAGTAATGACCCTTTTAGTAGTGCAACTAGAGTAATGACCCTTTTAGTAGTGCAACTGTAGTAATGACCCTTTTAGTAGTGCAACTGGAGTAATGGCCGTTTTAGTAGTGCAAGTGGAGTAATGGCCCTTTTAGTAGTGCAACTAGAGTAATGACCCTTTTAGTAGTGCAAGTGGAGTAATGGCCCTTTTAGTAGTGCAACTGGAGTAATGGCCCTTTTAGTAGTGCAACTGGAGTAATGACCCTTTTAGTAGTGCAACTGTAGTAATGACCCTTTTAGTAGTGCAACTAGAGTAATGACCCTTTTAGTAGTGCAAGTGGAGTAATGGCCCTTTTAGTAGTGCAAGTGGAGTAATGACCCTTTTAGTTGTGCAACTGGAGTAATGACCCTTTTAGTAGTGCAACTGAAATAATGACCCTTTTAGTAGTGCAACTGGAGTAATGACCCTTTTAGTAGTGCAACTAAGGTTATGAACCTTTTAGTAGTGCAACTGGAGTAATGACCCTTTTAGTAGTGCAACTGTAGTAATGACCCTTTTAGTAGTGCAACTAGAGTAATGACCCTTTTAGTAGTGCAACTAGAGTAATGACCCTTTTAGTAGTGCAAGTGGAGTAATGACCCTTTTAGTTGTGCAACTGGAGTAATGACCCTTTTAGTAGTGCAACTGAAGTAATGACCCTTTTAGTAGTGCAACTGCAGTAATGACCCTTTTAGTAGTGCAACTAAGGTTATGACCCTTTTAGTAGTGCAACTGGAGTAATGACCCTTTTAGTAGTGCAACTCTAGTAATGACCCTTTTAGTAGTGCAACTAGAGTAATGACCCTTTTAGTAGTGCAACTGGAGTAATGGCCCTTTTAGTAGTGCAAGAGGAGTAATGGCCCTTTTAGTAGTGCAACTGGAGTAATAACAATTTTAGTAGTCCAACTAAGGTTATGACCCTTTTAGTAGTGCAACTGGAGTAATGACCCTTTTAGTAGTGCAACTGGAGTAATGACCCTTTTAGTAATGCAACTGGGGTAATTACCCTTTTAGTAGTGCAACTGTAGTATTGTTCTTTTTAGTAGTGCAACTAGAGTAATGACCCTTTTAGTAGTGCAACTAGAATAATGACCCTTTTAGTAGTGCAAGTGGAGTAATGGCCCTTTTAGTAGTGCAACTGTAGTAATGACCCTTTTAATAGTGCAACTAGAGTAATGACCCTTTTAGTAGTGCAACTAGAATAATGACCCTTTTAGTAGTGCAAGTGGAGTAATGGCCGTTTTAGTAGTGCAAGTGGAGTAATGGCCCTTTTAGTAGTGCAAGTGGAGTAATGACCCTTTTAGTTGTGCAACTGGAGTAATGGCCCTTTTAGTAGTGCAACTGGAGTTATGGCCATTTTAGTAGTGCAATTTGAGTAATAACCATTTTAGTAGTGCAACTAAGGTTATGAACCTTTTAGTAGTGCAACTGGAGTAATGGCCCTTTTAGTAGTGCAACTGGAGTAATGACCCTTTTAGTAGTGCAACTGGAGTAATGACCCTTTTAGTAGTGCAACTGTAGTAATGGCCCTTTTAGTAGTGCAAGTGGAGTAAGACCCTTTTAGTAGTACAACTAGAGTAATGACCCTTTTAGTTGCAAGTGGAGTAATGACCCTTTTAGTAGTTCAACTAGAGTAATGACCCTTTTAGTAGTGCAACTGTAGTAATGACCCTTTTAGTAGTGCAACTAGAGTAATAACCCTTTTAGTAGTGCAACTGTAGTAATGACCCTTTTAGTAGTGCAACTGTAGTAATGACCCTTTTAGTAGTGCAACTGTAGTAATGACCCTTTTAGTAGTGCAACTAGAGTAATGACCCTTTTAGTATTGCAACTGGAGTAATGACCCTTTTAGTAGTGCAACTAGAGTAATTACCCTTTTAGTAGTGCAACTGGGGTAATGACTCTTTTAGTAGTGCAACTGGAGTAATGACCCTTTTAGTAGTGCAACTAGAGTAATGAAACTTTTAGTAGTGCAACTGGGGTAATGACCCTTTTAGTAGTGCAACTAGAGTAATGACCCTTTTTGTAGTGCAACTAGAGTAATGACCCTTTTAGTAGTGCAACTGGGGTAATGACCCTTTTAGTAGTGCAACTGGAGTAATGACCCTTTTAGTAGTGCAGCCGGAGTAATAACCCTTTTAGTAGTGCAACTGGAGTAATGACCCTTTTAGTAATGCAACTGGAGTAATGGCCCTTTTAGTAGTTCAACTGGAGTAATGGCCTTGTTAGTAGTGCAATTTGAGTAATAACCATATTAGTAGTGCAACTAAGGTTATGACCCTTTTAGTAGTGCAACTGGAGTAATGACCCTTTTAGTAGTGCAACTGGAGTAATAACCCTTTTAGTAGTGCAACTGGAGTAATGACCCTTTTAGTAGTGCAACTGGAGTAATGACCCTTTTAGTAGTGCAACTGAAGTAATGACCCTTTTAGTAGTGCAACTGGAGTAATGGCCGTTTTAGTAGTGCAAGTGGAGTAATGGCCCTTTTAGTAGTGCAACTAGAGTAATGACCCTTTTAGTAGTGCAAGTGGAGTAATGGCCCTTTTAGTAGTGCAACTGGAGTAATGACCCTTTTAGTAGTGCAACTGGAGTAATGACCCTTTTAGTAGTGCAACTGTAGTAATGACCCTTTTAGTAGTGCAACTAGAGTAATGACCCTTTTAGTAGTGCAAGTGGAGTAATGGCCCTTTTAGTAGTGCAAGTGGAGTAATGACCCTTTTAGTAGTGCAACTGGAGTAATGACCCTTTTAGTAGTGCAACTGGAGTAATGACCCTTTTAGTAGTGCAACTGGAGTAATGACCCTTTTAGTAATGCAACTAAGGTTATGAACCTTTTAGTAGTGCAACTGGAGTAATGACCCTTTTAGTAGTGCAACTGTAGTAATGACCCTTTTAGTAGTGCAACTAGAGTAATGACCCTTTTAGTAGTGCAACTAGAGTAATGACCCTTTTAGTAGTGCAAGTGGAGTAATGACCCTTTTAGTTGTGCAACTGGAGTAATGACCCTTTTAGTAGTGCAACTGAAGTAATGACCCTTTTAGTAGTGCAACTGGAGTAATGACCCTTTTAGTAGTGCAACTAAGGTTATGACCCTTTTAGTAGTGCAACTGGAGTAATGACCCTTTTAGTAGTGCAACTCTAGTAATGACCCTTTTAGTAGTGCAACTAGAGTAATGACCCTTTTAGTAGTGCAAGTGGAGTAATGGCCCTTTTAGTAGTGCAAGTGGAGTAATGGCCCTTTTAGTAGTGCAACTGGAGTAATAACAATTTTAGTAGTCCAACTAAGGTTATGACCCTTTTAGTAGTGCAACTGGAGTAATGACCCTTTTAGTAGTGCAACTGGAGTAATGACCCTTTTAGTAATGCAACTGGGGTAATTACCCTTTTAGTAGTGCAACTGTAGTATTGTTCCTTTTAGTAGTGCAACTAGAGTTATGACCCTTTTAGTAGTGCAACTGTAGTAATGACCCTTTTAGTAGTGCAAGTGGAGTAATGGCCCTTTTAGTAGTGCAACTGTAGTAATGACCCTTTTAGTAGTGCAACTAGAGTAATGACCCTTTTAGTAGTGCAACTAGAATAATGACCCTTTTAGTAGTGCAAGTGGAGTAATGGCCGTTTTAGTAGTGCAAGTGGAGTAATGGCCCTTTTAGTAGTGCAAGTGGAGTAATGACCCTTTTAGTTGTGCAACTGGAGTAATGGCCCTTTTAGTAGTGCAACTGGAGTTATGGCCATTTTAGTAGTGCAATTTGAGTAATAACCATTTTAGTAGTGCAACTAAGGTTATGAACCTTTTAGTAGTGCAACTGGAGTAATGGCCCTTTTAGTAGTGCAACTGGAGTAATGACCCTTTTAGTAGTGCAACTGGAGTAATGACCCTTTTAGTAGTGCAACTGTAGTAATGGCCCTTTTAGTAGTGCAAGTGGAGTAAGACCCTTTTAGTAGTGCAACTAGAGTAATGACCCTTTTAGTAGTGCAAGTGGAGTAATGGCCCTTTTAGTAGTGCAAGTGGAGTAATGACCCTTTTAGTTGTGCAACTGGAGTAATGACCCTTTTAGTAGTGCAACTGAAGTAATGACCCTTTTAGTAGTGCAACTGGAGTAATGACCCTTTTAGTAGTGCAGCCGGAGTTATGCCCCTCTAAGTAGTGCAAGTGGAGTAATGATCCTTTTAGAAGTGCAAGTGGAGTAATGACCCTTTTAGTATTGCAACTGGAGTAATGACCCTTTTAGTAGTGCAACTGGAGTAATGGCCCTTTTAGTAGTGCAACTGGAGTTATGACCCTTTTAGTAGTGCAGCTGGAGTAATGACCCTTTTAGTAGTGCGACCGCAGTTATTCCCCTTTAAGTAGTGCGACCGTTGTTATATTCCTTTATCATTGCAATCGGTATAATTGCCGCTCTATCAGTGCGACAGAGCCCATCATATACATGTACGTTAATACTAAAATCTTGAACGTCTATGTTAAGGTATCTTATGAACAAATAAGCATGCTATTGACTTCAAAGGTAAATTTTGATGCATGCTAACAGCGTACAATTGAGTTGAGGAGTAACCATTACAATTTATTTTGTATATTTTATAGTTTTGTTCTTGAGTTCAAATGAAGAAAGACGTGAAACGACCATTTGCAATTTCTCAATTCCAAAAAATGGATATTTTTAAATATATTTGTCGGATAATGTTTAACAAATACTTTTTCTTCTCATGAGCTCATCCCACATGATACCAAAATAATATGTGGTTACAAAGCATCCCGAAATCACATTATTGTACTTCGGATATCTTGATATATTAAAGGGAACAAGTGGCGCTGAACAAGAATGTTTGCATTAGTGTTTCAAAATCGGACTCATTTAGCTATCGATAATCGAATCGATTTGGACCAAAGTTATTCGATTTACTATCGGACAATAATCGAAAGTTCATAATCTCATTTGGGAATACATTGTGAATACATTGTATCCTCATGATATTTAAATGGTTTAACCTGGAATCAGTAAGTGTGATACTATAATGTCATACTTTTCGAAAGAGTGAGTAAATTTCCATAAACTTGTACTTCTTTAATAGCTTAAATAAATAACATAATGTTCATCAAAACATAAATTGAACATCAGTTGCAAAATGATGCACACCGCACCAAGTACATGTAAGTAACCGCATTACAAAAATGCGTAATTAACATAAATAACATTAGCGAAATCGATTTTGGACAACGTCGCCGACATAATATTGTCTGCAACGAATTATTAATTGTACTCGATAATTGCTTCATCACTAGTATGTTTCATCCCGTATAGGTTCCGTGATGGTTGGACAGAAGGGGCGTGGCCTGCTGTTGGCTGCCTGCACAATGGTCATTTTAGTCAGTTTGGCGGTCAACGGGCAAAACATTCCCAAACAGGAACTCAGTAAGTTCTAGACGACGTTAGATGAAAATAAATCACAGCGTTAAATATAGCAAGTATTCACGACGTAAGATGTGAGAAATTATCACAACGTACGATGTGGCAAATATTCACAACGTTAGATGTGAAAAATAATCACAACGTGAGATGTGGCAAATATTCACAACGTTAGATGTGGCAAATAATCACAACGTACGATGTGGCAAATATTCACAACGCTAGATTGTGGCAAATAATCACAACGTGAGATGTGGCAAATATTCACAACGTTAGATGTGGCAAATAATGACGACGTTAGATGTGGCAAATAATGACGACGTAAGATGTGGCAAATAATCATGCATTGAGATGTGGCTAATAATAACATCGTTCAAAGTGCCAAATTTTCACGACGTAAGATGTAGCAAAAATCACGACGTAAGACGTGGCAAATTATCACGACGTTAGATATGGCAAAAACACATGTGGCAAATACTCTTTGAGCTAGATAAGGCAAAACATCACGACGCTAGATATGGGAAATCATCACGACGTTCTATGTGGCAAATAATCACGAATTTAATTGTGGCAAGTAATCACGACGCTAGATTAGGCAAAAATAATCACAACGTTGGATATGGCAAATCATTAGAAATTCTAAATTCTTTAGAAATTTGACAGTCCCTCATGGACTGTGAACTCCGACTACGTTATTCAACATAGTCAAATAATTTTACAGTGAATGTCATTTTTATTTGAGAAATATATGGACTATCAAAATAAAGTTTATAAAAATATAGATTAAGTCAATTTTCATTGAAATGTAAAAGCCATTATTTATTGCCGCCTTTAATAATGATTGTATTAAAGGCTAGGACTGTATGAGGATACCAGTTTCAGCCGGCATAACATATAGTTTGACCCAGTTGACAATTGAACCAGACAACAATCAGCATTAAAATTTCAAATTGATTAGTGTAAAAATTCATTTTTTTTATTTGGTGTGAATGACTGTCCGTAAAAGAGAAATACATGGATGAATCTTTGGAAATAACTACTGGCTACCTTTGTGTACACATAATGCCGGGCCCGAGCTAGAATCTACAACTTATCACGGATATAAGAGACGACACTGGTTACGTTGTCAGTATAATTGCCAGTTTCACTAGCGGAGGGGTGGGGTGGCCGCCCCCGGCACACGCCCCCGGCGCGCGCCCCCTACAAACGTCTAGGCTTAATCTTTAGTTAAATATAGAAAGAAACAAGGAATAAAATAAGCCCTTAATGTACCATTTCGGATTAGGAAACGTTAAAAATGTCTTCGGGGAATACCACCAAACCCCTGTCAACATTTTTTTTCATTTTTACATGAATTTAGGTTATTTTGGGAGGGGCGCACTTCAAAAGGTCACGCCATTAAGTATTGCCCCTTCTAACATCAAACTCTCGAACCGCCCCTGAGTTTGATATATTAAATATAAGGAGTGGATGGAGCCAGTGAGGTATACTCGCTATCCTGCACAATTTTGAAAAGCAAAATAAGAACTTTTAGTTATTCACGTACATGGAACGCCGAATCTATATAAACTTATATAGATGTGTATAAACTATTTGACGAGCTCTTCAACTAATTATAGATCTCTTAATACAAATAAAAAAAGCTCCAATCGAATTAATGATAGCATCAAATGAATTAGATATATCGCCAAATCAATTGAATTCGGAAGAGCTCTGCAATTGAATTAGAGATAATTCCAATTCAACTAGAGACCTCGCAAATTCAAATGGAGATATCTCAAAATCATTATTATATATTGTGTTGTTTTAAATTAAGCCGAATTAATGCTCTTAACAACTGCATTTAAGAGGTCAGAAATACTATAAGAGCTATGTTCAAGTTAACTATGGGCAAGCACGGATTTGTTAGAATTGGAGCTATCTACACGTCGTTTGTTGACTTCATAAACTAAATTGAGCTATCGTCAATTGTTTCGAAGGGCTATCTCTATCAAATAGAGATGACAACAAATGAATTGTTGTTAGCAACAGTTCTATTATGATAGCAACAAATAGTCAGAGACCTCTTCAGTCAATTAAAGGGGTCTTCAATGTATCCGAAAAGCTCTTTAAGAGATCTCTAATTATTTGAAGGCCGAGTCTCTAATTATTTGAATGGCTGTTCAAGTATTTGAGTTAATGTAGATTTGGCGTTTCATATGCGTACGACCTTTAAACAATTACAGGTATTTCAAAATATATAAAAAGCCCCCTTTTTCTACATTGACGGAGGTTTTAAGTTCATTCGCTCTGCACGCCTGAGAGAGGAGAGAGGAGAGAGACGGGCGTGTATGTTCCGGAAATATCCGCTCTCGAATAATGATGTATAAAAATTCGGGTATTAAGTCTAAATTGGCTTGTTTTGAAGAATCGTACGAAATACCCTCTTTCTACTTGGCGTCTGGGAAGATAAAGCCACCTATTAATTGCGCAAAGGTGTACTTATACAATGTCTCAAATTGTCAGGGGCGTAGCGTGCCCTTAAATCACGTTGATTCATAATTGTGTTGGGGTCTGGTGGTATGCCCCCCCCCCCAACTTTTGAAAACAATGCCTCAATCTGGTACATTCTGTGCGTTTTGAGGTGCCTTTATTAAGTACTGGGAAATTGACAGTTTAAGAATACTATATCAAGAAATAAACCCTTTATTCGGCCTTTTTCTTTCTCAAATAGCAAACGAATTAGTCCCGATTATGTTAACTTTATAACACTCTGATTTCCTAACAGAAGTGTTATTTTCTATCCTTTTTGCAATTGAAATGTAAAATACATGTTTAATGTCAATGTCCACATGTCTGTAACAGCATGTATAGTTAAGTACGCATACTGTAACTTTGGCTGAATCGATTGATTTATTTGTCAGAATCATGCGGATTCAGCCGCGTACTGGCGTATAGGCAGCTACGCGCCTGATTGACTGTGTTATATCAATACATTCACCTACAGCAAATTAACAACAAAACAAAAACAAAATTCTTCTGTTGTTTTTAAAGGTCTTTTAATAATATAAACATACAGAAGCCAAACTTTACATGAATTTTTATCAACATGTATTTAAAGTTAAACGGCATCAAGGTTTTTTCCCCGACTAGTATCAGCAGAGTTACGGCTCTTAACTCGGTAACAAATTCGTAGTTTCAGCTTGTGGTAATCGTTCCACTTAAAGTTTTTACACTCAAAAAATGTTAATTGCTTTTTTATTGCAAACAAATACAAAGTTATTGCCTCCACGTCTTCTAACCATTCATTTTTGCTCTTTCAACCTCTAATGAAACATACATTAAGGGGGGGGGGGGGGCTACATGGTTTTACACTTCGTAGATGCAAGATATAAACGTAATGTTTTATGCATTATAATGGTAAACTCATAAAGCTTGAATGATCAAAACAAACAAAAAACACATGCTTTGCGTACAGGTAAAAGTATTAACATTTATAAATTGGGTTTTCAATTACTAGAAATAGCTACATCAAAATGATGTGGGGTGTTTTGTCCACCCTGTCCAAATAATGTGGGATAATTTGCCCACCATGTCAAAAATGGTATGGGATGTTTTGTCCATGGGATGTTTTGTCCATGGGATGTTTTGTCCATGGGATGTTTTGCCCGGCTCCCGTTACACACGGTTGATTACTGGTCCTGATCATTATAACCGTCCGGTGTCTGATCTCATCGACCAGATCTCAGATCAATCGGAATATTGATTAGTCAAAGCATAGCCGGTGTAGCCCCTGTCTATGAACACAGCCCTAATTTGCAATTAGCCAAAAAAAGAATACACATGAAATTTGGCGTCCGGCTGTGGCTTCAGTGTGATACAACAGAAATTGTTTAGTACCATACATGCCTTGGATGAATTGATGTGATTTGTAATAATGAATAGTTGTGTATTTGATTCGAACTCATGTTGTGACGTCACTCAAGAAAACATACAACCCGGGACAAATAAGGCATCATTCTCACTCCCAGATTCAACATAAGTTCCGTTAGCGTAAACTATTGTACACTGATTGAAGCATACGTTAACGCACCCTTGCTGTTTCAGACCCCGAGTTCTGGCGCCGGGCAGCGCAGAACAAGATAGAACAACGCCTGAAACAGAAGGAGAACCACAACAAAGCCAAGAATATCATATTATTTATTGGTAACCAAACTCCTATACATTGGCCTCAATGTAATGCACCAGTCAGTTGTAACCACGGCCCCGCTTTTTTGGCGCGAATACAAAACCACCGCATTCACCAGGCAATGGGGCCACATGGAAGGTAAAAACACGGCCCATTTCCACGGCTATCCCCGGTATACCCCGGACCTGGGGGCCGTGGTTACAACTGACTGTTGCATAACAGCTTTTCAAACGAACGGTTTATTTTACGTTATCATCGGTACGTCCTTTGCGTCGTTACACGCCATTAAACACGTCCTATGTATAAAACCATTACGGGCAACTATTACTGAATTATAATGCTGGTGAGCAAGTTTGTAACAAAAAGATGAATCTTTGATCGACGTTATGGATATTGATTAGCAAAACCTTTACATTACTTTTTAGTTTTTACACACTGTCAGTTTACAAAATAAATACTCATCAGAACTTCATGTGTCGTATTCAGGAGACGGGATGGGACCGACCACAGTCACGGCTGCACGCATTCTCAAGGGTCAACTGGCTGGCCAGCCGGGAGAGGAGAGCGTCTTTAACTTTGAGAAATTCCCCAATGTTGCCCTGTCAAAGGTCGGTAAATCGTTACTGATGCTGGCCTGTCAAAGGTAGATAAGCCGTAGCTGATATTGCCATGTCAAAGGTAGATACGTCGTTAGTGATATTGCCCTGTCAAGGGTAGGTAAATCATAACTGGTATTGTCCTGTCAATGGTAGATAAGCCGTAACTGATATCGCCCTGTGAAAGGTAGATAAGTCGTAACTGATATTGCTCTGTCAAAGGTAGATAAGCCGTTACTGAAATTGCCTTGTCAAAGTTAGATAAGCCGTAACTGATATTGCCCTGTCATAGGTAGATGCGCCGTTACTAATGCTGCCTGGCCTGTCAAAGGTAGATGAGCCGTTACTGGTGCTGTCCTGTCAAAGGTAGATACGCCGTTACTGATGCTGGCCTGTCAAAGTTAGATAAGCCGTTACTGATGTTGCCCTGTCAAGGGTAGATAAGCCGTTACTGATGCTGTCTTGTCAAAGGTAGATAAGCCGTTCCTGATGCTGTCCTGTCAAAGGTAGATAAGCCGTTACTAATTCTGGCCTGTCAAAGGTAGATAAGCCGTTACTGATTTGCCCTGTCAAATGTAGATAAGCCGTTACTGATGCTGCCCTGTCAAATGTAGACAAGCCGTAACTGATGTTGCCATGTCAAAAGTAGATTCACCGCTACTGATGTTGCCCTGTTAAAGGTAGATAAGCAGTTACTGATGCTGCCCAGTCAAAGGTAGATAAGCCGTTACTGGTGTTGCCCTGTCAGAGGTAGATTTGCCGTTACTGATTTTGCTCTGTCAAATGTAGATAAGCCGTCACTGATGCTGCCCTGTTAATTGTAGACAAGCCGTAACTGATGTTGCCCTGTCAGAGGTAGATTCGCCTCTACTGATGCTGTAGATAAGCCGTTACTGATGTTGCCCTGTCAAAGGTAGATGAGGCGTTACTGATATTGCCCTGTCAAAGGTAGATAAGCCGTTGCTGATGTTGCCCTGTCAAAGGTAGATAAGCCGTTACTGATGTTGCCCTGTCCAAGTCATATAAGCCGTTACTGATGTTGCCCTGTCAAATGTACATTCGCCGCTACTGATGCTATAAATAAGCCGTTTCCGATGTTGCCCTGTGAAAGGTAGATAATCCGTTACTGATGCTGCCCTGTCGAAGGTAGATATGCCGTTACTGATGCTGTCCTGTCAAAGGTAGATAAGCCGTTACTGATGCTGTCCTGTCAAAGGTAGATATGCCGTTACTAATGTTGCCCTGCCAAAGGTAGATAAGCCGTTATTGATGTTGCCCTCAGGTTATCCAGACTAGGATACAATTCCAAACAAAAGAAATAACTACTCCGTTTTATGTACACAATGATCGCATGCCATTTCTTGTCCCTAAACCAGTGGTTGTATATTATGCGATGACGATCTTTTCATGGTATGCCCAATCTCATTTACAGACATACAACGTTGACCGTCAGACCCCGGACTCTGCTGGAACAGCGACGGCGATTCTAACTGGAGTGAAGACGAACTACTTCCTGGTTGGTCTGGATCCCCGCACCACCGCCCTCGACTGCGAAAGTCAGCATGGTCGCGAGCTCGAAACCATCCTGGACTGGGCTCATGATGCTGGTTAGTATGAACTGAAAAGAAGCGAGAATTTCAGCATACAAATAAATATTATAGATTGGCAATATGTTGCGTTAATACGATCCTATAATATATTATTGTATCGCGCCCTTAATGAGCATTCGTATTTATTATTCATGAAGGTTTACAAAAAAAGTTCAAAAAGTTTCAAAGTTTTATTGGCATAACATCCAGAAGGCCATGGCCCATGTGGACAAATACATGTAGGTGAATGAAAACAGTTGCATGGTGTGTCTATGAGGCTAAGACTCGATTATGACGTCATGTAGCTACTGCGTTCACTATCCGAAATCGGGAACGTTTTCACAATGCCAATGGGGCAAAGCACTATAGTTATGTATAGTTGTAGTAGTAACTGTGTCGTGGCATGTTGTTAAGCCAAACTTACATAGCATCCGCATATTGTAATTTATCCACATTCTACTTATTGCATGAAAACTTGCTCCGCCTTACTAGTTATTTTGATATAAGAATAAAGAAAACACTCATATACGCTAGCATTTAATGATTATATCAGAACGCACGTAACTATTTTGACCATCCGATGTGCACCTTATGACCTTAGGTAAGAAGACCGGTGTTGTAACGACGGCGCGCATCACGCACGCGACCCCAGCGGCCGCCTACGCCCACTCCGCAGACCGCTACTGGGAAGGCGATGTCGACACACAGGACATCACTGGCGGATGTCGCGACATAGCCCAGCAGCTCGTCGACGATAACGGGTTTATTGATGTAAACTGAAAGATGTTTAGTAAAATGTAACATGCAATATAAATTGAATAAGAAGGGCAGAGTGAGCGAGACCTTTCTTAGTCATTAAGATTTTACGTCATATGTTCTAATTGCCTTTGATTTTTTGTGTTTTTAGTAATTTGGGAACCAAACCTATATAAAAGTTGTAAAGCTGCAAGTCGTATATATCAAGCGTGATTCAAAGGCACTGGTCGAAATTGTAGGCTATATTTAATGTTTTCTTCTTAAGAGGGCAAAAAATATTGGCATTTTAAATTGTTAAATACATACTTTCCATTTCGAAAATGCTCCATTAGATATACGTAAGGCTCTTGCATCGCTTTTGGTAAAAGTTAGATGACATGAGGTAACAATTTAATGATTAAGAATGGGCGGAGTGAGCTTTGTGAACAAATTATCAACGCAGTATCTGACGCAGGATGTGTGTTTCGGTTGAGTGGCAGTAGACGGACCGCGAAAGATGACGTTCTTAATGAATAAGCAATCTAGTAATTAATGATTGCCTATCTGCAATTTCATTGGCTGCAAATGCAGGTTGTATTACATAATCAATCCAGGTCTTGGTTTTGTAATGAGCAACTTATCGGATGAAATATTTCAGGCGAGTAAAATATTGTCTCCTCTTAGTCTTTTTGCTTAATCCTGGCAACTATGTAAAGCTCATGATTTTTCCGAGGCCTTCATTTGACACTAAATTAAGCGTTGACGTTGCAGGTGCTATTTGGCGGTGGACGTCGCTACTTCCTACCAAACACAACGTTGGATCCGGAATACAGCAACATCGACAAAAACCACCGCCTGGACGGCAGAAACCTGATTGAGGTCGGCAATTTAGCAATATTTATATATGGTAAATAGACAGTTCAAGGGCTTGGCGCAAGGAGGATGCAACTGTTTATATGACTAGGTCCGTTACAATGTTGTAAACTCTAACAAAGTTCTGAACAATCAGCGCAATATCATGAACTCCGCAATCCATTGTATGGTGAACAACACCGAACGTTAAACCGTACCGAACTTTCTCCTAAAATAAGCAGCTTTTATAAATATTGCCAGTAAATTATGCTATGATTATTGTACTATTGTTAGGATTGGAAGAAGGGGCGACTGGCAGACGGGAAGCGGGCGGAATTCGTGTGGAACAAGAAACAGTTTGAGAACCTTGACGCCTCCAAGCTCGATTCCATCATGGGTGAGGCACGCCAAGTCAAAGTTATCATCTCATTATTCTTTGAACTAAAGTCTTAAAAGATACATCCAGCTAGTTCAGTTGCCAAACACTCGATTGATGATAGTACGTGTATTAAACAAGTCATATACGTTACTAATCACTCATTATTTCTAAAAATACAGCAACAACTACAGCCCAGTTTTGTCACCACCACAACCACGGCCCCACTCGTAACTACTCGGCCATCTCCGGCAAGATCGGGAGAGAATATTTCGTTGGATATTCCGGTTAACATTTCCCATGTATATTTTATAGACATAACATTCAAACTTGAACGGTAACCAATTAAACCCACCATTTCCCTGATACAGGTCTGTTTGAGCCGAATCACATGCAGTATGAATTGGAGCGGAACAAGAACGACACCGGGGAACCATCCCTAGCGGAAATGACGAGAAAGGCGCTACAGGTGCTACAAAAGGGGTCGGACGGATACTTCCTGCTCGTTGAAGGTAAGTGTATTTATATAAGTAAAAATGAGTGAATACACAAACACCTGGGGCTGGCAACTACAGCTATGGCCATCTTTGTAACATTTGTAACACATAAGATGCATGTATGTAACAAGTCTTAGACTAAGACTAACTATTCGAACAACAAATACTTAACATGAAATATTGTTTTAAAACTATGAGCAGTACATGCTTTTGTCTCAGGTGCTCGCATTGACCACGGCCACCATGACAACCTTGCAAAGAAAGCGCTATATGAAACAGTCGAAATGGAGAAAGCAGTCCAGGTGGCGCTCGAATTGACCAATCAGAAAGATACAATGATTGTCGTCACGGCAGACCACTCCCACCCGTTCGACATCACGGGGTACCAGTACAGGGGCACGGATATTTTCGGGCTCGTGTCCCCTGTTGACCCCACTGAGGACACGACTGACGGGAAGCCATACAGCGTACTCTACTACGCTAACGGACCCAGCTACAAGGAGCCCCGTGTTAACCTTTCAAAGGAGGACATGCGTAAGTGGAGGTTGATTCTAGCGAGAGTATTGGGAAATATGTAAAGTCATGTTGAACTTTTTGTTAGTTAAAGGCTTAGTTTAAGTCTTCTATAAGTGACCCCCAAAACACTGTGTATAGTACACAACCTCTGTGTATTGATCTTAATCTACTTGGCTTAATCTCCGATCAGAGTATCCCGCTGTGCAGTTTTAGAAGTTTTATTGTAGAAATGGACCCTAAATGGCCCTGAGCCAATAAACGAATACACGGGAAATTGGCCCCTACTGTGACACCAGTGCAATTAGCAGATGCACAGTAGGGGATTGTCATGCCAAACATTCCTTAAACTAGCCCTTTAAAGGTAATACATGTATGTTATTTTCTGAGTCATTCTCTAATACGCGATCTCTGATTTGTAGGCCAAGAAAACAATTTATTTTATGAAATGAACGAATGATACCTTTCATAGTATTAACATATCTTGTTATTAGTGTACCGTCACATAATTCGAGATTTTAATGATCTGAATAAAATTATTTCCTGTTCAGACGACAATAACTTCGCGTTTCCGAGCGGTGTACCAATGCCATGGGAATCCCATGGGGGTGAAGATGTAGCCATCTACGCCCAAGGGCCTATGTCACACCTATTCCACGGTGTACAGGTACGATCATTATGTTGCTTTGAACGCCATAACATTAACTTATTAATTCAATCCTGGTTATAGCTTTCCTGATCCTTTAACGTGAACGAGAGTATAGCACTGTTACTGGCTGTCACACGGGACACCCAATTAACGTCACTCCCGGATAGTATTTTTAGTGGAGCGGCGGGGAATCGAACCTGCGACGTTTGGATTGACAGTCAAGTGTGTTACCACTTGATCACGTATCCACCACTGAATATTACTTACAATCGCTTCTATGTACTTCAGGAGCAGAACTATATCGCACACGTGATGGCATACTCTGCTTGCATTGGTCCGTACAAACAGCCGTGTAAACGGATGACCCCCCATCCCTCAACTGCCTCAGCCGACGGAATATCAGGACGTGCTCAAATATTGAAAATCATGCATGTAAAATAACACTGTCAAGCTTTTCACCATGTTAAGATTGCCAAATCACTTACAATAATCATACTAATTGATTTATACTAAACCATGGTCGAAATCTTCATAGTACTTTTGCAAACTAATTGCGAAACATTTCTGTTGACATTTTTGTTTTACTCAAGTTAAACATGTAGAAAAACGTCATGATGCTAATATGCAATTCTAAACCCTTTCAATGGCTTGTGCTTGCTATGTCTTATTCGTTTTGTGATTACTGTTAATACGTTCATTATACATGTAAACTGGTACACATTTTCATTATATTGCATGCAGGACTTTGAATAAGATTTGAATACCGTTCAAACAGTTTCTGTAAATAATGAAATTGTCCATGAATTCAACATAATACAATGTATGATACTTGACAATGTGCTTTAGTGACATACTAGTATATCAATACGGGATAGGTTGATAAATAAGTAGTTGAATATACGAGAAAATTATAGATCTGGATAAGTGGATATGGTTGTTTAATTATCAGTGGATGATTGATATGATTATTTTATAATAAAAAATGCTTTTGTGAAAAAAATAACTATGATTTAGGGTCGATTTATTCATGATTCCCATTAAAAACTAAATTATGCGTTGAATTGTAATACTTTTGAATACTTAAAGTACATTACATTTATTTGATATCGATGTTAAAGCTACACTCTCACAGATTGACCATTTTTTGCATAAACATCTGAAAACCAATGATATTTGACATTGTTGACAATAAATAAGATCGTAGATTTTCATATTTCCGTTCGAAAATTAATGTTTTATGGCTTCAACCGTTACTAATGCACCAGTCAATTGTAACCACGCCCCCCAGGTCCGGGGGTATACCGGGGATAGCTAGGGAAATGGGCCGTGTTTTAACTTTCCAGGTGGCCCCGCAGGACCGGGTGACTGCGGGTTTTTTGTCTTAGCGCCAAATTTAGCGGAGATTGGGCCTTATATAGAGTCTCTGGGGTGCGGGGGCATTTGGCCGGGGTTTTACCATCAGTTCGTCCCCGCAGGGCTGGGATTTTACCCGGGGTTGGCTGGACCGAAAGTCAAAGTCCCCGCTATTCCCCGGACCTGGGGGTCCGTGGTTACAATTGACTGGTGCATAACGGGATAAGAAAAATGCATAAGACATCATTTTTCGAACTTAAATATAAAAATCTGTAATATTTTTTGTCAGCAGTCTTATATAACTAGTTTCCATGGATTGTCGCAAAAATTGGCTCGTTCCAAGGCAAAAAATTTAAAAAAGTTCAATCTGTGAGAGTGTAGCTTTAAAGTGACATAAAACAAAATTATCAGTCAGATATAGTAATGTAGTAATGCTCTAGTTTTTCTATGAAACTATTTTTATGGGAAACATGTTTTAATCAATGAAGTTGACACACTATGGTTATGTTACTGTGTTTGAACTATCACTGTTAAGCTTTATATCCATTATAGTCTATGTTAATGTGATTTTAGCTAAAAAAAATTAAATATTAAATCTTACTTGTGCAGCACTCAACAGGTTTAGGAAGTATCGCTCGGTCAAATTGTATTGCAATAGTATGATTCACATGTCATTTAACATGACTCATGATAGATAATAAAAGTCATATTCACTGATCGTTTCTTATCTTAGTTTACATTTTCTTAACTTAACCTTATCTTGCTTGTCGTCTACCGGAATATAAAATGATAATGCCGCAACTCTGGGTACATTTAGCTGTAACGAAAACTATATTGTAAGTTTAAACATATTTCACAACGATTGTGAAACAAGTTATTACAACATTATATCAATCACTCTCGTTGGCACGAATTTACGCGACAGTGTGGTCGTGTGTTGTGGGGGAAACCGGAGAACCCGGAAAAAAAAACACTTGTCCGGCTTGGTGACCACATACCAAACTCACATGCGCCCAAGCCGGGAAACGAACCGGGTCGCCTAGTTGAGAAGCTCGTGCGCTAATCACTGCGCTAACCGGACACTATTATTTTATATATAGTATTACATTTAACGTCAACGATGATATCTGTATTGCAATATTGTACAAATAACTTAAAGGCATACTTTAATTAATAAATGCACCAATCAGTTGTAACCACAGCCCCCAATGTCCAGGGAATAGCGGGGACTTTGACTTTCGGTCCAGCCAAGCCCGGATAAAATCCCCGCCCTGCGGCTACGAACTGATGGTAAAATCCCCGCCAAATGCCCCCGCACCCCAGACACCCTAGATAATCCCATTTCCCGCTGACAAAGCCACGACAATCACCCGGTACAGCGGCGCCACCTGGAAGGTTGCAAGACGGCCCATTTCTCCGGCTATCTTCGGTATTCCCCCGGATCGGGGGGGGGGGGGGTCGTGGTTACAATTGACTGGTGCATAATAGCATAACACTCGTTTAGAACTGTAGCTATGTTCGTGCTAAAAATAAAGATGTTGTAGTATGAACATGTACCGGTGGCATACGGACCCAGATGGTCATGGTGTCATTGAGCGTGTCACGTGTTATGGTTATGTGTGACTTAAGCCGGTCTTATTTGTGATCGACGGTACCAAAATGAGGCAATGGAATGGATTTTGTATCAAACTGACATATTGTATTGATATACATATGTATAACTGTTATACAAATGGAGAGACGTACTTGTCACACGCTAACCATGGAGAGTCAAATGCATCTTTACTTTAATAGATTACATTATTTTATTAAATAATAATAGTAATTATGATGATCGATTCTATGGTTGCATATAATGGTATTATTACTGGTTATCTACCTTTTGATTTGCGAATTTCACTTAGTAAGTGGTAACACGAATCTTACTATGTTAACCAGTTCTGAGCACTTTCAAGCCTGTTTTTAGTCTAATGATATAAATCTTACCAAAAAGGTAACGCGAATATTGACTAGATAGCTCGATAATTATAGCGAAAATTGGTTAACAGCTTATCTTACGGCAGTTATATGCCACCATACGATTCGATTAAACGTCATATCACTTGTAAATGACAATGGCTTTTATTTTATTGATTATTCAAGCTCGACCAAATTTATGTTCCAGCAGGATCAAAAGATGAAAATCACTTTCATATTTGTCTTACGGTTGAACACAACCTTCCTGCAACTTTACACACACCAACCTCTGCAATTGGTCTTGATAGGGATTAGGCGCATTCCCTGTTGCAAACATGGCATCTGAAAGCGAATATGCAGCTTCCAGAATGTATAAAATGGACGCAAGTAGTAGTTTCGATCGAAGCTACGTGGTAATCATACACCATATTTCTCTAGTATGCAAATGATTATACTTTGACAATTTCCGAGCGGGGGTATGTTTCACGTTCTTGTAATAACCCTAGTATGATCGTTTTTATAATGAATTTCGCGTACACGCTACAATTCCATTGTTCAATGCATGCGAGTGTTTTCTTTGTTTGTGTCTACTCATAAACTTCAATATCGGAACGATAAACAATAAAATAGCGTTTTATATTACTTGTTAAGACAAATACATGGCGTATACTTTTACCGCGTTTATCAAACAAGCGGTCACCGGACTGCTAGCCTACTTCCTCTTTCGGTTGTCTTTCCATATTTGGACGGCAGCCCTACCTGGTTATTGATTTGGTCGGAGTTTGCTACATCTGCAGGACAGGTATTTGTATATATATCTTATTAAAATACATTAACTATGACATTACAAGTGTATCATGTATCTCTACATCGTTTTTGTTGATATATTTTGACCCATTTTGATATATACAGTATGTCATAAATGATTATCATATGCTTCAAGTGTATCATGTAGGGAATGAAAACTTAAAAAGAATCTAAGTATCAAATACACGCGACAATACAATCTAAAACAAAAAGCTCACATTTTATCAGTCTATAAGTAAGTTATCACGTAATACTGTGGAAATTCACAATCAATCAATCCACCCTTTTAAATGCATACATATATTATAATGTACATGTGTGATCAACGGTCAGATCAATCACATCAAATGCCAGTTCATACAGAACATAACTTGTTGCATTCACTATGTTGTTAATAATGGCTGAAGATTGCAGTCGCATAACCCATTTATCTTGGTAAACGCCATTCTCGTTTACCAGAGTGGTGATGCTATGCGTACCACAGACTTATCATGATCGTACCTCTGATTACTGAGAATGGGTAAATACATACGTATAGCCTTTATCTGTGTAAGTGTAACACAGGGGCATGATTTTAGCAAACTTATTGTGCACAATTTGAACATAATGAAAACATTTTTGTAGATTAAATTAATGCATACTTTGCTGACGGTTAAAGAATGTTCTAAATGGTGTTAAACGTAGTATATAATTCAGCTCTGGCGGCCGCGTTGTTCTCTTTAATAAAACAATTTAATTGCAAACACTTGATAGTCGTTCCCGGATGTTTTAAACTGAACAGCGGAAAATTACCACGCTGTTTTATAGATACGCATAGACTTTCATGGTGGCCTCTCTCCATTTATTCAAGCTACTGTTAACCGCTACACGAGTATGTCTGTAATGTTGTAAAGGAAATTAGAAAATCGAAATTCGGCCATAAGGTATTCTATATCGAAGCTGGCTTTTCATTTTTATCATTTATGTAGTAAATTGCTGACGGCAGTGAGTTTGTGATTGTTCTTAATTCAGAGAAGTAATTGATTCGAAGCAAACATTGAATGGAAGGCATCGGGAAGAAGAACAACTGCGTCGAGAAACGAAAGTTATAGAAAATGTAAAAAAAGGACAGAGAAGATGAAATAAAGGATTTAAAACAAGAAAATAGAAAATTAGAACGTGAAAAAGAAGAAGCGCTATTAAGGTACACAATTTTGCATTGGAATGTTTACTATTTTTAATTAAAATACTACCTACCAATTTCACAGTTTTACCTTCTTTCCATGTTGCTTTCATCTTCAGATTAAGTGAGCTTGTATCATTAAAACTTCGCGACAACAACCCAGATATCGTGGATCTTAGCGACGCCTACAGGCCAACGAAACTACCGGAAATGTTCAGTGACAATGAGTGGACCGCTGGTTTTATTGTAATGGAGGAAAAAGGATTTAAAGAGAGGCAGATAATTGATTTTCTTCTCGATGTTTTGATGGTAAACCGTTTAATAACTGAAGTAGAATGTCTTTTGTTCATATCCTTCTTGCATTATTTGTAACAGCAAAATAAAACACTGGATTATTCATACTTTTCGCTTATATAAGATTGAAAGTTAATGTGGATTTGCAGAAAATATGCTGTTTTTCATTTCAGGAATCGTTTATATTTTGTAGAACAGAACTTGATTACAACTGGCAGCTCATTAATCGATGGTATTTGGACGATGTAAGAATATGTCGTTGAAGTACAATACAATACAATACAATACAATATTCATTTATTTGTAATGTAAGCCCTCCAGTCCAAAATATATTCAAACAAGATTTTTCTATATGAGTGATGCTATATAAAATGTTAAACAATAATATACACAAAATGAGAATATTAATACAAATGCAAACATAAAAATTATTATTATATAGTTGATCAGTTGTAACATAACCTACAATCTTTTTCTATAAATGTGAAGCTATACGATAAATATATTGTTGAATAATGCATAAAATAAGGATAATAACACAAATCCAAAATTAATAATTATTGTATAATTGATCAGTTACAACATGGTACATAACTTAATGCTATTCACAAAATACATAATGAAAATATTAATACAAGTGCAAACAATAATTCGTATATAGATCTAGATCATCAGTTGCAACATAATACATATAAACTACACTCGCAATTTAGGTAGCATTAGCTCGACACGTACGTATATGCATGTATACATTGGGATAGTAATTTAAAACTTATGCATTTATAACAAGATACACATTACAATGAATTAAGAATTAAGATTTTTTTCTTAATTCGAATCCCAGTTTAATAAAATTTGCTAAATTAAAGATGCTCTCTTTTCTTGTGTCCGCCATTATAGTTCTAAACCTTTCACGGCTATTTACAACTGTATTAACTTCATCGAAATTCAAATAATTGTCTCTTAGTTCACAATACTTAGGACAGTCAATTAAAAAGTGAACTTTGTTTTCAATCACGTATACGTTACGTTCGAGACAAAAAGTACAGAATCTAAATTCTCGGTCGATATTTGAATGTCTTCCAGTATCTATTTTTAAATCATGACTACTGCACCGAAAGTTCGCAAAGGGCACGTTTACACATATATGGTAAATTTAATGACAAGTAACACTCGGGAGCCACAGTTGTTTTATAAATGCTATAACACAATGCCTTCGGTGAACTGCTAATATCTGATAGTATCTTCTGTCTGGAACAGTCTGAAACTCTAGTTTTGAACAGTGTTAGGAAACCGTCGGGGTTGCCTACACCATTAGCGGTCCATGCGTAGCCCAAGCCAAAACGAAACAACAGGCGTTTTACATGCGTTGCCCACGTTGTACGTCCCTGCTCATCCAAGTTTCTAAGCATTGCGTAACACTGCTTCGTTAAACGTTCTTCCGACATAACTGTTAGTTTGAGCGAATAGTTTACGCAGCGTGTCATGTAGCTGACGTTTAGAGGGAGACGTCCACATTCACTGAGGGCGAAAAAGTCAGCTACGTTGCGATTTAAACACAATATCCTTTTACAAAATAACGTGTGCACTTTTTCAATCTGATTACATGTTTCATAGCCCCAGATTTCAGCTGAATACACGAGAATGGGTTTTACCATGGCGTCAAATAATTTGAATGCATCTGAAAGACTAAAATAGCCAAACTGCTTCTAGTACGTGTAAATCATATTAACAACTTTAGTTGCTTGTAATGATAATACGTCTTTCGAGTTTGTCCATGATAGTTTAGGAGTAAAATAAGCTCCTAGGTATTTATAACAGTTAACCACTTCGATGCCGTTACCATTGTATGTCCACTTTTCATCATTTCTTAACGGTCCACCGTTTCTGAATACAATTATTTTAGATTTGTCAAGGTTAATCCTCATACCAGTTTCAGCGCAATAATTACTGATTTCATTAATCTGTCTCTATAGCTTAAATACCGTATCAGCAAAACTCGAAACGTCGTCCGCAAACAAAAAACAATATAATTCTCCCGATTCTTGCGATACAATTATACCATTTTGACATTGTCTATTTAAATACTTGACAAGGTCGTTAATATAAAGATTAAAAATTATTGTTGAAATCACACATCCCAGTCCCAATTTGGCATTCAAAGGACTCAGTAAGTCCCGTTAAGGAGGTCCCGGTAACCTTAACACATGATTTGAGCTGAGAGTAAATACTTTTAAACAACGTCATGAATTTGCCGTCAGCTTTTATACCCTTTCGCTGCAGGCTTTCCCACAGTTTACGGTGCACACAATTGTCAAACGCCTTAAGATAATCAAAATAAAACACATATAGGCGACCTTTCCGTTTGCTAATATACTTTTGGATAATAGATTGCAAATTAAAAATATTGTCTGTCGTGGAGTAATTTCTGCGGAACCCGGCTTGACTTTCATCAATAATGATATTTGATTCCGCCCAGTTTGTTAATCGGTCTGCAAAAATCTTCATGAATACTTTGCTAATACTACTACCCACTGAAATCGCCCTGTAATTGTTAAGGTCAGTTTTTGTACCTTTTTTAAAAACCGGTGTTATAATACTTTCAGCCCAGACTGATGGGTATTGACCTGTGTTCAAAATGTTATTAAACAACTTGTTTATGTAGGGTAGGGTAATATGGATTGTGCTTTTAAGCATTTCTATGCATACTCCGTCCACACCGGAAGCACAACCGCTCCGGAGAGATTTAACGCTGCTCACGATTTCGTCATCAGTGATGTCATTATCAAGCTTTACGTCATCAACTTCTATGTATAAGTTATTGAACATATCTGGATTGTCTCTTGTTTCCGTGTTATCAGTAAATAACTCCCTGAAATAGTGTAACCAAGTCTCTCCTTCAATGGGCACGGATTTACAAGTCTTTCTAACTGAGGACTTAATACAATTCCAGAAAAAGTTAGCGCTTTTACGATTTTGAATCAGCTCATTACGCATGTTACTTTCATACAAAAGTTGTTTTGCTCGGCATAAGTTCTTAAAGCATTGTTTATTGGATAAATATACTTCTAAATCAGATTTAGAATGGGAATGCCTGAATTTCCGCAAACTGTTGTATTTCAGATATTTAGAACGCGTGCATTCTGAGTCCCACCACTTTGGCTGATCGTTCGTTGCGCTAGTGCCGCGTGAACTGCTATTTGTACGAGGTTTCGACTTTATGTTAACACCAGCATTTTGTAGTATGTCTATGAAGCTATTAACACTTCCGGCAATGTTTTCGTCACATATATTGTTCATAAAAGGAGTAAATGACGATGCAAATGCTTGAACAAAATTCTCGCGAAATGTTTCATTCCATTTATAAGTATGAAATGCGGTGAGATTTCCATTTGATTGGCTATCAGTTACTTGATTCTCGAAACGCGTTCCGAGGGATAACACGCAAGTTAATGGAAAATGATCCGAATAATCGCAATCTTCCACTCCGAAATCTCTGTTAATATGGAATAAGTCCGTTGAGGCTATAATGTAGTCCACAACACTGGATCCCCCATTTGCCGTGCACGTAACGTTACCGACCAGGTCCCTAAACAGCCTTCCATTTAGAATGTGAATTCCTAATGTACAACACAGTGCGATGAGCGAAACCCCAAACTTATTGCATTTCTCATCGCAATTACGACGCTGAATATTAAACGGGTCACTAGGGTAGTCGACGTCAGCGTTGAAAACGTAATTAATGTCGTCATCGGGGATAATGTCTTGTAATCTACCGATGCGAGCGTTCATATCACCGGCCACCATGAGAGCGACGTCACCAAGATCCGAAATAATGCACGTTAATTTCTCTGACAGTATGTCGATGCCGTTAGATACGTCGTTGTCGTAAATTGGAGAGTTCTCAGGCGCGACGTAACAACAGAAAAGAACAACACTTGTTTGCAGCATGGAGATACGTTTATCAATATAAAGCACAACGCATTCCTGGAACTCTGGGTAGATACGTTTAATAAGACCAGCAGCACACAGCTCGTTTTTCACGAAGACCGTAACTCCTCCGGATCCTCGCACACATTTGGAAGTCCTTGGACAGTCAAAGTTTGTGTACCCAGGAAGGAAATTTTCAAAACTGTCGTTTACGGTTTGCCACGTTTCGTACAAACTAATTTTATCATGACGTTTACAAAATGTGATAAACTCAAGATTTCCTTAATCCTTATTTAAAGAACAAATGTTTAAAACGTTGTATTTACAGCATTTTGGGCCTTGACCGGAATCCTATTTACTCGCAAGAATAGGACTTTTACTGTCTTTACAGTAGGTGTACATTTTACCATCAACAACCAGTTTATCTAACTTAAAGTAAGCCAGTTTCCCGGAATCAATGCACTCTTTGAAGAAGGGATATAAATCGGTTCTTGCTTTTGATATTCTCTGAGGGAGATCTTCTGATATGCGAAACGGCAGGTTTGTCGACTTACGTTTCGTGCGGAATTTAGACAGGACGGTTTTCCTGTCTATGTAGTTTGCAAAACGGACATGTACTGGTCTAGGGGATTGTTTTCCGGGTAAGCGATGCATGTCTTCAAAACTCATGTTTGAATTATCAATGCCAAGGTCGTCTCTGACGAGTTTGCGCACGTTGTCATCTAGTTCAGCTGACCTGAGATCAGATGACGTGGCACTCTCTTAAACAATAGACATTTTCTTAGTAAGTGTATTTACCTCAGCAGATAGCTTTATATTATGTTCCTTCAATACTAAGTTTTCATTTTTGAGATCTGCTACAGATTTTTCGAAAGTATCGAACCTACGGTCCATGTTTTTTACATCACGCCGGATTTCAAGCAAAATTTCCGTCATAGTAAGCTCAGATCCAGGCTCCGAGTCGCTCACATCTGTGTTCCCATGCAGGTCTTCGGAAAGACCCGCTAATCGATCCACATCACGGCTGTTTCCGGTTTGATACCACGTACTAACGGACGTCTGAGGCAGTGGTAGCTCAGACCTCCGAGTGGCGCGATCCCCTCGCGCTTACGGCTGCTGTTGGAAGTCAGGTCCTCCCATGGCCCCGGCGGTGGATACCGACGGGGGGTTCGTTGCTGTAGTGCTAGCTGCGAGTCGCTGCCCTCCACGGCCACGGGCGGTAGCTGGCCCGGGGTCAGGTTCCCCAACCTCAGCCAACAAAAGGTAAAATAATGCAATACGAAGACACAGGGATACATATTTTAGCTTTAAAGTCTTGAGTTTACACTTCGTTTAGATTGGCTGTGAAAATGTCCAAATGTGGATACGCCAGGCTTGCAGAGAAATTCCCATCGTAATTTGCTTGGATATCACTATCTAAAAGAGTTCAGACTTCAGCAGGTAATCCAATATACTATTGCAAGTTTTCTTGTAAAATGTTTGTAAACAATACCTTGCTGTATGATCAAGATCTAGCTCACTCAAATACCATTGTCGGTTTTCCCGTTTGACAACTGATTTCCATCTTTTATGTTATACCTGTAAATAGTCAATTATGTCATTTTTTAAATTTGGAACTTGGCTTAGTATACACTCTGTTTGTGCGCAACATTTTGAAATAGTATCATAAATGCTTGTGTTATATCGCTTATTGTTTTAGAGTTTACCCAACAACGATAAGGTTAAGAAGAGTCTTAAAGATGCCCGGAAAGCCATAATTCCCAACTTAGTGCCTGAAATGGAACAGGTAGGATATTTGATTGATTTGAATGGTATATCAGTACTTACATATAATCGTGAACTCATGGTTATTGCATGTCTCGAAATTCATTGTTCTTATAAATTTTAGTTATGATCGGCAAAAATTGCAAAGACGAGACGCTGTGTGTGATATTGTCAACCAGTGCATTTGCACAATATGTGGCGACTTGTATAAAGCTGTGTTTGTTGATGAATGCAAACGACCCTCCGGTGGTCATTTCCTATCCCGGGTGGGTCTCGTGTGAAAAACGAAGCAACTCAACCGAAGGAAACGACGATCAGAATATGGCACAGTCTGATGGAAGCTTTGCGGAGGTCCAAGAAGAAAAGGGCAACGCTTCTTTGACAGGAGCCAGGGAGACGCAACATTTTAGCAAAGATTTATTTAAAGAGTACACAAAGAGAGGAAAATTCGTGAAGTTCTATGTTTGGCCAGTGGTATATCTGCATGAGAATGGGCCTTTGTTAGCAAAGGGTATTGCTCAAGGTACTGAAGAGAATATTGATGGTGATCAGCTTTGGGAATGGTATAAAGAATCCGACTATAACGATTTGGATGGAATCAATTGTGTTTTTTAACATAAAATAATAATCTTATTGCAGCTGTGCAATAACTCAGCAGAAAACAGAAAAAGGAAACTATCCGTTCTTGAATTCAGTGTTGTACTTTTCTTCTGCAGAGTTAAAGTTTGTTATCGTTTTGACCGATAGCAATTTATATTTAATCTACGATACACATGAGAGTACATAGATAGATTTATTTCGGCAATGAGTGCATAACATGAACAATCAAAACAACATGTACAGTAAATAGAAAAATATTACATACATGCAAATATGACTGGTCCATGGCCTGCACACCAGCGTCAAGGATAACTCAACTAAATTGGGCCACAGAGAGCCCTTATATCCATTGAGATCCTTTATGTCGGTGGCATGATATTGAGAGTCATTTTTAACTGAAATAAATATAATTAAGACCACACATGTATACAATTATATCGCTTTAAATTAGTATCACCGTAAGTGGATTGTTTGTATTTTATCATAAGTATAACATAAAATAGTCGTTATATTTTTCGACTTTCACCTCATTCGTCCATAATGTAGCTGCCTTTGGGATCAGTTATAATACCTGACGATTTTTGAAAATAGAAAACCACATTAGTCGATACGAGGGGTGTTGAACTTGCTGTATTTAAGTCGGTGGTGAGGGAGTGTTCAATTTTAGCCGGTACGGGGGCGTTGAAAGTATTGCAATTTAGCCACTTCTGGAGGCGTTGAAAGTGTTGCACTTTAGCCGGTCCTATGGGCCATTGAAAGTGTTCAAATTGAACACTTTACTAGTGTGGGGGCGCTGAAACAGGTCCGCCAGGTTTCGCTCAATCGGTAGAGCGTTGGACTGTGAATCGGACAACCCGGGTTCGATTCCCTGGCGGACTAGGTCACTTCTGTTCTGATTGGTTATGAATCCTTTCTTCGATAATTCGCACTGTACCACTGCCCCTGGCATGTACAGAAGTTGTCAGTTCCTTGCAGAGGTGAAGGCACCTAGTACTGGTTAACCGCCTGATAGTCTGCCCAGGATAGGTGTGCGGTGGTTGAACTGCCACTCTAGGATCCTTCAATGTGCTCACGCCGGAACCCGGAGTATAAACTACTTACACCACCACCACTGTTGTATTTTACCCACTTTTGGCGGCGTTGAAAGGATTAAAATTTAGCAGGTACCAGGGGCGTTGAAATTGTTGCAATCTAGCCGGTACTAGGGGCGTTGAAATAGTTCCAATTTAGTAAGTATTATGGGGCGTTCAATGCATTGCTTTAGCCGGAACTTTGCGGCATTGAAAGTGTTGAATTTAGCCGGTACTTGGGACGTTGTAAGTATTGTATTTTAGCTAGTACTAGGCTGCGTTGAACATGTTCATTTTGGCCGGTACGGGTGGCATTGAAAGACTTGCAATGTAGTCGGTACTAGGGGGCGTTAAAGGAGTTGTACTTAAGCCGTTTTAGGGCCTTGAATAAGTTCCTATTCAAACTTTATTGAAGGGCGTTACAAGTAATTATTTTTAGCCAGAACTATGCGGCGTTGAAAGTGTTGTGTTTGAGCCGGTAAACATGGGGTGTGAAAGTGTTGCATTTAGCCGGTGATTTGGGTGTTAAAAGTGTTGCAAATAAGCCGGTATTTCAGGCGTTGAAAGTGTTGTATTTTGTTATGAACTAGGCGTTGTTAAAAGTGTTGCAGTTAGCCGTCATTTGAGGGACTTGAAAGTGTTGCATTTTGGCCGGTACATGGGGTCATGGTAAGTGTTGCGTTTAGCCGGTATTGGAGGGCGTTGGAAGTGTTGCAATGAGCTGGTACTAGAGGACGTTGGAAGTGTTGCAATCAGCTGGTACTGGAGGGCATTGAAAGTTTTGTAATGAGCCGATATTAGAGGACGTTGGAAGTGTTGCAATGAGCTGGTACTAGAGGAAGTTGGAAGTGTTGCAATGAGCTGGTACTGGAGGGTGTTTAAAGTTTTGTAATGAGCCGGTATTGGAGGGCGTTGGAAGTGTTGCAATGAGCTGGTACTGGAGGGCGTTGAAAGTTTTTTAATGAGCCGGTATTGGAGGGCGTTGGAAGTGATGCAATGAGCTGGTACTAGAGGACGTTGGAAGTGTTGCAATGAGCTGGTACTGGAGGACGTTGGAAGTGTTGCAATGAGATGGTATTGGAGGGCGTTGCAAGTTTTGTAATGAACCGGTATTGGAGGACGTTGGAAGTGTTGCAATGAGCTGGTACTAGAGGACGTTGGAAGTGTTGCAATGAGCTGGTACTGGAGGGCGTTGAAAGTTTTGTTATGCGCTGGTACTAGAGGACGTTAGAAGTGTTGCAATGAGCTGGTACTGGAGGGCGTTGAAAGTTTTGTAATGAGCCGGTATTGGAGGACGTTGGAAGTGTTGCATGTTTGCAGGTACAAAGGAAATTTGAATTTTTGTTATCTAGCTGGTAAACGGGCCGTTGAAAGTGTTGTATGTTAGCCGGTAGAAGGGGCCGTTGAAATGTTGCATTTTGGCCGGTACATGGGGTCATTGAAATATTTGTAATTAAGCCGGTATTTAGGGCGTTTAAAGTGTTGCAATTTAGTCGGGACTAGGGGACATTGAAAGGGTTGCAATTTAGTCCGTACTCAAGACGGTAAGAGTGGTGTATTTCAGCCGGTACTTATGGCGTTAAAAGTGGTGCCAAATAGCCGGTATTTGAGGCGTTGAATGTGTCGTATTGGGGTGGTCGAAAGAGTTGCGTTTTGCCCGGTACAGGGGGCATTAAAAGTTTTGTTTTTTTAGCCGGTAATGGGGCGTGGAAAGAGTTGTTATTTATTTCAAAGTTATATTTATCACTCTTGTTGGCACTATGTTACACGATAGTGGGGTCTTGTATTGTTGGGGAAACCGGAGTACCCAGAGATACCAACTTGTGCGGCTTGGTGACCACACACCTTAATCATATGCTCCCAGGTCGAGAATCTAACCCGGGTCGCCTAGGTGAGAAGCCAGTGCGCTAACTTCTGTACAAACCGGACAATATATTGTTCTTACATCGGTGGGGGATATGTCAGTCTGCGACAGCTCTTGTTATCATATAATTTATTTTTATTTAATATTGATAACAGCATTTAAAGCCTTTTTCGTTTTTTGCTAAAGCGACAGATATAATGTTCCCCAAAATATTCGCGAAATTGCAGTCCGAATATATTCCTGTTGCAACGTAAACATTGTTATCATGTCACTGATATTTCAATTAACATGTTAAGATGAACATCGTAAGGTATATTTGAAAGTTACTCATAGAAAGGAGAATAAAGTTAATTTGTTCATGGTCTTGATTCAAAATATAAGTTAGCCGTATATAAAGTAAGCAAATAATTTGCGTTTTTTTATTTCGTTCCTTTTTTCTTTAAATGAAACAAATAATGTGTTTATGTTTATTTCACCTGCTCGCTCTTGAGCCCAAAATCCGTCAAAGAAAAAAATAATTGTTTAAAGGCCACACGACTTATGGTGAACTGTTTTAAGTTTAATTTCGCTGTCCATTTTCCGAGTTCAGCTGGCATCATACGACGGACAGCGTGTTGATGTATATTGTGTAAATACATATTTAAAATAAATGCAAATCACATCACCCCCACCCCCCATTTTTAAAAATAAATATTATCAACTATGAGGATCTTAACCAAATTTATTTATTCTTGCCTAAGACAAGGAAAACAATAAGTATCGCTTGTGTTTGTAATTTACTTCCTCTTTCGATTTACTAAATGGGAACGACGGGGCACAAATACCAGAGAGTTCCCCTTTCAGATACAGATTCCACAGGGGACATGCGATACAGATGGATATGCTGTCAAGGTTTGAATGATATTATCTTTATTATTAATGTTCAAGCTCTCTCTATCTTTTTATAGATGACATATTTTAATTGACACGATATTGTATAATACTTACTGGGATGGAAAGGTAGCTAGCATGACAGTATTGTATATCAAAATATGTTTCTTGTCAACATTTTGGGTCGAGAATACTAGCTGCTTTTAAGATGTGCATATTTAAACGTGATCTATCATTTTGTATTATTTAATGTACACTTTAATTGTCATGGAAATAATAATAAAACGACGACAAACTAATTATACAAACAGTTCTTATGGCCGTTTTTGTACATGGTTATTTTCAACGCAGGCATCAACATTTTAACCTACTTTAAGTAATTGGCTGAATACCATAGCTAGTCTTTAATTGGAAATGGGTATGAACGAGTTACTTAAGTAACGTAAATTATGTATTTTTGCTGTAACTTTATTTTTTGCGTTAAAGTTTTAGTTGTCCTATGTATCTTCATTGCACTCTACAAAAAAGTAAAACGAAAACGTGACGGACGGGTAACCCGGCTAGGTAAGTGTGGGGCGTTTACTTATGACTGTAAAACCATTTTTGTTTTAAACAACTATGGGCTTAACCATATACACATCTAGTTACTATCTAGTTTTCGTTCTTTAAAGGCGATTAACTATGATTATATTTCTTCACAGACTTCCGGGAGTGCCTGACTATCATTTCTTCCTATTTCCGCGAGAACAAGTGTGTCAAGTTTCTCAGGTAAATATAATATCACTCATAAAGATGTCAACTGTTCAAATCTTAGATATGATTATTGAAATATATTATATTACTTAACACTTCTGTAAGTGGATGTTAGTTTAGATTTTGTTTTAAGTAGTGTGTAAATGAATCTCTCTAAATATTTTTTATCCTATGTTGGACTGCAAAGTCTTACCGTCTTTTTATTCTAACAGAGAGTTTGTACGAGGATCCGGGCATCAATATACAGAATTACGAAGTGTTATAACTGAACGAGAAAACAACGAAGAAGTAATACATCAGTTGCGGGAAGAAATAGAACAGAAAGACAATAAGATACATGAACTTCAAGAAATAAATCGAGCAACTGAACTAGACAAACGTAATGCAGAGTTGGAAAAACAAGAAGCTTTAACAAGGTTAGTGGATATTTTTCCGTGAATGTCAATTATGGATGCAGCACCGGAAAAGGGAACCTGATGTATAATTTCTACCATGCCATTTTAAATAAGTTACTAGTATGTATATACGTGAATATCTGTCAAACAAAAAATTCCACCACTTCATTCAAAATATGTTATCTATCATTGCAGATTGAGCGAGTTGATGTCCGTAAAACTGCGAGACAACAATCCAAATATCGCAGATCTTAACGACCCTTACAGACCAACAAAGTTGGCTGAGATGTTTAGTGAATTGTACGACAACGAATGGACAGCCCTTTACACAGTATTAGAAGATTTGAAGCTCAAAGACAGACACATTATTAACTTCTGTCTTGACGTTTTCATGGTAACATTTACAAACAATTTCAACCTTTTTTTCACATTTCTCTGTTGTGAAGTAGCAGCACTTTAGGTCTTTAAATTATATATATTAACAACATAATGCTCAAAACAAATTGACAACCAATTCTGTTTTTATACTTTCAGCTGTCATTCACATTTTGCCAAACGGAACTTGAAGCTAACTGGCAGTTAGTTTCCAAATGGTATTTGGACGATGTAAGTTCAGGTATTTACAGTTTATGGTTTTTAAATTACAAAGCAAAACGTTAGTCTTGCTGTTATAACTTGTTACAACGAGCTATTAAAGGTTCATAAATAATCATTAACGTTTTCTATACGTTTTTTTCAGAATTTACCTAACAACCAAGCTGTGAAGAAGGCGTTAAAAGATGGTAGGAAGTCATTGGTTCAAAGTCTGGTTCTTGAAATGGAAAATGTAATACCTTAATAAATGAATGATTGAATGAATGCAAAAATGAAATCATTATTTCACCAGTATCATTTACGTAGATGTTACAGCCATTTCTCTGTCTTCATTTTTTTGTCTTCTTTTTTAAAATAAAAAGTTTACCTTTATTTGACAAGCAATATGTCTATTGTTCATTTCAGAAATTGTATATCTTGCTCTGTGATTTTTGCAAACTCGAAAGCCTTCAGTTTGTTTTGTCGAGCGGTGAAATGAAAGAATACGTGGCAGGTTGCGTAAAATTGAGTTTGATGATGAACGCGAACGATCCACCGGTGGCCATTGACTGTCCGGGCTGGGTTCCATGCATATCGCAGAAAGAGTCAATCTATCAGCCGAAACATGAAGAAGAATCCGATTTACACAAACAAGAAGTAAATGCACAAATTCCCTCCAACGTTGGAGGTGATGGCAGCAACCAGAATAGTACATTGGATCTTAAAGATAGGCTGGATTTCAACAAAGAACTGTTCAAAGAATACACTGTTCGAGGGAAATACGTGAAATTCTTCGTGTGGCCAGTGATGTACCTGCACAAGAACGGTCCGGTGTTGGCCAAGGGAATAGCTCAAGGTGACGAAGACAAAATGATATCAGATGATGACCACCGATGGGTGTGGTGGAAGACCTCCGATAGTTTGTAAATAAAAACGAGTGTACTTAATAGTAAACTAATAGGGGTCAGAATTAAGTTCATTTTATATGCACGAGAAAGAATCCGCTTCGCACAAGACCTTGGTTCCTTATATATTACACTGTAAATTTGAATCTATTGTTTTTATACATACTAGTATGTAAACGAATGTACCGTTTTATTAAATGTGTGTGTTAATTTATTCTTATTTGGTGGCTGAATTGGACGCACTGACACCGGATTGACAAACTCAAGCTATTATTTATTTCATTTAAAAAAAAAATCTTATAATTCTAAACTCATTTTACAGATATGTGAAAAAATCAAACTTATGTTTCATAAATATGCACTTTGTACTGTCTATATATTCTACAGTTTATAGACAGTACGCGGTGTATATTTATGAAAACAAATATTTTTTCAATAATTTGTCACATTTCTGGCTTTGTTATTTTAAGTTTATAAGAATCATAAGATTTTTTATATAAAAATATAAGTTTCCGATGGCAGTGATTGGACGCCATCTTGATTGATTATGTGGCTTTATAAAACAAATGTTTATTAAGATATCTAAATGTGATGCAAAATGAATTGTTGTGTTAATTGTTATGTTAAAACGAGATACATGAGCACAAAAACTAATGGTATTTGCAACAAAAACAAATTCTATATTCATTTTTTTTTGTCTTGGCGGCTAGTTTTGACGCCATGAAGGCCTAAATTTGGTATGAAATATTTAAGAATTCATTAGTTTGCACTTAAGATTCATAATGGTATATGTTTTGCACAAGAACTAAATTAAAATTTGATTTGAATACATGTTGATTTGGGTAGTATTTGGTGGCCATCTTGGACGCCATGTTGAGTGTCTCGATTTCCCAAGAAGTGGAACGAGGCCATCTTCCGGATTACTTAACTAGAGGGTCTGAACAAATTTAAAATCCTAAACATCTTTTATACACTCCATTGCAAGCTACTCGATTTCCGCTGCCGGATTATAAAGCCAAAATACATCAAACCATTCATTAAAAGTTGTTCCACGGAAATGTATCGAAACAAGCAATCATATATTTAACAAGAAGCATTTCATCAGTTTCTGATATCGTCCTGTTTGTGGAAGGACGTCTAAAACACACAAGCGGTTCGAGGGGGGGGGGGGGGATGGGCCGGCACTCCTCGCCTCGAACCACTGGTGTATTGGTCGTCTTTTTGTCATACAGGGCGATATAAAAAACCTGAAGTTATGCCTCTTAAATCGCCAAAGATTTTTTTATAGAAGACGAAAAGTAATAAAGTACACCTATAATGCACCATTTCGGAATAGAAATTTTAAACCAATTACATTTCGGTTATGAGGTATGGGTGCAAGTCAAGAGGTTACGCTCCCCTTTAACTTCTAATCCTGGATCCGCCAATGTAATAGAAAGTTACTCGTATTCCATAAACAGAAAAGAGGTTAAAACTACAAGTAAATAATACATGCGTTTTTTTGTTTTTAGTAATTCTCTTGTATGCGACTCTTATTTGAAGTCACGAAATAAAGAGAGTTTATATGAATCGAGAAACGTATAATTATGCTCCCTTTAAAGAAGAGTGGGTATATTGCTTTGCACATGTTGGTCGCTCGGTCGGTCGGTAGACCAAAGCTTGTCCGAGTGATAACTGGACAATTCCTGGACCTATGACAAATAGAACACCCCTATTGTTTTTATGGGTCTTTGAGTCAAAGGTCAAGGTCACAGTGACATTGAATACGAAAAGGTTAACACGTCAATGTTTGCACCCACAGACTTGACTTGGAGGTTGGGCCTGACCCGTAGATGATCTCTGTTGATTGTAGGGGTCATCGAGGCAAAGGTCAATGTCACAGTGACCTTGAACGCAAAACTCCTGTCTGTGTGATACTTTGACAATGCCTGCACTCATGGCCCTCAAACTTGACATCTAGGTTGGGGTGACAAGAAGATGACCCCTATGCATTTGGAGGTCATGGAGGAAAAGGTCAAGGTCACAAATCATATGGGTCATTAAAATGTAGGTCATATTTACTTATTCCTTGCTGCTGAGAGGATACATGTTTATCTGCAAATATAATTCATCACCTGAACATGATTAAAAAACTGTATCTACAATCCTCAGACTTTGAATGATCAAAATCTTAAAACTGCCTCAAATGCATCCAATGTCAATGACAAATCAGCTGTCTTTTCGGTCCATGCATATTTCATTCAATTGTCTAAATATTCTTAAAAACATGGCCCTCAGGAGGGTTATAATGTTTGACAAACAGCTCTTGTTTTACACTATTTATCAATCTTGTAATTATTGTAATGAGGTTAAAAATGTCATAATCAGGCGTATGAAACACTTTCATATCAGAGGTACACTGAATTTCCCAAGCGAGGTCCCTATGCTCTGGGACACACATGGGGTTGAGGACGTGGCCATTTCCGAGCAAGGGAATATGTCGCACCTATACCAAAGCGCATTAGCCGACGGTGTTAAAGTCTCTAAAATAATACCTGTTCTTATACAATATATTTAAAATTTTGAACTAGACTTTGTAAAAAAAATCTGAAATTATTTTGTTCGCAGCATTTCAAATTGAATCGTAAATCTGTGCATTATATCACTTATTGTTTACGCAACAACTATTAAGTAAAGAAGAGTCTTAAAGATGCCCGGACAGCCCTATTTCCAAACTGTTGACCGTTTAAAAGTGCCGCGAGACGCTGTGTTCGATTTTGTAAACCAGTACTTTCGCACAGTGCGTGGCGATTTGCATAAAGCTGTGTGTGCTGATGACTGCAAACGGACCTCCGGTGGTAATTTCCTGTACCAGCTGGGTTTTGTGTGACCAGCTTAAGGCAAAACGATGCGACTCAACCGAAGGAACAAAGGATAAAAATATTGCACAGTCTGATGGAAATCTAGGGATGTGCAAAGTTAAAAGAGCAATGCTACCTTCACGAAAACAAGGGAAGCGCAAATTTTAGCAAATATTTATTTAAAAAGTAAACGCAAACAAGGAGAATTCGTGAAGTTCTAGGTATTGCCAGTGGTATACCTGCTAGCAAAGGGCATTGCTCAAGGTGCCAAAGAGAACATTGCTATTGATCAGCGTTGGAAATGGTGGCAAGATTCCGATCTTAACAATCAATTGTGTATTCTAACCTAAACACCATTGCAGCTGTGCAATGACCCATAGGAAAACCCTAATAAGAAGCTATCTCTTCTTGAATTCAGTGTTATACTTTTTCTGCATTGTTTAAGGCTGCTATTTTAGACCATATCAATTAATATTTAAACTACGATAAGGCATAAACTGTCAAATGAAAATGCTTGTTATATTTTTGTCTTTGACTTCATTCGTCCACAGTAAAGAATTGCAATTCAGCCGGTACTAGGGGGGCATAAACAGTGTTTTATTTTAGGCGGTAAATGGTAGGGGGGTGCGTTGAAGGAGGTGCATTTTAGCCGGTCCAAGGGGGGCGTTGAAAGTATTAGATTTTAGCCAGTATAAGCGAACAATGAAAGAGTTGCAATTTAACCGGCAATTTAACCGGCAAAAAGGGGCGTTGAAAGAGTTGCATTTTAGCCGGTACTTGTTTGTTGAAAGTGCTGTATTTTATCCGGTACTAAGGAAGTTTAATTTAACCAGTGAATGGGAGCGTTGAAAGGATTGCAGTTTAGCCGTAACCAGGTGGAGTTGAACGAGATGCAATTAAGCCGATACCAGGGACCGTTGAAAGAGTTGCATTTTACCCGATACTCGGGCGTTGAAAGTTTTGCATTTTAGCCGACAAGTAGGTATGGGCGTAACGTTGATAGGGTAGTGATTTCGCCGTTTCTAATTCGATTTGAATCTGTTTTAATAACCATTGCAGTGAACAAACAGTGTCTATAAATCCATCCAGACAGTTATCTGTCAAACCTTCCGGGCTGATATTAAAGAGATACATGATATATTTTATATAACTTCGATATTGATTACAATGGCATTTTTTTTATTCTAAAGCGACAGTTTCTAATTGCACAAAATACATCGATGTAACAACAAAAACAATATTATCATGTCACTGGCAGTTTTATAAACATCCAAAGTAAAACTTCGTGTCCGTAACACTAACCTAACCCTATGTGTGTTTTGTTTTAAAATATAGTGGCTGCCAACTGTTAACTGGCTGCCAATTGTCAGCTGGCTGTCATCTGTTAACTGGCTACAGGCTGCCAGCTGGCTGCCAACTGTTAACTGGCTGCCAATTTCCAACTGCTTTCGACTTTATCCGGTCCTAGTTTTTAACTTAATGAAAAACAGTTTTTATTTTTATGTAACACGGTCGCTCGAATTTCTTGCGACTAGAATCCGCCGAAGAAAAAATAATTGTTTTAAAGGCCACACGCCGTATGGTGAACTGTTTATGACTTTAATTTCCCCGTCAATTGTCCGACTTTAGCCTGTGTCATACAAAGGAGAGCTTGTTGGTGTATATTGTGTAAATATAGATTTAAAATAAATGCATTACACATCAAATGCCTCTCCCCAATCAGCGGCGTACCTGCCCATACGCCTATACGTCAGTGCGTTTAAATGAAAATAAGGACTTGAAAAAATAAAAAAGGTTTTTAGGGGGGAAAATGGACTAAAAATCGAACCCTTGGCCTTACCCGGGTGAGGGCTAGACTATACACAACTGACGAACACATTTATAATAATTTTTAATCATGTATTTTTGATTTTTACGAATAGATAATTAATGATTTCACTGTAATTTACTCTGCGAGCGCCCCAAAATACATTTTTTCCCGTACCCGCACCTGCAAGAGGGGGGGGGGGGGGCACACCCTCCTCCAACCTCCCCAGGGCGTATACCTCAAAATAGCCCAGGAACGCCCCTGCCAATATTATCAGTTTGGGATCATAGCTCAATAAATTTATACTTGTTATCTCAAAGGGAAGTAATCAGTATGGCTCGGGTTCACTGAAGTAGAAATGTAATTTACTTCCTCTTTCGATTTACTAAATGGGACCGACAGGGCATAACTATTAGACTCTACCCTTTTCCAATACAGATTCCACAGTGGACATGAGATGCATCATCCTATGTAGTCCAGGTTTGAATGATATATTATCTTTATTAGTATTACTAACGTTCAAGCGCTCTCTACCTATAGATGAGATATGTGAATGTTCAAGATATTGTATAAAACATGCTGATTTGTTTGTTTGTTGAAGGTAGCTAGCATGACAGTACGAAACGGTTTATAAAACTATTGTTTCTTGGGTGGGTTGGTTTTTGGTTGGGTGTTGTTTTTTTTGGTTGGATGGATGGAACATGAATGGATTGATGGATGGTGGGATGGATTGATGGATGGATGGATGGATGGATACATAGATAGATACATAATTTTCTTTTCATCGACATTTTTATTGATATATAGGTTTTTGTGATTAATGATCATGTTCCAATCATTCTTTTTCTTATGTTTTAATTCTTTATTATTATTATTATTATTATTATTATTATTATTATTATTATTATTATTATTATTATTTAATTTGTATATTTATTTATTTCATGCTTATCGATGAAATATGGGGTTTAAACAGTGAAATAACAACAGTGAAAAATATCAATTTGGTATTTTCACTGCAAAATAAGGAGTGAAAATATCAACTTTCAGAACTACTTTTAAATTCCTTTGTAGTTACTTGCCTTGATCAAAACAAAGCACTGGACTTTGAACCAGTAAATGTTGGCAAAAAAATGTCTAAAAAAATAATGTTTTATAAATTTAAATAAATATATATTTGGAAATTCACAACTTACCGTTTATTACCGGTTATTCCGTTTTTCAAACATTTTCTTGATCTTTGAAGCTGAATGTTCGAACATTTGCTTTCATACCAAACAAATTACATACAAAAACAACTGTTCGAACATAAATAGAATTTTATATCATCGTTCAAATGTATTTTGAACTGTTTGATCGGTGTAGTAAGTAAAATGAGCGTCCCGAAAAATTCACGCAACAATTTACAGATAATCCGATATTTTTACCCCACCCACACCTAAAAATTTGTCAACAAACTAGCGTAGTTCAATCTTTATCTGGAAAACAAACCTGAAACAGACTGGTCTCTGACAGTAAGATGACTGAATATTAATTTACTTTGAAACACATGCAGTCTTAAACTAAGAAAAATATTTAAAATCTAATGAGTAACCGCATTTGTTTTGCTTTCACATTTGACCTTCCAAATTTTCATTCTAAATTAGCGGCGCAGTAATTTTGTTTTTTATACATGGCCTACTTAAAATAAAAGTGTTTTTATTATTTTTTTGGAATATATGTGCACTTATATAACTTCATTGTTTACTGTTGCACTAAAAAACGAGCGAATATTAAACTATAAGAATGAATAGCAGAGAACTATTTTTCAGCAAACCGAAAATAGAAAAGTTGACCGCTATGATTTTGCATGAGGGGCGCCCCACGGGTAGCGGCGTAAAAACCCAATCTTTTCAAAAAAGGGGGTAATTCAGAAATATTTTTTTTAAATAAAACTCCGAAAATAAGCATAAAAGAAACAGAAAATTTGTTTATTTCAGTGTAAGATCATATTCACACTCGTGATCATAGAAAAACTACATTTGTAAAATATTTTTTTCTATGACACTCGTGAAATAAAATACGTTCTTGCACTGAAATAAACAAATATCCTCTATTATTATTATTATTTTATTTATTTATTTTTTATTTTATTTTTTTGTGTGTGTGTGTGTGGGGGGGGCATGTCAAATACAGTTGGTCCTGTCAACGTAACTGCCGTCTGTGATTTGAACTAGGGATGGAAATGGTAACAATTGGGAGAATTTCCTGCGGTAATTGTTACGTACTTTGTTTGTGAAAACAAAATTAAATGACGACAAACTTGTTACAAATACACGAAGTTTTGTATGGACATTTATTGTATATGAACATTTTCAACACAGGCGTCAACCCTTTTAACTTACAACGGGGCAAATAGCTTGGTCGAAAGCCATGGCTAGTCTTTAATTGGCATTGAGGATGAACAAGTTACTTAAATTCATTATTTTGTTGCTGTAAATTAATACATTTATGTTTTAGTTGGCCGGTATGTCTACATTCTCTACAAAAAAGTCAAAATGATACGTGACAGAGGGGTATTTTGGACAGGTACGTACGAGAGGTTTGCGACTGTAAAACCGCTTTTTAAAAGAACATCTTTTAAAGTGACTCTCGTATTAAAAATCGATACAAACATATATATGTTTAACAGACATATACTTTGAGTAATAAACCTTTTAACTACTAACTAAATAATGCATTTATGGAAATATTAATTACTGATAAAAAGATTGTACAGGTAGACTCTCTGTGTATTAAATAGCTGAAAATGAAACAAATATTAATTGACTGGTGATTGCTCAAAGATTTACAGTGATCAAATATAACCTCATAATGTAGAAATACCGTGTTTTCTATGGAGCGGTATTCGGTTCAAAAATGAAATTGGCAATTTGTCAACATTTATATGCTTTATTTATAATCTGTTTCAATACATTCCATTCATGTATTGTTTAATTCGTTGTAATAAAGTGTTAAATCGTAATTTACATTTCGTTTTCCATGCTTCTTGAATAGGCATTGTCTGTAACTGGCTAGCAAATTTCATGATGTTACAAACCGCTATGTGTCTAACTCTAAACGCCAAACCGCAATACGGACGCCTTACTCGATTTCGATTACGAAACTGATCCAACTAATCACCGAAAAGTTACTTCCCCTTACTTTGAAATTGCCATTTGCACTATGGTGGAAATCACAGGCATCTGGCTCATTGAGTTCCTAAAATACCTCGGCCAGTATCAAACAGGAATTGGCCTCGGAAATAATACGGGTTATTGAAAATAGTCCATCATGGCCGACCAAAGAGATGTTCAATCAACCAAGCGATATGTTAGACCAAAGACAGGATGAGGGGAGAACTATTACCACTTATTTGTGTGTAAGTGTTATTTTTTTACCCGATATATTTTATTAAAATCTAAAAAGTGCCCCAAGGAGAGACTAAATGGAAATGTCTTTTATTTTTAGTGGGTGGGGTTAAGTCTGCTTCCAATTGACAGATCCTGAGATAGTAAATAATATTTTTTGAGCTCTGAGTGACCAACTTGGCAAAATTAAGAACACAAACACTTAATTTGATTTCTTTGAAATACAAATAAGTCTGAATCTGACTTTACTTAGATTGATACTAGGTAAGACTTTCTTATAATGCACCAGTCAATTGTAACCACGGCCCCCCCAGGTCTGGGGGTTTGCTGGCGATAGCCTAGGAAATGGGCCGTGTTTTTACCTTTCAGGTGGCCCTGCAGTGCCGGGTGCGGTGGTTTTATCTTCGCTTTAAATATAGTGGGAAATGGACCTTACCTAGGGTCCCTGGGGTGCGGGGTTATTTGGTGGGGATTTGACCATCTGTTCGTTCCCAAAGGGCGAGGATTTAAGTCGGGGTTGGCTGGACCGAAAGTCAAAGTGGTTACAATTGACTGGTGCACAGTGTTTTTACAAACTTTATTTTTTATCATTAAAATTTACTTTTCTTTAAGTTTAACCATAGATGTTTGGTTTATATGTCCGTGCTAAAACATACCTCTTCTCCAAATATAATCTTTGACTGTTAGTGACATAGTTAAATACATTTATTCATCAAAGTTGTAGAATGTTAACTGAGAGCTCAATGTAATGGCACAATTGGATGCCTGTTCACTAATATAGCTCTCAAAATAAATTAGATCATCATGCTAGTGGTCTAGCAAAATGGGTTTGAACACAAAAACCAGCACACATTTTTTTCAAGGTTAAATTCTATAATATCAACCGTTGGTGGTGATGCAGAAACATTGAAAGATGCTGACATTTTTGCTGTGTCAATGAATATTGCAGACATTTAAATTTCAATCAATGTTATTTTCAAAGGGCAGTATGGTACCAGTGGTGCGACCGGCTTTGAATTACTGGCTTGTTCTGATGAAAAATGGCAGATGGGGTAATGGTTGTGCTTTTTTCAAAATTCGGACAATTATTCAACAATTAAGTACCCTACTGTTTTTAACCAAAATGTACTTGCATGTTTGTACAATTAATCAACAAAGAATGATGGTTATATCAACATTGTATTGGAATTTCAACATGATAACAATTTCATTTTACATCAATTCTTAAATTTGGTCCAAAGCTTAAAGCTGCTCTCTCACAGATTGACACTTCTTCTTGGTTGTATCTCAAAAGCCTTTCAATTGATATCAAAGTAGTAGGGGAAGTGAATATTTAAATTAAATGTATACAAATAGATGGCTTAAAGCAATATGGAAAAATGATATTTTCAGCAGTTTTCCAAACAATTGAAATCTGTCATATTATGTGTGACCTTATATGACTAAATTGAAGGATTTATGCCAAATTTTTAATCTTGAATATAAAAGGCTGTGATCTGATATTATGTCAGCAGTCTAATATAACTTTCTAAACATTTGCTTGTTAAAAGACAAAAATAAAAGAGGTGTCAGAACAGTAAATCTGTGAGGATGCAGCCTTAAAATGGTGTGGCACTTAATAGTTTTTGAATAATTTCTATGTATATTATTATACAGGCTTTAAAAATAATTGATCTGATATTCTCATTCCTATTATTTCTGTTGTATTTTATGATTTTTATTCCAGACACAGGAATGTAATCAAATATGCCATTGTACTGAGGATTGACCTGCAATACATGGAAAACATGTAACACAACTGCAAAACCAACCTGGAAGGGAAAATAAGTACAAGATGGAAACAAAGTGGAACAACATGTTTAGTGGAACAACTTGATATTTGATGACTTACATACTGATGTGAAGTTGCAGATAATAGTCAACTGTTGGCTTGTGATTAGTAAATACAAAAAGTATAATTAAACCCTTGATGCCTGAAGCAAAACAATCCAAAGCTGGACATTTACTTAACAACCTAGATAGAGCCAGACTCCTTAATTATGCTTGGTAGTGCAACTCAGTGGTAACCCTCTTGCAACTTTTAAATAGTTAAATATATTTTTCAGAGTATTTGAGTGAACGTTACATTTTATCCAGACACATATTTCTTCACTGTGGATCTTTTTTCACAATGGAAAGTGCATATTTATATATATTATTCAACTGTGTGGTAAAGGATTCATCTACGCTTAAAACGGTTTTCATAAGAAGGAGAGAAGATAACTATAAAAACAGAAACAGATGGAATTGGCAGACCAAATACAAAAGAACGATTTTGTTTAGTTCAATTTAAAATACTTCAGAAAGTCCTAATAGGGCACATGCCATATTGTAAATTGGGCTCTTTAAAATGTGAAAAGGTGAATGTGGTCTAGAGGATAAGCCTGGGTGTCAGTCTCAAATCCAAGGTTGTGGGTTGACGGTTCAAGCCCCACCGAGATACTTTCTGATGGCCTCAGAAAAAGGATGTCTGTACTAGTTTCTACTAAGGCAACAGACTTGAGGGTGATTATGCAAGCTTTCAGCTTGCGTAGCAATCTAGCTGAAATGATTAAGTTTAAAATAAGATACTTGCTGACCTTCAAACAGTTTTTTCCATTTGTGTTGATTTGTTTTTCAGTCTGTTAGAATGTTTATTAGAAGTGACGAGCATTGCTTACTGCAACTAATATTCATTTTCTTTATTAAGTTGAATTTAACGCACATAACATGACTTGTGATTTTACTGATACAATTTTAGCTCTCCAGAGCAGGATGTGCTCAAGGTGAGCTATTGTGATCGGTCTTTGTCCATCATCCCGTTTTGCTTTAAAAAACAGCTTCTCTGAAACTACCAGTCCAATTCAATGAAACTTTACAGAAATCTTTCTTAGGTGACCTTCTACAAAATACAAAAAGGGGTCATGAGTGATCAGCAGTAACAACAACAACAACAACAGTAACAACAACAAAATGGCTGACTTCCTGTTTTACTTTAAAACATCTCTTTTGAAACTACCACTCCAAATTCAATGAAACTTTACAGGAAGCTTCCTTGGGTGACCCTCTACAAATATACAACAAGGGGTCACGATTGATCAACAACAACAACAAAATGGCCAACTTCCTGTTTTGCTTAAAAACACATCTCCTTTAAAACTACCTGTCCCAATTCAATGAAACTTAACAGGAAGCTTCCTAGGGTAACCTTGTACAAAAATACAACAAGGGGGTCGCGATTGATCAACAACAAAAATCTGATGTTAAAATCTTGATAGTTATGTGAAGTTTAATCTTAAGCAAGGGCAGCAAACCTTGCTCTATGGTCTCCCTTTCCGTTGAACAGTGTATTGTCTATTTTTAGTTTTTCTATTTTTAATAACAAGGGATTATATGTTATATTTTTAGCTAACCAGAGCAAGAAGTGCTCAAGGTGAGCTTTTGTGATCACCCTTTGTCCGGCGTCCGGCCGTCAGTCAGTCCATCCGTCAACAATTGCTTAATAACTTCTCCTTTGAAACTACCTGGCCAAGTTCAATGAAACTTCCCAGGAAGCTTCCTTAGGTGACCACAACACAACAAAGGATCACGATTGATCAACAACAACAACAACAAAATGTCTGACTTTCTGTTTTGCTTAAAACCTCTGAAACTACCACTCTAAATTCAAAGAAACTTTACAAGAAGCTTCCTTGAGTGACCCTCTATAAAAATACAACAAGGAGTCACGATTGATCAACAACAACAACAATTACAGCAGCAACAACAAAATGGCTAACTTCATATTTTGCTTTGAAAAAACATCTCCTCTAAAACCACCAGTCCAAATTCTATTAAACTTTACAGAAAGCTTCCTTAAGTGACCCTCTACAAAGATACACCAAAGATCATGATTGATCAACAACAACAAAAAAGGCCAAAAGAAGGAATTTCATTTTTACTAAATAATGAATTTAATAATCAGACTTTCCCATTGAACTTCATGTAGATTATTCTAAGCTACAATCTTATCTTCTGTGTGAATAGTGAATAAGCCTTTATGGATTTAAAGAAAATTTGGTTTTGAACATGTGAAGGAAGGTGATGTTGACATAGATGGAAGAAGCAAAGATAGTAGTGGAAGGTGCTGAATGTGTTCTGATATTTGTTTATTGATTTTATTGGATGGTGCACTGTTTGTTGTTTGTGTATCTATACTTAAAACTCTTTCAGTGTGCAAGCAATTTAACATAGATTTGTTAGTGTGCAGGCAATGGAACGAAGTCCTGTGTGTGTGCAGCAATTGAACAAAGTCCTGTCAGTGTGCAGGCAACTGAAAAAAGTCCTGCCTGTGTGCAGGTATCTTTACCAATTGCTGTCAGTGTGCAGTCAATTATCAAGTCCTGTCAGTGTGCAGGCAACTGAACAAAATCCTGTCAGTATGCAGATATGAGAACCAAATTCTGTCAGTGTGTAGTCAATCATGAAGTCGTCAGTGTGCAGGCAACTGAATGAAATCCTGTCAGTGTGAAGTCAATCACCAAGTCCTGTCAGTGTGCAGGAAACTGCGACAAGTCCTGTCAGTGTGAAGGCAACTGTGACAAGTCCTGTCATTGAAAAAGAAATAACAACAGTTTTACGGTTTATTACTACTACTTGAGAACAGTCATTGAGAACTAAACTACTGTGATAGCATGCAGCATGTAGTAGTACAGAGGCGTGGCTTATCAGCAAGAGGTGTCGCTATTGGCTGAAGTTAAATACACAACAGTTCTCCCCTTTCAAATATGATGTCATAACATCATATATATCAATAAAATATTCCCATAATATTTTAAACTGTTTATGTTTTTCATCATAAAAATATTGTTTCAACCATGCGATCATTGATAAACAATACACATTTTGTAAAGATATTAAATTAATTGATCTTTATTTGATAAAATTAATCATAAATAGCAGCTATAAATTAGCAACACTTCTCCAGCGTCATTTAATTAAGCACATTAATTTACAATGCCTCTTGACGGGTACTCTCTAATTATACGCTAATCTTTCCAGCGGGTGCCTATCGCGTTGTGGATAACGACGTTCTTCGACCTGGGGCGGTTCATTATTATTACTAACATCTGGGGCTAATTGCTCTGAATGTTGTGAATCGGGTAGTGTATTGAAATACCCCTGACCGCGAGTTAATGGCATTGATCCTGTTAACTCTGGTATCTCAGTTTGAGCCTGACTTTGTTCTATTTCTGTGGGCGGTAACTGATCAATGTGTCGTTTCCATGTGGCATTTCCAACAAGTACTTTATACATCAAGGGGCCATCCCTTGATACCACCATCCCTGTAACCCATTTCTCTTTCACGCTCGGCCTATAATCGCGCGCAAGTACTCTTTGACCTAACACAAGCTCCCTAAATGTTTGTTTTCCTGCTAATGACAATTTCATTTGTTTGTCTTGAACACATTGCTTTGTGTCCGGCTTGAGCAAATCGAGCCTAGTCCTAATTTTTCGACTGAAAAATAGTTTTGACGGTGTTTCGTTGGTTGTGGAATGCACAGCTGTGCGGTATGATAATAGAAAATTACTGAGTTTCAAGCCGAAATCGTCAGTTTCGCCATCCATAGCTAGCATAGCAGATTTAAATGTAGCATTGAACCTTTCAATGAGACCATTTGTTGATGGTTTTGCTGGGGCTGTTTTGATATGCATTATGCCATTACTTTGCATGAATTTTGCAAAACTATCAGAAATGAATTGAGGTCCATTGTCTGTAACGCATTGTTTCGGAAGACCGTATCTTGAGAATATAATTCGCAATTCATTTATCGTGCGTTAGGCAGTAGTCGATTTCATTTCTATAACTTCTGGCCATTTGCTATGTGCATCGACAATTACCATAAACATTCGTCCTAAAAATGGGCCAGAAAAATCGACGTGTATTCGTTCCCAGCTGGAACTCGGCCATTCCCACGGATGTAGGTAAACATGTGCTGGCTGTCTTTGTTCCATCTGACACCCATTACATCTTTTGACCAGAGATTCAATGTCACTATCAATACCGGGCCACCATATGTATCTTCTAGCCAGTCCTTTCATTTTGACAATCCCAGGATGCCCTGAATGAACTGTGTCTAATACCTTAGACCGTAATTTGATTGGAATTACTACCCGGTTTCCCCACCTCAAACAACCATGATGAATTGCGAGTTCATTCCTACGCGAGAAATAGCTTTTCAACAGAGGGTCCTTAAGCTTTTCGTCCCAGCCGTTTTCTACATAACTGAAAACACGCGATAACAAACGCTCGCGCTGAGTTTCTCTGCGAATCTGAGAACTTGTGCCCGGTAACTGATCAATTTGAGAGGTGTAAAACACTTCTTCAATATCATTGTCATAATTTTCGGCGGTGTGCGGCGCCGGCAATCTAGACAAGCCATCTACGTTCGTATGTCGCTTAGTATTCTTGTACTCAACATCGTTATGAAATCCCGACAAGTATAACGCATATCTTTGAACACGTGCCGCAGTGGTAACCGGTATGCTTTTACCAGGGTTAAAAATTGAAGTGAGCGGCTGGCAATCTGTCACTAGAGTGAAATGTCTGCCATACAAATACGTGTAAAAACGTTTTACTGCCCAGTAAATCCCTAACGCTTCTTTGTCTATTTGCGCATACTTACGTTCCGTCTTTGTCAAGGAACGCGACGCGAATGCTATTGGCCTTTCGGAGCCGTCCGGCATAACATGTGACAATATACCGGAAATACCGACTGGGGATTCCTCCGTTGCGAGCCGTACCGGAAGTTCCGGATTGTAATGTGTTAGCACGGGCTCTGATGTGATCAAGCGCTTCGAATCATTAAACGCCCTGTTACATTCATCTGACCATTTATACTTTTGATTTTTCTGGAGAAGTGCGTTTAACGGACATACAACGGTTGCAAGATTTGGCAGAAATTTGTGATAGTAGTTTAAAACCCCAAGATAAGCCCTCAATGAAGTTACATCATGTGGTACAGGTGTGTCGAGCACCGACTGAATCTTGTCATTACATTTCCACAATCCTATTTTATCAATGTCATGACCACAATATGTAACCTTGTCCTGAAAGAATTGACACTTATCTTTGTTAACTTTTAATCCATAATCACTCAAGCATGATAACACTTTTTCAAGGTTTTCGTAGTGCGATTGATCACTGTCCCCTGTGACAATCATGTCATCCAGTATACACTGTACTCCCGGAATTCCCTGAAGTATTGTGTCCATTGTGCGCTGCCATATCGCTGGAAGTGAGGAAATTCCATACACAGACCAGTTATAGCGGTATAGTCCCCGATGTGTATTGATTGTCAGTAACTCCTTGCTGTCGTCGTCGACCTCCAAGTGTAGGTACGCCTGGCGTAAATCCAGTTTCGTGAATTTTTGTCCCTGTGACAGATTAGCGAAAATGTCATCAACACGTGGAAGTGGATACTTGTCAACCTTCAGCGCCTGGTTGACCGTGACCTTGAAATCTCCGCAAATCTTGACATCTCCCGTTGATTTGAAAACAGGTACGATTGGTGTAGCCCATTCACTGGTATTTACTTTCGTTATTATCCCGTGTCTTTCAAGGTTGTCAAGTTCTTTCTCGATTTTTGGTTTCATTGAAAACGGAACCGACCTTGCCTTCATGAACTTGGGTGTGGCATCGTCTTTCAGCGTTAATTTCGCACTGAAGCCTTTAGCGTGACCAATACCATCGCTGAATACAGACTCATATCTATTCATCATATTCGCAAAACAATTTTTTTTGTAATTCAATGTTATTGACGCGCATAACGCTAGTCCAGTCAACATTAATCTCACTCAACCAGTCTCTCCCAAATAAGGATGGTTTGTTGCCTTTCACTACACAAAGCCTTAAATCCTTCGTTTGGTTGTTGTAGTCAACACTCACTACTGCAGATCCTACTTGCTGTATTGTTTCCCCAGAATATGAGTGTAGCTTACAATAGGGTTTGTCCAGTTTGATATTTCCAAACAATTGTTTTATGTTTTGTTCTGAAATAATGGTAACTGCAGACCCAGTGTCTAGTTCCATTTCAACCTGTTTTTCATTGATGACTGGATATAGGAGAATTCTCGATGTTCTTTCGCTGGTCACTTTGTTTATGACATACACACTGTCATTTTTCGTTTCGTCAATTATGTTCACATTTCTGGGGTTTGGACAGACAGTCTTAATGTGTCCCTTTTCACTGCAACTATGGCAAATTGCATTCTTTAGTCTACACTTGTCAGACTGGTGGTTTGATTTACCACAATGTATGCACCGTGTATTGGAATATTTCCCTTTTTGTTGTGGCTTCAATGTCATGTCTTTACAGTATTGTCATTTACTCGGTGGCTTCTTTCCTATTTTGTTTAAATTTGAACTTCCTGATGCCGTATAATGTAATTCAGCTGCGTCTTTGCAAGCTGTTTCCATCGCAGTGGCGATTTCAATTGCTTTTTTCAAGCTTAAGTCAGCCGTTGACAATAGCTTACGTTGTGTCGCTTCATCCTTCAACCGACAAACAAACCTATCACGTAATGTGTTTTCGAGATTATCATTGAATTCACAATGTTCTGCTAATCTCCTTATTGCGGCTGTGAAATAACAAATAGATTCACCTGTCGCCTGATTACGTTTATGAAAACGGAACCGTTCCGCAATCACCAGAGGTTTGGGACATAACTGTGTCTTCAATAATTGACAAAGTTCCTGGTACGTCTTCTCTGCTGGCTTTTGGGGTGACGTTAAGTTTCTCAACAATGCATATGTCTTCTCCCCCAACAGAGTTAATAAAGCGGCAACCTTTTTCTCGTCCCCAATACTATTTACTACAAAGTACATCTCCAAACGCTCCTCATATGAAATCCATGATTCACTGTCACGGTTGAATGCGTTTGAAGTTCCAATTAAACCCGAGTTCGCCATCTTAATTATTATCCAGAATTTCATGCACAAATGGATAAAATTCCCGAAATAATAGTACATTTTAGTTAAACATCCTCGTCGCCAATATGTTGTGTTTACAAAAAGAAATAACAACAGTTTTACGGTTTATTACTAGTACTTGAGAACAGTCATTGAGAATTAAACTACTGTGATAGCATGCAGCATGTAGTAGTACAGAGGCGTGGCTTATCAGCAAGAGGTGTCGCTATTGGCTGAAGTTAAATACACAACAATTATCCAGGCAACATGTTTGATCAGTATCTTTTTCAATATTCTTTGAAAACAAATATCAAGCTATATTGATTACAACGGTTAAACTCTTTTACTCAGGTGAGCAATTAGGGCCATCATGGCCCTCTTGTTATTTTATTGATTGTATGGGTGTATTTTCTAAAATCATTAAATGATGTAAAAAAAGTTATTCTGAATTTCCTTGTTTTTGTTTGAAGAAAATTTGTTGAGGTTTTAGCAAAGCATAGTGTCATCATCATTGTTTTGTGCAAATCAAAAACATTCAAACAATGTAATAAAAAACATACGGTCAAGCCAAGTACTCACGAAAGAGTCACAAGGTTATTGCCAAAGAGACCGGTAATTTATTTAGACAAATAAAATGCATAGAAAGATCTATAAGTGGGTCGCATAGTTATGCTTTAGTTCTCTTCTTGTTAGTTTATGGTGAAGACTGGGACATTTTTTATAATTAAGATTTAATTTTGTTTTTGCAACTTAAAGCCATGAATAAGGGGTAAAAAAACAGAAAGATTGTGTAGGCTCCCAAAATACTCAATGCACTTAAAAGGGCTTTGCACAGAAATTAAATTTAACAAGAGGGCCAAATGGCCCTGAATCGCTCACCTGTCATATATTGCACATTCTTCCATTATATACAAATATTGAAAACCTAAGCCTATGAACACGGGGCGTGGCCAATTTTGACCCCAGGGCTAAAGTTTGAACAATCTTAATAGTGGTCCACTAGACGATGAATCATGCCAAATATCTAAGCTCGTAAGTTCAGAGGAGATTTTTGATTTTTTTTTACTATAAACATATAGAGAAAACCCATGACCCCCCAGGGGCGGGGCCAATTTTGACCCCAGGGCCATAATTTGAACAATCTTTGTAGAGGTTCACTAGACGATGAATCATGCCAAATATCTAAGCTCTAGGCCAAGTAAGTTCAGAGGAGAAGATTTTTGAAGTTATCACTATAAACATATAGAGAAAACCCATGACCCCCGGGGCGGGGCCAATTTTGACCCCAAGGCTATAATTTGAACAATCTTTGTAAAGGTCCACTAGACGATGAATCATGCCAAATATCTAAGCTCTAGTCCAAGTAAGTTCAAAGAAGAAGATTTTAGAAGTTTTCACTATAAACATATAGAGAAAACCCATGACCCCCTGGGCGGGGCCAATTTTGACCCCAAGGCCATAATTTGAACAATCTTTGTAAAGGCCCACTAGACGATGAATCATGCCAAATATCTAAGCTCTAGTCCAAGTAAGTTCAGAGGGGAGATTTTTTAAGTTTTCACTATAAACATATAGAGAAAACCCATATGACCCCCCTGGGCGGGGCCAATTTTGACCCAAGGGCCATAATTTGAACAAACTTTGTAGAGGTCCACTAGATGATGAATCATGCCAAATATCTAAGCTCTAGGCCAAGTAAGTTCAGAGAAGAAGATTTTTTAAGGTTTTCACTATAAACATATAGAGAAAACCCATGACCCCCCGGGTTGGGGCCAATTTTGACCCCAGGGCCATAATTTGAATAAACTTTGTAGAGGTCCACTAGACGATGGATCATGCGAAATATCTAAGCTCTAGGCCAAGTAAGTTCAGAGGAGAAGATTTTTGAAGTTTTCACTATAAACATATAGAGAAAACCCATGACCTCCGGAGCGGGGCCAATTTTGACCCCAAGGCTATAATGTGAACAATCTTTGTAAAGGTCCACTAGATGATGAATCATGCCAAATATCTATGCTCTAGTCCAAGTAAGTTCAGAGGAGAAGATTTTTGAAGTTTTAACTCTAAACATATAGAGAATACCCATGACCCCCCGGGGCGGGGCCAATTTTGACCCCAGGGCCATAATTTGAACAAACTTTGTAGAGGTCCACTAGACGATGAATCATGCCAAATATCTAAGCTCTAGGCCAAGTAAGTTCAGAGGAAAAGATTTTTTAAGTTTTCACTATAAACATATAGAGAAAACCCATGACCCCCCGGGGCGGGGCCAATTTTGACCCAAGGGCCATAATTTGAACAAACTTTGTAGAGGTCCACTAGACGATGAATCATGCCAAATATCTAAGCTCTAGGCCAAGTAAGTTCAGAGGAGAAGATTTTTTAAGGTTTTCACTATAAACATATAGAGAAAACCCATGACCCCCCATGGCGGGGCCAATTTTGACCCCAGGGCCATAATTTGAACAAACTTTGTAGAGGTCCACTAGACGATGAATCATGCCAAATATCTAAGCTCTAGGCCAAGTAAGTTCAGAGAAGAAGATTTTTGAAGTTTTCACTATAAACATATAGAGAATACCCATGACCCCCCGGGGCGGGGCCAATTTTGACCCCAGGGCCATAATTTGAACAAACTTTGTAGAGGTCCACTAGACGATGAATCATACCAAATATCTAAGCTCTAGGCCAAGTAAGTTCAGAGGAGAAGATTTTTTAAGTTTTCACTATAAACATATAGAAAAAACCCATGACCCCCCGGGGCGGGGCCAATTTTGACCCCAGGGCCATAATTTGAACAATCTTGGTAGAGGACCATTTTGTGATCCTACCTACCATATATCAACGGCCTAAGCCTTGTGGTTTGGGAGAAGAAGATTTTAAAGTTTTTCCTTTTGTTTGCCATGGCAACAAGAGTTCTGCATGGAATTGAATTCTTTGAACAACTTTGATAGAAGACCACCCAAGGAACATCCCTATGAAGTTTTATTAATATTGGCCCAGCGGTTAAGGAGGAGATGTCTTTTAAGTAAATTATTGACGGACGACGCACGCCGGACGCCGGACAAAAGGCGATCACAAAAGCTCACCATGTCACAAAGTGACAGGTGAGCTAAAAATAGGAGCCAAACCTAAATTATAATCAATATTACATTGGATTGCATACTGATGGCTCCATTTTTGCCTGTCAAATAAAATTAAGGGACATATGCATGTTGATCAAATCTGGAAGTTACTGGAATGATCTATTAAAAAGGCTAATTATTCAAAAAAGGTTGTTAAGTGTTATTGAAAAAAGGTCTGGTAAACATTGATGAAAAGCTTAGTAACCTAGCTAAATATATTGTTTTAGGCTTTTATTTACCAAAAATAAATGTTCACTTGAGTATCTTATCAGTTACTGTTTTGGTTGTTGTTTTGTTAATAAAAAAGGACAATTTACTCATATGTATTAAGAATAATAATTATTGATTTAGACAAATATATTGTATATGGAAACTTTTAATGAGAGTGTTTACTCAAAGCCTGAAAGGAAAAGTGAGCTCTATGTGAAGCATGATCTAGCGTGATCAAATACTATTTGAAGACAAATCAAGTTCTGCCAACTAAGCCAACACATAGATTTGGACAAACTCCCACGCACTTGTATGGTACGTTGTATATTACTCATTGAGCTAACTGAGTGGCAAGTCACCACCCTATCCCAACCCAACATAACTTATTACACAAAAATGTTCAGTTTGCAGCCCGAACCCAATAATGCTGAATCAAAGGCATGCATGGATATCAACAGATAAAGCTGACTGGGGGGCAAGCTCACGCCCACTATTACAACCCACGGAGTACTGGACAATGCAATCAATGTTGTTTTTTTAAAACAGAATTCCGGGTAGTACAGTAATGTTTTTTTGAATGACAAGGAAAGCTGTAAAACACACACACAATCTATGACTTGTAACTTACTTTACATAGGGTAATCGTAAGCTGGTTGAGAAAATGCTGACATTTAGTCCATACATGCATTTAATCTGATATATTGGTTAATGCGTACCATGAACTTTATGACCATTTTGATTATTGTCAAGTACATTTTTTGTGTGTTCACCATTTTTCTAGAGGGAAAAGTGTACTCCAGGTATAAAAAACATCTAAATATTCAAATGCGGACATTCTTTGATGTTACAATAATTCTCTTCTCTTAAACAAGCACATTTAATTTAACACTATCCATTTCCTTGTTGTTACAATAGGCCTTCTTTACACCGATTGAAAATGGTTTTAATTGCCAGCGGCCGCATCACACTTTCATATATCCCTAATACTATTTACATGGTCTATCTCGAAGCTTGCCAGAGATGGCCGAGTTGTTACGATTGCTAAAATACATGTAGGTTGTTCCTAAAATCGTGCCGTTTGTCATTTTCTGATATTTCGAAATGAAATTGTATTATCTATTTACAGAAGCATAAAATCACATCAATATTTCTGTAGTTGTTTACACGGGGACACATTGAAAAGTGGAATTTGCTACATACAGTTTCCGACTACAGAATGGGATGATTGAATTTGGTTTGTTTGTCTAAAACCAATACAGCTATACCAACATATTGCATACCATTTTTAAAAGTATTGACTCCTCTTTTCATGTCACCTTTTGAAAAATGGATAATTTCTATGTTGATTAAGCAATTTAAGGAAAACCGGACACTACCATCAAATACAGTGATTTTAAGCTACATACCTTGTTTCTTTCTTGTATATGAAAGACATTAATTATCTTCAGATGTGTTGTTTATCTCATTATATGTACCCAAAATGATAGAAATCAACATTTTAGACACAAACAATGAGCCAGATGCCTTGGTTAAAAATGAGATTTGGACAATGCGTCGATGTAACGATTATCTACTACTGGCCAAATGAACGTATAAGTTCACCTTATTACAAACGTGAGCTATATTTTAAGCACTTAGGTCAAGTATTGTTACTACTTAGTATCTTAATGTTGCACTAAATAATGTTGTCCATATAAAGGGTCCGCATATAAACAGCCACTTCAGTCATTTGACGTTTTTTGAAGTCACTCAAAAATTGACATTTAGACACATTTAAAGTAAAATATGTAAACTAATAGAAAGATAAACACATGTCCATGGGTTTCACAGGACACACTTGAGGATGAAATATCATAGCGGTAAAATCAAGTATGCAAGTATCAGTTATTTTAGTTGGAACACAAAAAAATTAAAGATGTCTCAATATTGACGTCAATGGTATATTTTGATGACCCGTAGCTTCAAAACTGTTCGAATATTGAAAATGTAAAAACAGTCTCTAATTAGACCTATACTGTTTTGATTGTATACCAATTTTAAGACATTAACTCGAAAATATGTTCAGGGTTGCTTTCCACCTTAACATAATGCACCAGTCAATTGTAACAACAGCCCCCCCAGGTCTGGGGAATAGCAGGGACTTTGACTTTCGGTCCAGCCAACCCCGGCTAAAATCTCTGCCCTGTGGGCACGAACAGATGGTAAAATCCCCGCCAAATGTCCCGCATCCCAGGGACCCTAGGTAAGGCCCATTCCCCTCTATATTTAAAGCGAAGGCATAACCAACGCATTCAACCGGTACTGCGGGGCCACCTGAAAGGTAAAAACACGGCCAATTTCCCTGGTATACCCACGGACCTGGGGGGGGGGGGGGCCATGGTTACAATTTACTGGTGCATAAGCAAGCATAAAAACAAAGCCAAATGACTCTGATGCGGTAGTCATTCTAAAATGTCGTCCAGGCTTTTTTTAAATGATGTTTAGCCTGGATATAAACATTACAAAAAAGCATGGACGGCATTTTATTTTTAGACTGACTAATGACGCGGCCGTTTATATGCGGACCCTTTATATGGACTATATATTATTACTTTCGTTTGCCAACATTACTAAAAGAAACAATACTTGACATTCGTACGTAAAATATCACTCACATTTGTAATAAGGTGACTTATAAATACGTTCATTTGGGCAGTTGTAGATAATCGTTTTATCGTCCCTGTTGTCCCAACTTAGCATAAATGGCAATTTTAAAGTAAGGGGAAGTAACTTTCCGTGATTAGTTGAAGCTAGCATTTTCAAGCTCATCTTCAGTTTCGTATTGCTCAAATTTTAGTTTTATCGTATCGCGGTTTGAACTTAAGTAATAGACACATTCCAATTTGCAATATATGAAGACAATATCGAATCAAACGAAGTAACATTTCAGTGATAAGTTGACATTTACATGTTTAGTTTCGTAATCGAAATCGAGTTAAGCGTAATTGCGGTTTGGCGTTTGGCGTTAGACACATATAGCGGTTTGCAACATCATGAAATTTGCTGGCCAGAAACAGACAATGCCTATTCAAGAAACACGGAAAACGAAATATAAATTACGATTTAACACTTTATTACAACGAATTGAACAATACATGAATGGAATGTATTGTGACAAATTATTAATAAAGCATATAAATGTTAACAAATTGCCAATTTCATTTTTGAACCAAATACCGCTCCATAGTTTTCTGCATCTTTCTTTTAAACTATAAACGATATCCTTAATAAGAACCATTTGTTTGTATATATGTATCCATCCATTTCGGTAAATTAAAACAATTGTATTAATTGTTGTACGTTATTTGGGAGAAAGAGTGCATCCTTAAGGGGCTTAACCATATACATCTCGTGTTACTTTATAGATTTTTCGTTGAAGGCTATTACCTATGACTATATTTCACCACAGACTGCTGGGAGTGCCTGAATATCATTTTTACCTGGTTCCGATTGATCAAGTGTGTCAAGTTTCTCAGGTAAAATAATTATAAAGATATCAACTATTAAAATATAAGATAGGATAATTTAATTATATTTCTTAGCACCTATATAAGCAGATGTTAGTTAATGTCCTCACTGTTTAGCTTCATGGAACGTATACACATTTTAAGCGCAAACATCAAAAGAAAACAAAACAACGAGCAAATACACAGCAGTCGAACATAATTGTTTGTAAATCTTTTATGCCATCAAACATTATTTTAAACAGTGTGGAAATTAATCACTCTAAATACAAAATTAAACCTATGTCGGATTGCAATCCTTTAAAGTGTTACCTTCTTTGTTTTCAAACAGAGATTGTTTGAAATTCAAAAACAAACCCGAGTACCAATATAGACGATTAAGCAGTATTAAGATTGACCGAGATGAAACAGGCGAAACAGTGCATCGGTTGCGTGAAGAAATAGAACATAAAGACAACAAGATACATGAACTACAAGAACAAAATCGAAAAACTGCACTGGACAAACGTCATGCAGAGGTGGAAAAACAAGAAGCTTTAACAAGGTAAGCGGGATATTTTCAATGAATGTCAATTATTTCTGGAGCACCAGAAAAAAGTTCCTGAAGTATACATGAAGGAGTTTGGTTACACATAGCTACAGACATTCACTGGCACAGTGAACGTCTTGTAAACGCTTCAAGAAACACACACACGCACACACGCACGCACGCACGCACGCACGCACACACACACACACACACACACACACACAAAAAAAAAATATAAAAAAAATCTACCACGTCATTCCTAATATGTTATGTATCATTGCAGATTGAGCGAGTTAATGTCCGTAAAACTGCGAGACAACAATCCGAATATCGCGGACCTAAACGATCCGTTCAGACCAACGAAGTTGGCTGAGATGTTTAGTGAATTGTACGACAACGAATGGACAGCTCTTTACACAGTATTAGAAGATAGTTCGAAGTTCAAAGACAGACACATGATTAACTTCTTGCTCGATGTTTTCATGGTAACATAAACAAACAATTTCTACACTGTCTTCGTATGTTTTTGTTGTGAAGTAGCTGCGCTTTTGGTTAAAAAAATCTATAAACATGTGTATTTACAACATATTCCCTCACACAGATTGACTACCAATTCCATCACACAAATTGAGTACCAATTTCTTCACACACATCGACTACCAATTCCATCACACAGATTGACTACCAATTCCCTCACACAGATTGACTACCAATTCCCTAACACAGATTACCCATTCCTTTACACAGATTGACTACCAATTCTCTCACACATATTGAAATCCAATTCCCTAACACAGATTACCCATTCCCTTACACAGATTGACTACCAATTCTCTCACACATATTGACTTCCAATTCCCTCACACGGATTGACTACCGATTCCCTCACACAGATTGACTACCTAATTCCTTCACAAAGATTTTGACTACCAATTCCTTCACACAGATTGATTTTAATTCCCTAACACAGATTGACTACCAATTCCTTCACACAGTTTGACTACCAATTCCCTCACACAGATTGACTACCAATTCCCTCACACAGATTGACTACGAATTCCTTCACATAGATTGACTACCAATTCCCTCACACAGATTGACTACCAATTCCTTCACACAGATTGACTACCGATTCCCTCACACAGATTGACTTCAATTCCCTAACACAGATTGACTACCAATTTCCTCACACAGATTGACTATCAATTCCCTCACACAGATTGACTACCAATTCCTTCACACAGATTGACTTCAATTCCCTCACACAGATTGACTACCAATTCCCTCACACAGATTGACTTCAATTCCCTCACACAGATTGACTACCAATTCCCTCACACAGATTGACTACCAATTCCTTCACACAGATTGACTTCAATTCCCTCACACAGATTGACTACCAATTCCCTCACACAGATTGACTACCAATTCCCTCACACAGATTGACTACCAATTCCTTCACACAGATTGACTTCAATTCCCTCACACAGATTGACTACCAATTCCTTCACACAGATTGACTACCAATTCTGTTCTTATGCTTTCAGGTATCATTCACATTTTGCAAAACGGAGCTTGAAGCTAACTGGCAGTTAGTTTCCAAATGGTATTTGGACGATGTAAGTTCAGGCATTTACAGTACATACGGTTATTAAATTACGAAGCCCTAAACGATATTTTAGATGACCTCTTAGTTGTTGTTTTTTAAACTTCATTATTAACATGTAAAAAATGAAGATTTTAGGGCTCTTTGAAAATAGCCACTTCCGCAGTCAAAATCATGCTTTTGCCAAAAAGAAAAAAAAGAAAAACGTTAGTTTTTACATGTTTGCACTCGAAATCACTTTTATTTGTCATTCTTAATTGAAATGAGCTACCTCATGATTTCACTTGAAAAAAATGACCAAAACACACTATATTAAATCATGCAGAAAGTAATTCAGTCCACGATGACTCCCATGTCCTTTCATATTTTTTTGACAATTTCAAAATCCACATTTATCAAGACGGTTTAAAATCCAATGTTTCTACTTTCGGGTGGCGATAATGGTTAAACGATTTAAATTTTGGTATGTTTTGGTAACCACGGTTTGACCATTGAAGTCACAGACCACTAACTAAATTTCCTATATATTCTATAGTCAATGGACCAATTTGCATGCAAGATAACACTGATTTCTAGTGTTCCATCACCATGTTTAAGGAGAAAGCTACACTTGTGTACTTAACATTAAACAACTTTAGAAAAAAGTTTCCCCTAACAATGAGGTGAAAATGTAAACAGTAAAAAGTAGATAAAGTAGATCCAGTATGTTCAGCCTGTTTTTGAAATCACAAACCATTCAGCTTCAAAATCTATAGATACGAAAGGTAGCCAATGGTCTGAGGTGGTATAATCATGCTTCGATTCACTATCATGTGTCAATTTAAAGACATAAGTCATGTTCTAATGAGTAGGCACTTTCGAATTGGTGTAATTTGCCCTGAAGCTGTTATAACTTGAGCTGTAAAAAAGCGAAATGCCACGAACCGTCGTGTTTGTTCCTCACCAGTGAAACTCGACCACAGGGACTGAAATATGACCTCGTTATAGCTAAAAAATTAAGATAAAAATCGACTTAAGCATATTTGTTTTATAAACGACATATAAGGAATAGTATTCGGGACCGGGAAACCAGTTTGTCATGACCAGAAAATCGAGATATCAGAGATCTATATCGACTGAGCGACGAGTTGTAACTGTACATTAAACTTTTAAAGGTGCATTAATAAACATAAACGTCAAGTTACCATATGGTTATTTTCAGAATGTACCTAACAACCAAGCTGTGAAGAAGACGTTAAAAGATAGGAGGAAGTTATTCGTTCCACGTGTTCTTCCGGAAATGGAAAATGTAATACATGTCTATTCATGAATGAATGATTAAAATAATGGATTTATTCACTGTTTCATCTGTTTTTATGTAAATGCTACAGAAGTTTCTCTGTTAGATTTTTTTCAATATAAGAGGTTTTCGTTTATTTGTTAAACACGATGTCTTTTTTCTTTTCAGAAATTGTATACCTTACTCTGTGGTTTGTGCAAACTCGAAAGCCTTCAGTTTGTTTTGTCGAGTTGTCAAATGAAAGAATACGTGGCAACTTGCGTGAAATTGAGTTTGCTGATGAACGCGAACGATCCACCGGTGGCCATTGAATGTCCGGGCTGGGTTCCATGCATATCGCAGAAAGAGTCAATCTATCAGCCGAAACATGAAGAAGAATCCGATTTACTCACACATGAGGGGAATGCACAAATTCCCACCAACGTTGATGGTGATGGCAGCAACCAGACTTATACATCGGATCTTAAAGAGAGACGGACGTTTAACAAAGAACTCTTTAAAGAATACACTGTGAGAGGGAAATACGTCGAGTTTTTCGTGTGGCCAGTGATGTATCTGCACGAGAACGGACCGGTGTTGGCCAAGGGCATTGCTCAAGGTGCCGAAGACAAAGTGATATCAGATGATGACCACCGATGGGTGTGGTGGTAGACCTCCGATAGTTTGTAAAAAACAAAAACAAGTAGCACTTAGTAGTAAATAATTAGGAAAAATTTTAGTTAATTCTATTGTCTCTTAAGATTTTTGTTTTTGGAATAGCACAAATTAATGTGACCATTTTTTTCCATGTTTATATGATTTATTCTGTGTGCAGGGGGTTTTGTTTTTCAAAACAGAACAATTACAAGTAATAATGGTTATACAATTGCATATGACCACACAAAATGAGAATATGTACCATTTGCGATTTTAAGGAAGATTTGTCACGTTGTTTGTCAGACAATAGTTCACTTTTGGAGGGTTTACCCGTTTAAGCGTTGTAAATAGAACACAATGACTGAACATTCTGACTCGACATTGTCCAGAGTGCTTGAAAATGTTGCATTATGTTAACTACACACTCTACGTGATAGTGTACATGTCTCTTCAAATGACAAGTTCGTTAAATGTATAATCACACATAAGTTAATGTGATACAATACTGATTAATCGAGCGTTTTGCTCCACGGTATTTCGGATGGAAACTATGATGACAAGCCCAACAGCCAACACTTTACGAAGGCCCCATTTTAAAGAACAAGTCTAAGACCAAACAGACACGCAAGTTTTTAATTGCATTTATTAAATGCTTTCCGGAGATTTATCGTTGAATTAAAACATATTATTTCACTGTTTCAAACAATTGCCTTGTATGTCAAAAATAAATATAATACGGGACTCATTCAATTCAATTAACCTCGATGGATATGTTACTTTCCCCAATGACTGAGAAATTAAGAAAGGAAGTTCTATTATTTACAGAAGTGATACTCTTCAAACAATAAAAGAAACATAATTAAGATGGAACGACGCATAACGAATCCAATAAGGCGGAAAATAAAAAACGATGAGTTGCACAGCCATACTGAGAAATAAAAATTGAAATGCAAGAGTTGCACAGCCATACTGACAACTAAAATTGGAATGCAAGAATTATAAGCACGAATTGATAACTTGAAGCGAGGAACTTACAAATGTTAGACTAACAAGTGAAGCTGAAACTATAGAAGATCTTGAAACTCTCGCATTTGTGTAATTAGATTGTTGTGGTGACTTTATTTTAAACCACCTCAATGTTATGACAACTCTAAGGTTGTGACAGTTTTTATGTACGTGAAGTTAGCGGCCTAGCAGCCTAGCGGCCTAGCGGCGTGAAGTTTGCGGCCTGGCGGCCTAATTTTATTCTCTATTTCAAAGCATTGTTAATGCGTTATTAAGTTTTTTATTCATACAGTTACATAGCGGCCTTTTTTGAAAAAAAGAGTTGAAAAACGCTTCTGAGTGATAATTTGTGCATAAAAACAGTAAATATATCATTGTTTAGAAGAAAATGGATGTTTACATGCTTTGAAATAGCTGACTGCTTAATCGACTGTTTTTGAAAAAAAATGTTGAAAATGGCTTCAGAGTGATAATTTGTGCATAAAAACAGGCCGCTAACTTTACGCCGCTAGGCCGCTAGGCTGCTAACTTCACGCCGCTAGGCCGTTAACTTCACGTACATACAGTTTTCAACCAAATCGATACTTGTAAAATAATAAACAAACACACTAATTCTTTTAACAGCTGTTACTTTTATATTTTTATATGAGAACTAAACACAATTGATATTCTTTTTTATAATTCTTCAAACATCCAATTTTACAATCACTTTTTATAATTTTTAATAAATCATTTTTATAGCACTAACATACTTGTTTAATTTGGTTTAGTCTAAAAAACATGCTCCATACGTCCAGTATTTATACTACATTTTGCAGCCCAATCTACCATGAACATCATGATCACCACGAAAAAATCATGCAAAGGGCTCCGTCGGAGCAATGCAATAGAGGCAGTTTAAGCGGTGAGATTCAACGGAGCAATGCAATTGAGGCAATTTAGGCGGGAAGATTCAACGGAGCAATGCAAAAGAGGCAATTTAGGCGGGAAGATTCAACGGAGCAATGCAATAGAGGCAATTGGGGCGGGAAGCTTCAACGGAGCAATGCAATAGAGGCAATTTGGGCGGGAAGCTTCAACGGAGAAATGCAATAGAGGCAATTTAGGCGGGAAGCTTCAACGGAGCAATGCAATAGAGGCAACTTAGGCGGGGAGATTCAACGGAGCAATGCAATAGAGGCAACTTAGGCGGGGAGATTCAACGGAGCAATGCAATTGAGGCAATTTAGGCGGGGAGATTCAACGGAGCAATGCAAAAGAGGCAATTTAGGCGGGAAGATTCAACGGAGCAATGCAATAGAGGCAATTTAGGCGGGAAGCTTCAACGGAGCAATGCAATAGAGGCAATTTGGGCGGAAGCTTCAACGGAGAAATGCAATAGAGGCAATTTAGGCGGGAAGCTTCAACGGAGCAATGCGATAGAGGCAATTTAGGCGGGAAGATTCAACGGAGCAATGCAATAGAGGCAATTTAGGCCGGAAGCTTCAACGGAGCAATACTTATGATAAAATATTCTTTAACATATTACATTTAATATGTTGAGTATAAATATTGCGTGATTCACAACAAGTACTGTATCCACCCATAACGGTCTAGTTCACCTTGTTATCCATACTCTCTTATACTATGGTTCTGAAAAAGAAAATCAAAGCAACATTCGTATATCCAATGGGTTGTCATTGTATGGCCGCCTCACATCTCTCACAACACTCACAGAATTGTTGCGAATAAAATCTCCTCGTTAGAGATAAATCAAGACAAGTTAATGGTTTAATTGGTAATTAAAGGCATTTGGCAACACAATTCACGAAAAGATGTACCAAGGGAATGTATCAACGCAAGTATATCGCATATATATCAAACATTGTACATACCTTTAACTATTTATGCTTGATAGAAGATGGTATATATTATGAGATATTAGGCCGAGTGTTTAGATCTTTGTTAAAGTTAAAAGTCGCGTTTGCGTGTGATCCAGTTGGGAAAATAAATGCAAAGGCGATGGATTGACGCGACCTTGTCTACGTGTACTGTGGAAACTTGCTCTGTTTATTGACATCAATGGAGAACAACTACTCATTTTGACAGTATGAGCTATGAAGCATAAGGGAATCTTATCCCTTATCATTAAACTGCCTGAGACGATGGAATGCCGGGGCTCATATTTTGACAGCTCGTTGTAAATCAGTGATCACTAACAAAGCTATTGTCCCGATATCTTTTATTTTAGTTTTTTAAATAAACCCCCAGTTATTTTCCCATACATCTCCGTCATTTAATTGACAAACTAATATGATATGAAAAGAGTTTAGAGTATATTTACAAATACATCATGGTAAAATACCAATAAGTACATATAAATAACTAGAAATGCAGTTTTTGATGCGCCACCTGTTGAATCCCCTTATATGGGGCCTTAGATGAGGAGAGATAATATTGAAGGATGGGTAAAATAGTTCAGTTGAAATTATTCAGAAAACCTGAAATGATTAGTCTGATTCGCTTGAAAACGGGTCCTTTTCCAGGTAAAGAGTGAATACCACGCTTGGTTGTTGAATTTTAAGGCGGGTGGCCATGGGTAAAAAAACAATAGTCAAACATTCAGTTTCAGGTTCAAGAAATCATGATAACAGTTTTTCTTATAAACGGTAAATTATGTCATTTGCATAAATACCCATATCCATACATATTCTTATTTTTAATTTAAATTATTATTTTGGGCAACATTTACTGGGATGAGTTTGGTTTTGATCAAGGGGAAGTAACGACCATTGGTTTTAAAAGTTGTTCCGTAAAGGTGATATTTCCATTCCTTTATTGTCATTGAAACTATAAACTTTTCAATGACGTTATTTCACTGATATATATATACTAAAACACAATCATCAGTACTGTCAACAAGTTATACATGTTTTGACAGTTTGTCATGTATGTATACAATACCTCAACCACCATCTTTGTTAGCACCTTTATTTTCATTTTTGACATGTTTGAGTACTTTTCAAAGATACGGAATTAAAGCGCAATCTCATATTTGGAATAATCGTTTAGTCATGTCTCTGTGAATAGGAAAATATCCTTTTTATTGATCAAGTACTTATTTCATCGAATTCTAATTTATTCACTTTACGTCCTACAACATTCAAACACAATTTAACTTATTCATTGTCCAATTTCTATCGCTGTTCTTGATTGCAACGGTCATCCGTACGTCGCTGTTTTGTCTTGTCGTTCCATCGCCCCCGCTGTACCCAGGGATCCAACCGAAGACACTCATACTGTACATGAAACAAAACTTTTCAATAGTCTTTTTTTGGCAGCTGTTGCACTCTGTTTGATATCCTGATAATGCCTATTGTGTTTCTCTTGTAGGATGCGCTTTCAGTGGATTGATTTTGTGGTTTTACAATATTTACAACATATATAAATTGTCAACGATAGTAGACTAAGTTGTGTGTGTTATCTTTCCAATTTACCGATAACATGTTGCATCTGATCATATCTGTCTTTTCACATGTCATTTTATACCTTAACATACTTTCATCACTTGTCGTATATGATTTTAACCCGTTTGAACACCAGGCCTGTATTTCTCGAAATTTCTTAAGTCCATTATAAAAGGATTAAGCTTAGCTCGATATTTTTTTATTTCCATATTTGCGTAATTTGTTCTTCTTTAAACGTGTTTATACTTTAGATAGGAGTTATCTTTATGATAATCACAATAAACTATTTTTATTTTATTACCGGTTAAAATGGCTTTATTAGTTCTCAGGTGAATCAAACTCACATGTGGATATTAGTTCCTTAATTATTTAGTAGTATCGATTGATACGTACGTAAAAGTTGAACACAACGTCATTCAACATATGATATGCTTAAAAGAAATTAATTGCGTGTTATACATGTAACGCTGTTTATTATCATGTGTTTGTGTAATCAAACTTGACTTGTAATTCACTTCCTCTTTCGGTTGTGTAAATCGGGAAGACAGCTCACACGTATTAGCCAGTTCCCACAGCTGATTCGAAGAACTTACAATACAGAGATGTCGACGACGGACAGCAGCACGCCAGGTAAATTGAACTAACTATAATATGAGAACGTTATAATTGATTCGATCAAACCTAGTTGTACAATGTCTTACACAATGAAGGAAAATGATGTATGTGGGGGCAATCAAGTTATTTACAATCATAGATTTATCAGTGTCGTAGGATTGAAAAAATAGCCACATTCATGATACAGTTATATTGGAGAAATGTAAAAAAGTGCACACACTTTGAGTTTAAATTATGAAAATTTGCCAGATGATACATATGTGTTTATGACCCATCTCATTTCCTTCCAAGATGGCTTCGAAAATCCAAGATGTTTGCCAAGACCCTTGATGTTATAAAGAGGAACTGTCATAGTAATTCAATTTTTACATGAGCTTAGTGAATATTACTATTTAAGTTGTATTTACTTTTTGTTCAAATCCTATTTTCCTTCACTTTGAATCAGATTTAAATTATATTTTAGAGCAATGTTTTCAGATTTTGAAAAAAAGCCAATGCTTCATATCATAACAGTATATGAAAGTGGTTTCAATATTGCTTTTTGTAAGGTGAGCTAGTGTCAAATAAAAAGTGCATGTATCCATTTCATGCTGTACTTTATGTTAACAGAAATAACTGACCTGATCAATGTCAAGGTCAAACGTACCACACCAGGGTTCTTTTACATATAACGCAGTTCCAAATTAACACAAATGAAGCTAAAAATTAAGTTAATCATGTGTCAAGAAAACACCGAAACAGCATCCGAATCAGCATTCTTAACCACAGACGGTTTCTACACAAACCCTTCTGGAGTTTCACAATTTATATTGTGATAACAGTCAAACATATTCATAGATAAGCAAACCGCAGAGGGTCTAATGAAGCTTAATCAGTGGTAAATAAACTACTTTGTCAACCATAAACCACCCTCATTGCCAGCAAACCCATGTGTTGCTCTAATCAATCTGTTTGGCATCCGTACAACCATTCAGATCAAATAGACACATACGCAGCACTAATTAACTTTACCTAGTGCCAGAAAGACCCCATTTTAAATTGCCAGCACGAACGACAAAGCACAATGTGCAGTACTAATAAAGCCTATTCAGTACCAAACAGACCGTATTTTGGCAAACATGAAACCCATTTTAAATTGCCAACACGAACGAAAAAGCACAATGTGCAGTACTAATTAAGCCTATTCAGTACCAAACAGACCGTATTTTGGCAAACATGAAACCAATTTAGAGCCAAATTAAAACATTCGAAGCTCTTTTGAAGCTTAATATGCACCAATTAAATCAGGTTGGCATCCGCAAGCCCATTCAGAGCCAACTAATCGACATGCACATTTCTACATAAAGACCACTCTGTTCCCCAAAAACCAATGTTTTGGCAACTATGTACTCTATTTAGAGCCAAACAAACAGACAAATGCGCACCTCTTATTAAGCATTTTCAGTGTCAAATAACAGTTTTGTTAACATCTTGAGCTCTTATGAAGTGTAAACCATAATACTGACAACCATAAAGCCGATTCAGCGCCAAGCTAACCGATGTGCAATTGTAACCTTGGCCAACTCAGGTCAGAGATTGGCAACTATGAATCCATTTACGAGCTAAACAAACGCATCTGAAGTTCGACTTAAGCTTTATGAGTTCCAGCTAAACCACATTTTGCCAACCATAAACCCCGTTTAGATACAAACAAACACTAGTTAGTTGTTAAGCCTACCCAGTTTCAAATAAACACTATCTTGGCAACCATAAGCCCCATTCAGAGCCAAACAAACATATGTGCAGCTCTAATTAAGCATATCCAGTGTCAGATACGCAAATTTTGCAACAATAAGGCTTATTAAGAGCCAAACATACTCATATGCAGCTTGGTTTTAGACCAATGAATGACATAATTTTGGTAAACATAAATTGAATTTAGTGCCAAACAAACATACATGCAGCTCTATTTAAACATTCTTCGTGCTAAATTGACATCATTTTGGCAACCGTAAAGCCAATCAAGCTTGTGTGCAGATGAAATGAGCCTTCTAAGTACCAAAAATACCACATATTGACAAGCATTTAGCCTATTCAGAACCAGTAGCCCATGTGTTGCTCTAGTTAAACCAACTCGGAGACCATATTTTAGTCAAACATAGAGCCCATTCATAGCCAAATAAACCACCGCGAAACTCTCAATAAGTCTACCCAGCGTTAGGCAGACCACATTGTGACAATCATTATTCTTATCAAGATGCAATGAAAACCTGCGTGTTTTCACATTTGGCCATCTCAGGGCAAAACACTACACATTTTGGCAACCATAATGTCCATACAGGGTCAACCGAACCCATGTGCAGAGCTAGTACTTAATGTCATATGGCCATATTGGATATGGTGGCCATATTGGATTTGTATAGACAAGATCCTTACCCTTACAGTAACCCTAGTATTTAACAGAATTAACAATAATTTCATCAAATATGAAATATAAACAAATTTGCATAAAATACTAGATTATTATACAGACAATTTCAAATTTTGTGGGATTTTTGTTTTTTGACCTTGAAATGACATTGACATTGACTTTGACGTACTCAATGCAGACTGTTTATTAAAGAAAATGAAGATTATCTGTAATATACATTGAACTATTCTACCCTTCCATTTAAACATAAACGCATTTGAAGTGTCAATATTCACATTTCTTCAATGGCCAACACTGGCCAAATAAATTGATGAATTAGCTATTTTGTACAGGAGAAAGCATGTGTTTGGGAGCGGCAAACTCCTGTTAATATTGAACAAAATATTATAATTATATTGATCTGGGTCTTCTCCTAGTGTCCAACTATTTGCACCCAATTCCACATACCGTAGCTCTTTGCCTTTTGGTTTAAGATAGTATTTATATGATGAACAGAAACAAGAACAGCAGTCGAATGTTTAATCATTTAACCCATTTAATGGCACAGGGTTAACGCCAAAGACTTAAAACACAAAAACAAACATTTATAAACCAAAAACATGGAACAACAGCACAAAACTCCAGAAACAACAGACTACATATTTGTATATAAATATATACAAAACTAGGGGTGTTTATCAAAAATTTATTGTTAAGTACCGCCTTGGAACGGTCAGTAAACGTAAATTAATGTAAAAACGACTTTGAAAGTAAACATATATGCATTGCAGCTGGCTAACACTACCCCAGAAGCACGGTTTGAAAACGAAAACGATGGAAAACGTGCAATAATTATTATAAGGTTCTTTGCCTTATTTCAGGAGAGTCGATATTTGAAATAGTCAGTAGCCGTCTTTGCAGTTGCTTCAGGTAAGACGTCTATGAATCAGCTTTAGTTCGACTTTTAGAAAAAAGGAGGGGTTTCTATTTACCTCGGCGTAGCCGCCGGTTTATATCTTTCTCGGCAAATTGAGATTTATAGTCATATCACATGAACAGTTCAATCAATTAACTTCTTGGATAGTTTGGGTCAAACATTCCGGCACGTTGGTATTTCTGAAAAAGCTTAAAAACCGCTCGTACTTCACATGGTTTTCCACGGCCATCATACAATTAAGATTTTCCAGGGATTTATGAACCTTTCTTCATTTATAAAAATCAATATTGCAAAGCATCTCCTTAGTGCTCAAGGCCATCAGACAGTGGAATTAGATAACTCTGATCTTTCATATAGTTATCGATCTTATATAGTTGGATAAAATAGTTAAGCCAGTTTGAACCTTTAGATAATTTGTACATTTTAAGGCCATTGACATAACGCTGCACCTTAAAGTTCTAAAAATTGTTAATGAAAATGACATGCTACTTCATCGTAGTGATCCGGGTCTTTGAAAAACTGTCCTGTATCTGCATACACGTTATAGCCTTTGATTGACCAAAATAGATTTGTTAACAACAGTTTTAATTCAACGACGTGGAAAGTCATAAAACGCTAAAGTTAATTCACTCTATATGATCCTCAATGCCAGTCATGGTGCCTGTTATTGAGATGCACACATTATCTATCGAACATGCATTGTAATAAGTTATATGTCTTATAGACAAAGCGGTTAAACAGTCGAGCGCACTGACTTGCAAACAGTTTTTGTTTTAACTGTAGGACAATGTATTTTGAAATACATGTAAAGGTTGTTCTTTTTGTACACCTATTCCTGTGTAAAATAAAATTGAGTTCGCTTTGACATACATTTCCATAGGTCTGAATTTTGTTTTTCTATGCAGTCGTTCAGGCTTCTATGACATTACAAACGAGATCACGTGGGAAGAGCAAGAACAGATAGGAAAGGTGAAGGAAAAAGGAACCCAGAAGTCAACCAGGTCAGTATCGGGATTTCAATATTAGTTTTATGCAGTATATTAAAAAGGATACAATCAAACACGGAAAGTTCTTCGGGCATTTTGGCCTCATGGTCACAAAAGGTCGTTCATGAAATTGACATACTACTTCATCTTAATGCTTAGAACCATCCGACAAGTACATAATCTACAGTTACAGTTATGGTCTCAGATTGACTTATGAACTTTATTGTTTTAGTGCTAAGGATATTTATACTTCATCTTTATGGTTAGGCAATGAAACAATTAAGAAAGTTTACAATTCTCAATATAAGTAATGGCATGCACATTATTTATCATATTTTATCAACCATTCATGGTAATTAGTTTTATGTGTCACAAAACGGCTTAAAAGACGAACGCGCTGACGGCGGACAGCTTTTGTTTCTGTTCAAACTGCCATCTGAAGGACAGTGTATTTTGAATTAACTGTGATTCTTTTAGTATACATATTTTGCATGGGTTATATCTAGCCCTGGCTTTGGCAAACATTTAAGTTTGAAACTTGTTTGACAATCTAGTTGTTTCTGCTTAAATGACAGTACACATGAGAGCACAGTGGAAGAGCAAGAACAGGAAGGAAAGGGGAAGAAAGAAGGAACCCAGACGTCAGCTAGGTGTTATTACATTGTATTTTCTTTTGGTGGCAACCAATTCTTTTCTTCTTTTTCTAAAGTAATTAACGTTATTTTTTACGTTTAATCATATATTTAAACGACATTGACGCTATATTGACGCCTAAGAAGGGCTGAAACTAATGTTGTAATAATTTGTAGCCCAACCCATTTGTTCTTTTTGTTTTATTTGATTGTAAATGTACATGTAAAATGTATGCAAAATAATTCTTCACAAATGAGTAATAAAATATGATTAAACTAAGTCAGCTAGGTCAGTATCGGGTTTTCAATATTCGTCTTATGTAGTAGACTAAAAAAGACACAAACGAACACTGAAAGCGAAATTTTTCTGTTATATTATGTATTATCAGTAACACATTATGCATTATATAATACAACCCCTTTGAACACTTAATACCAAGGCATATTGGTAAATTTATTTCATTATGTAATCCAAAAATAAAACTCTTTTGGCGTCTCCGATGCCTTCTGTTGATCTAAACTTTATTGTCATATCACAAGTTTTATGGTCACTTCATGTAAAAAAGGATGTTTCTTTTGGTGTATATCTGGGTCCTGATTGGTTAAAAAAGGATTTTTTGTTGTTGGTTCTGGAATGCGATGCTTTTCAGTAACTCTGAGTTGACTGTCCTTTGATGCCCGTACAGATGCTTCGTACAATTTTCTAATAGTCAAAACTCTAAAAAACTTCGACTAGCTTTTTTATTACACACATTTTTTATCACATGGCATTTTAGTATATACAATGGAGGAAATACAAGAGAGTTTACATAATAGACAAGTCACAGTGTTTTGGGATGTATGCAAGTCAATGGTTTCAGGTAAAATGTTTTGCGAAAAAAACAACAACAAAAAACGTGAATAGGTTCTTTCGATTTTGATTTTCTAAGATTTGTTGTTCTAAGAGTTTGTGTTATGATGGATAATACAGTAAAGCACTTACGGACTAGTTCGTACTTAAATTTGATATTAAATCCTCGGTCAATATTGCACATCGTATTTATCAACTAATAACTCCATAATTAAAATCATAGTGTATTCACTGAGTGAAATTGAACATTTCAGTTACCTTCAAACGCCCAATGCCACATTGAAGGTACTGCCATCAAATATTGATAAAAAAGAAGAGGAGGCAGTAAAGAAAGAGAAGCAATTGCAACAAGAAAAAGGAGAGAATACAAACCAGTGGAACGACAATGAACGTGAATTAAAGCAACTGCGACAGGAAAATGGAGACTTTGAAAACGACGAAAGAGCCAGAGAACAGGAATTAAATCAATTGCGACAAAAGATAAGTGTTTTAGAAGACGAAAAGAGGGACAGGGAAGAAAAGTTTAAGGAATTGCAACAGGAAAAAAGTGATTTAGAAAACGACAAGAGTGACAGGGAACTCAAATTAAATCAATTGCAACAAGAGAAAGATGTTTTAGAAAAAGACAAGATGGACAGGGAAGATGAGTTAAAGCAATTGCGACAAGAGAAAAGTGATTCAGAAAACGACAAGAGGGATAAGGAACAGGAATTAAAGCAATTGCAACAAGAAAAAAGTGATTTAGAAAACGACAAGAGGAACAGGGAACATGATTTAAAGCAATTGCGTCAAGAAAAAAGAGATTTAGAAAAAGAAAAAGAAGAAGCGCTTTTTAGGTAACCAAACTCTGTTTAAAATTGGTTTCGTACTTTTTATACTTTAAATAATGCATGCAATACTACTATCTTAAAGTACAGGGACACGGTTAGTAGACAACACATTAATTATAATTCCGGTGCAGTGGCACAAGGTTAGGGCCCAAATGACACTGCAACATGGTTAGGATTATTTAACTTAAAGACTTCCGAAATGGAGATTATAACAACAATAAATGTGAATACAAAGCGACTCTTTTATGGCCTCAAAAAGGTTATTTGATTCACATATTTCTTAACATTTCATGTTCTTTATATCTGAAGGTTAAGTGAGCTTGTATCAGTTAAACTTCGGGACAACAACCCAAATATCGTGGATCTTAGTGACTCCTTCAGGCCAACGAAACTTGCGGAAATGTTTAGTGAGCTTTATGACAATGAGTGGACCGCTGTTTACTCAGTCATGGAGGAAAGTGGGTTTACAGAACGACAAGTGATAGACGTTCTCCTTGATGTGATGATGGTAAAGTTTGTTTTTATTCAAAGCAAACATCTATTATTCAAAATATATTTGCACAATTACAAAAATACCCAGCTCAATATCCGCTTTTCCTTATAGATGATAAAATGAACATGCAGTTATATAAAAAAAGCACAACCTGTCTTTGTTTTGTTTCAGGAATCGTTCACATTTTGCAGAAGAGAACTTGACGAAAATTGGCAGCTTATTAGCCGATGGTATTTGAATGATGTATGAACCAGTTGTCGAGAAAGTATAATTTATGTCAAACAACTATACACACAGTAGTCGATATTTCATTAGCATGAACTCTGGAACTTTAAATGTATCTACAGACCCCTCAAATTTATTTATTTTGGGCAATTTTGAAAAAAAATATTGATATTGGTGATGTTATTAAAATCTTGGAATGCTTTTTTGTAGAAGTTGCCCAACAACGAAAAAGTAAAAAAGAATTTGAAAGACGCTCGAAAAACAATCATCCCAAACGTCGTTCCTGAAATTCACAAGGTAGGGTAGTTTATAATTTGAAAGGAACATTTATAATACCTATAATGATTTATTAAAGTCAAATAATTGCACTACTGCAAAATATCTCGAAATTATTGAATTGTTCCTTTAATTTCAGAAATTTTACGCTCTGCTCGTTGAAACGTGTAAATACAAGAAACTTTGTCCGATGTTGTCAACTAACGAATTTGAAACATATGTGTCGACTTGTATACTGCTAAGCTTGTTAATGAATGGAAACGACCCTCCGGTGGTGCTTTACTGTCCTGGTTGGGTCTCCTGTGACCAGCGCAAAAAAGAACAAGAAGATGAATCGGTCGGAATAAACGAAAAACAAACTGCATTCTCTGATGAAATTCCTACGGAATTTAAAGAAGTAAAGGACAACGTAACTTTGGCGAAAGATAGGGAGACACGACAATTTAGCAAAGATTTATTTAAAGCGTACACAAAGAGAGGAAACCTTGTGGAGTTCTACGTGTGGCCAGTGATATATCTCCATGAGAATGGACCTTTGCTAGCAAAGGGCATTGCACAAGGTACCAAGGATAAGATTGATATTAATCGTTTGGAATGGTGGAAGGAATCCGCACACGACTCTAACGATGAGGAACAAGCAACCTATGTATGACATTGGTCTACTTGCAATTCTGATGCAGTATTTAAGAAGTCGCAAAGGTTGTAAATTAATGTTATCATGTATACATCTATATATTAACTCATTATATATTCAAAAGACACCGCTTTCTAAAAGTGACAATCAAATTGTAAATCAATACATACACATGTATTATGGACATGATAACTACAATGATGATGTTATATAAATTAAGCATTTTATGTATTCTATTTTTATTTCATGAAACAACATAGTAAGATAGCACAATATATTAATTAGTAATAATAATTAAAATTAAAACTAATATAATTAAGAAGTGTACATCTATATATAACTATTTTTTATAATATATATATATACCACCAAATTCCATGAATTGCGATAGCGCCTTTGCTTATTGCTCGCTTGCCCTACTGCGTTCATACAGCATAAACGCATGATCAATACTTATATTTACATTGTAAATAATTATTCATTACGATAAAACTAGGAGTATCTTCAGCAATTGAGTATTTGCCCTTAGAAAATGTAATCGACAACATACGTATGTATAAAATAAATTTTTTGATAATGTATATCATTGGTTAAATGACATTGCGCGAATTAAATCGGAGTGCAATATTTATATAAACAATGACGTCATAACTTATTGCGTATTATATAATATAAACGTCAAGTTTTATCTACACAAAGGAGTAGGTGAATGAAAATATCATTTTATCAATTCTATTTTTATTAAACGCTGTTTAAAAGGTTAATATGCAGCTTTAAGAGAAGTTCAAAAACGTCTAGCTGTATGTAAAATTTGTAGTTGAGTTTTAAACTCGTTAATAAAATTTCTCTTTAAACTTGTCCTTGCTTAATGCACGGTCCTCGTGTAATCGTTCTTCTACTCAAACAAGAAGTGTTCCCAACCTTTCTGATATCAAATAGCGTTTCCAAAATAATAAATGATAACGATTAAATAATTAATATTTGACCTACGAAAGAAAAGTTTAAAACATTGATGTCTTCATTTCTTGAAATATGTTAATACATTTTTATTAAAGGCACACAGTATAGATTCATGCAAAATCGATGTTTGATTTTTTGTTTGTTAATTCCAATTCGTTACACTCATTAGTACAATACTTATAGTTTTACTCATTTGACTTGAATTATAAAAAACAATGCATATATAGAGGTAGTGATAAAAAACCTGAGTGAACTGTGGCCACGTAGCTATATATATGTACAATGGCGATAAAAATCAGCAATAACACAATAAACATAATAAACAATATGTATGTAAATAATAAATAAGTACCAATTAATAAATACATAATGATGCAGACATAGAGATGTGGATTGCTAGTTTATCTACAGCTTTATAAGAGTGCCTTTATATAATCAATAAAGATTTGATTGATTGATCGTAGTGTTTCTTTAAAATTAAACACACACACAATTTGTTTTCAAAATAGCTTCGATGTTAAAGATTTCTACTATTTAATGCATACTAGGGCGTTTTCTAGAATGTCTATAAATATCTAACTCTTAGTTTATTATACAATGTGCATTCTTAAACAAAATGGTATTCGTCTTCAATTTACAATGGTACACATACGGTCGTGTAAGGGTTTTGATTTCGGTCTATTTCATCTACCTGTTTCAATGCTTAATCTGTATGAGTATAGCCGCAATTAAGATATAGATTTACGGAACTTTATTACATTCAAATTTTTGAGGTATGACTGAAGTCTAAAAACTTCTACTACTACTGCTGCTGCTTTTGCCAACATTACTACTACATATCTTTAATACACTTATCTTCAGACGGGGGTCAAACTTTCGATTTTTAATGGTACACAAATAATTGCATCCACTTAACTTGAAAGTATATTTTTTAATGTTTTTGCCTTGAAAGTGGCCTCATTTTGGGCAATTCATTTTGACAAGTTTACAAATTAAAATGATAGAAACGTACACTTGTTTTCGAAACAGGAGTTCTACACCAATCGTTGCATTTTCTGCTAGAACGCGAGTCTCAATCTCGTTTTCACGAGTGAGGAAATGAAGAGTACGTGGCAAAGTAATGTTGAGTTTGCTTATGAACGCGCACAGTAAGCCGACTGCCTGAGATGGGTACCATGCATTTCGCAAAAGGTTGTCATTCTATCAGTAAATAGGTACATACACAAGTAACCTTCACCGCTGAAGGGAATGGCAGCAAGCAGAGCGATACATAGGATCTTAGTAAAGGACAACTTTTCAACAAATAATTATTCAAAGAATGAAGGAAATAACGTCGTCAGAGAACGGGCCGGTGTTGGCCAAGGAAATCGCTCATGGTGCAAACAAAATAGTATCCGATGATGACTACCGATGGGATTGGCTGAAGACGGCAGATATTTTGTCAACAAAAACAGGTAGCAGTTAGTAGTAAAATAATTGACGTTAAAACTCAGTGTATTCTGTATCCAAAAATATATGCGTTTACACACAAACACGCACGCACGCACGCACGCACGCACGCACGCACGCACGCACACACACACACACACACACACACACACAGGTAAAAATGGCTATCCATGCGCATATGACCTCACAAAAGAGGAATGTGGATCATTAACGATTTTAAGGAAAACTTTGACGTTGTATGACGAAATAAAAGTTCAGTTATGTGGCATTAAACCGTTTAAGTCGGTGCTGTGCATTATGTGTAAATTCGCACCATGTGAAGAAATTGTTGAAAGTGCTAGTATATATTTTAAATGCACACCTTAAGTTATAGTGTTTATATATTAAATGACAGACATGTTTAATATACTGTAACATAGTAGGAACACTTTAGCTGAGGGAAGGTCCTCGTTTTAAAATACAAGGCTAATGCCAAAACGACACCCGAACAAGCGATTCACACTATACAAAACAGAACACACCAAATTCAAAATATAGTTATTGAGAAATGTTGAGGATACCGTCTTGAAACGGTAAACAACACAGGAGCTCACTTTAATACAAACATATACAACTAACTATTTCCTCACATTTTCAAGTCGCATTTAAATCATTCATTTTTTCATATAAAACACAGACAAGTATGCATTTAAAGTTTATCAAATGAAATGGATTCGTTAAAACCTTTTAACTTAAATCAATATCTTTCCCCATCGACTTAGAATGCAAAAATGCTGATTTATGGAAGAAATACTTAGCCAACGATACAATATTTAAGTTTCTCCCTTTGAACACGTATAGTTAGCTAACAATAGTGGAAAATCGGCGAATTGTAACTCAAACCAAGCAGTTTAGTTTAAGTCGGCGTATTTTATGAAGTGTGTCAAATACACCTGTGAGTATCCTTTTTCATTGTTCAGTGGTTTCATTCGGAATAACAAATTGAATAACATATCAATCGAGTAAACAAATGGTTATTCTCTCATAATTCTGACCGACGACAAGTAACACGTTCTGTGATAACCCTTGTTTCTTTGTAATAAAAAAGAGTTTGCAAATACTCCTACGTAAAAATTGCTTTTATTTTAACTTTACAATCGGGATCATCCAACATTTTGTTGAAGTATGCAAGCTGTACGTTTTAGTTAAACATGCATACATATACAGTAAATTTCATACATAAGACACAAGACATAAGAGATAACGCGTTTAAGACTACGCGTTTATTTATTGTTTATGTACCTATTGAAAAGTTGTAACTAGACTGGTAATTCACTTCCTCTTTCGTTTATGTAAATGGGGAAGGCAGCTCAGAAGTACAAGCTTGATCCCATATCAGATTTATGGTACATGGAAAATTTATATACATAGATGTCGATGGCGGACAGCAGCACGCCAGGTAAGTTGAATTTACGATACAGAGGAGAATGTTATAATAATTTTGATCACATCTAGTTGTATAAATGTTTCGCATAAAGGAAAATGAGTTACGTTGATGCAAGCAAGTTATTTTCAAACATGGATGAAATACTTCTATACTCAGAAATATTCCATGTATTTTTGCCATCTCATAAGGCATATGCAAATGCTCACTATCTTTCAAAGAAAATTGTTTCATAGTTTCTAGCTTAGTGGTTACTTTTAGTTAATATGATGATAAATAACTATTTTTGTCTGCAGGAATTAAGTTCGTTTGGGAGCGGCAGCCACTAAAAACTATTGACCTGTATATCCAAGAAATGACAGATAATATATAGATGATAAAATTATCATTTTGTCTATTTGTACTGATTTCACTCGAAGTTTCCCCATATTTTGTCGCATATTTTAGGTTTATGCCTTCTTAGTTCAGACAAGACGACTTTGAACTAAATATATAAGCCATTGGGATGGTTAACCTTGACTCCAGAGGCACGATTTGGAAGCATGAAGTGATGGGAAACATGCAGTTAATATGATAGGATCCTTGTCTTATGATTTCAGATGGGTCGATGTTTAAAAGACTTCGAAGCCGTCTTTGCAGCTGCTTCAGGTTAGGAACCTATTATAATTATCTTAAGCTCGATCATTCGATAAAAAAGGTGAGGGATTTTTTCTCTCCTTGGTATCGGCGCCGGTTAGCCTTTCCAGCAAGTAGGGATATGTTATCACATCATATATATTGATAAAGGCCATGAGACGGTTAATTGTGACAACTCTATTTTACCCTCAATATAAACTATGGACCTGATTGATCTATAAAATAAGCTTAATACTTTTTACTAGATTGGAGTCTTGGTCGTTTCTTACAAAATCGTTAATGCAGTGGACATAACGCTTCATTTTAAAGGTCATTTAATAATATTATTTCAATTTACACTCGAAACCCTTGATTGGCTCAAAAAGTTTATCGCACAGTTTGGATACGGCCCCTAATAGACTAATGAAGTTTTATCTAAATTGTACAGCGAGATGTTTTGGCCAAACATGCAAAGGACCTTTATATTTGAACTTTGTGATAAGGCCATACGACAATTATGTAAGTTTATACTGTATGATCCTCAATATGGGTTATGGTCCTTTATTATGGCTTGCACCTAATTTAACACATTTTATCAACCATTAATGATTATTATGTCGCATAGATAGTCGAGCGCGCTGACGGCGGACAACTTCTGTTTCTGTTCAAACTGCCATCTGAAAAACAGTGTATTTTGAAATAAACTTTGTTCTTTAAGTATCTTTTTTTCATGTGTTCTATCTAGCCTTGGCCTCGGCTTGCATTAACGTTTAAAACTTTTCATTCTAGTTGTTCACGCTCCTATGACATTACACATGGGAACACATGGGAAGAGCATTACAAGGAAATGGCGAAGGAAGAAAGTACATACATGTCAACCAGGTCAAGTTTAAAAAAAAATCATTTGTAGTAGACCAAACAAAACGCAGACTTATGTGAAACTACAACATATTGTCATATAACGGCTTTTTTATTCCATGTGAACATCACTTCTACATAGGTAATGGACTATATTGTGTATACGTGTGGCTTCTGATTGGTCAAAAAGGTTTTATTCTAAAGTTGTCTAAGTTACTCTGGGTTGGCTACCATCTCTTTCCGGTTCAAATTGTAATTTCAATTTTCAAATAGTCGTAACTTCACTTTTTGTCATTTTTAACTAGCTTTGAATTATTGAAAAAAAAAGACATTTAAGTACATAAATCGTTGGAAATGCAAATTTCCCCAATATGATGAGTTAATATTAAAGACAAACCAGGGCATTTGTTATAGGATAAATGCAAATCAGTGGTTTCACGTCGAATGATTTCCGATAATCCAAAATAATTCCGAGAAAAATATTATTTTGTTTTTATATTTCTGAGATTTGTTTTAAAAAATAAATGATGATACATTAAAAATATTCTACCTTGATTTGTTAGTAAATAAACATAATGCTAACGCCTCCGTCAGAAATGCTTCCACTGGGGAATATCCGCAATTCTTAGTCCATAATTGTGTAATAGTGTACCCATACAAAACAGAAACATTAAATGCCATATTCCGTTTAATTAACTAGGCCCCTGTGTACATTTCAGTAACCTGACAAAGCCAAATTACCGCTTTAAGCAACTGCAAACAAAAAGAAATATAGCAGAAGAAGAGGAAATAAAGAATTTAGAGAATCACTCGGAAAAAGGGAAGGAATTGCAACAAGAAAAAGGAAATTCAGAACACGACAAAAAAGACAATGAACATGCGTTAAAGCAATTGCAAGAAGAAAAAAGAGATTCAGAACACGACAAGAGGGATAATGAACATGCGTTAAAGCAATTGCAAGAAGAAAAAAGAGATTCAGAACACGACAAGAGTGACAAAGAGCATGAGTTAAAGCATTTGCAACAAGAAAAAAGAGATCCAGAACACGACAGGAGTGACAAAGAGCATGAGTTAAAGCATTTGCAACAAGAAAAAAGAGATTCAGAAGACGACAAGAGGGACAAAGAGCATGAATTAAAGCATTTGCAACAAGAAAAAAAAGATTCAGAACACGACAAGAGTGACAAAGAGCATGAGTTAAAGCATTTGCAACAAGAAAAAAGAGATTCAGAACACGACAAGAGTGACAAAGAGCATAAGTTAAAGCATTTGCAACAAGAAAAAAGAGATTCAGAACACGACAGGAGTGACAAAGAGCATGAGTTAAAGCATTTGCAACAAGAAAAAAGAGATTCAGAAGACGACAAGAGGGACAAAGAGCATGAGTTAAAGGATTTGCAACAAGAAAAAAGAGATTCAGAAGACGACAAGAGGGACCAAGAGCATGAATTAAAGCATTTGCAACAAGAAAAAAGAGATTCAGAACACGACAAGAGTGACAAAGAGGATGAGTTAAAACATTTTGAACAAGAAAATATAGATTCGGAACACGGCAAGAGGGACCAAGAACATGAGTTAAAGCATTGGCAACACGAAATTAGGTTTTCAGAACACGACAAGAGGGACAAAGAGCATGAGTTAAAGCATTTGCAAGAAGAAAAGAGAGATTTAGAAATCGAGAAAGAGAAAACACCTTCAAGGTAACCTAAAATGCCTTAAACATTGGATTTCTTATTTTTTTATAAATAGAAAATTATTATGATATTTTGATTCTATGAATACTTAAGCGACAAGAAGTTAATCCAATAAAGTACACAAAAAGACCCTGTAAAGGCTCAAGGTGAGAGCCCAAACGACACGGCGACATGATAAGCATAATTTAAATTAAAGACAACCTAACTACGTAAGACTTGGAAATATAATAACAGAACATGTGAGTGTCGAATGGACTTTATATGGCCTCAACACGCCATTTCAGATAATCATAATTTAAAAATAAAAATAAAAATATCATTTTTATCTCAAGTGAGCTTGTGGCAGTAAAACTTCCTGACAACAAAGCAAATATCGTTGAACTTAGCGACGCAAACAGGCCAACAAAACTTGCAGAAATGTTCAGTGAGCTTTACGAGAACGAATGGACCGATGTTAACACGGTCATAAAGAAAAGTGGGTTTACAGAACGACAGATAATAGACGTTCTACTTGATATGTTGATGGTAAAGTTGTTTAAAAGTCTTTTATCCATAACGTTTTCGCATATTTACGAATGGCAGTTTAATATCCGTTGTTTTGCCGTATAAACGATAAAACAAGCATGTAATTCTATAAATACAACAGCAACAACATGTTCTTGTTCTCTTCCAGGAAGCGTTTACCTTTTGCAGAAGAGAACTTGACGAAAGTTGGCATGTATGAACCAGTTTTGGAGAGAATATTATAAATGTCAGATTAATTTACATACTTTTATCGATATGTCATTAACATGAACGAAGGCACTTGTAAACAGACCTTCAAATTTGTAGTTCCGTTAAATTTTGAAAATAAATTGACAATCAGCAATGATTTGATTTTTAATATTTATTTTTTATTTTTGCAGAGGTTGCCGAGCAACGAAATGGTGAAGAGGACTTCAAACGACGAGCGGAAAACAACCATTCCAATCTTCGTACCAGAAATTCAAACGGTAGGATAGCTCATTGAATAAGTGGACTAGTCTTGAAATACCGAGAATGATGAATTCAATTTTATGTCTCGAAATTTCGTAAATTTGCTCTCTTCTATTTCAGCAATTCTACAATTTGCTCGAAGAAAAGTGTAAAAACAAGAAACTTTGTCCGATTTTGTCAACACATGAATTTAAACAATACGTCTCGAAGTGCATAAGGCTGAGCATGTTCATGAATGGGAACGACCCTCCAGTGGTGCTTTCATGTCCTGGGTGGGTCTCATTTGACCAGCGCAGAGAAACACGAGAAGACTTTTTAGTTGGAATAAACGATAAGAATATTGCATACTCTGACGAAAGTTCTAACGACTTTCAAGAAGAACATGTAAACTTTACCGTGGTGGAAGATAGGGTGACACTACCTTTTAGGAATGATTTATTTAAAAATTACACACAAAGAGGAGCATTCGTTGAGTTCTACGTTTGGCCAGTGGTGTATCTCCATGAGAATGGGGGGCCTTTGCTAGCAAAGGGCATTGCTCAAGGTACCGAAGAGACAATAAACATCGACGATCGTTGGAAATGGTGGCAGGAATCCGACAGATGACTTTAACAATTTGGAAGAAATAAACTGTGTATATCAACATTGGTGTACCTGCATATTACTAATACTTCTACTACTACTACTACTACTACTACTACTACTACTACTACTACTACTACTACTACTACTACTACTACTACTACTACTACTACTACTACCATTACTACTACTACTACTACTACTACTACTACTACTACTACTACTACTACTACTACTACTACTACTACTACTACTACTACAATAATAATAATAATAATAATAATAATAATAATAATAATAATAATAATATTTTCGAAAAATGATGTCTCCCCTTCAACGGGAGCCTAGTTAAATGAATATAATATTGAACAAGGGGTAAAAAAAGATTGTGCGCCTTTAACATTGCTACATCGGAAAGATAGATAAACAACTGCTTTAACTTCAATTACTGAGGGAGGCGTAGTTGTTTAGTTTTAATTTACATTATCTTTCGTTTAACTAAACGGGAACGGCAGGGCATTATTACCAGGTTGTTCTCCTATCAAAAAAGGGTTCAACAGGGGACATGAGGTTCAGACGCTATGACTGCAAATGTTATCAATGTTGTTTATTTTTCTCAAGTACTACTGTACTCATGTTCAAGTTTTGTCAAGCAATCCCGATATAGATCACAGCATGAGTTATCATTGTGTATTATGTTTATAATACCGGTAGCTACTATAGTTTTTAACTTCTCACGGCCCTCGTGATCGTTACATGTAGTGATTCGCAACCAATCTATTTACAAAAAGTGTATCCAAAATGATAAATTATAACTATGTAAGACAACAATATTTGGCGTACGAAACAAACGTTTTAAACATTTATGTCTTTCGTTCTTGAGAATATATTGACAATGTAAGTCTAGCGTATCTTTTACGATGAAGATGAATAACCTAATAATTAAAGTTTATTACACACTAGCAAGTATGTTAATTGTTATACTACTATGTTGACAATTGTTTTGCTCTTTAAATTGTGTTTTGTAAATGTTGTATGACTGTGATTTAGTGCCGATTGAACGTTATTTTGGTTATGCTGTCATATGTTTTGATCTGAATAAATAGATTACAATACGAAATATTGTTACGACCTAGCCCCGTGGTCCGTCGACGCTATCAACTGTCCCTTTTTGGGTGACCAAGTATTTGAAGTGTTCCCCTCGTGACTGCCCCTCAGGTACTGGTAGCGAAACCTCTCAATGGCAGTTAAATTGTATGTAGTCTAACCATTGCATGTCAAAAACTAGTTCACCGGGAAGACAACTCAAATCGATGTTTACAAGTTTAATAAACGTTGGAAAACAGTACACCAGCGGAATAAATCATCATTTAAACATCAAAAGAAGAAAAGGTACAGTATGCAATCGCTGGGTAGACACAGGAAAACGCTATATCATCGTGTTGAATTTTATAAGTCCTTTAAACATTAATTTTCCGCGAATTTCCTATATACCTGTAATTCTTTTTGGATTTTATCAAGGAGACAAATAATAAAAATCGTTTCATTTGTTATCGTTTTCTATTTCCAGTTAAATGTCAAAACCAATGCCAAAATGGACGAAACACCCGAGGGCGAATCGTACGGGATGTGCTTCAAGCTATGTCCAAGTTACGTCTCCTCTCGATTCTGGAAAACCCCGCCTTATATACACACATGGTCAAATGACCGAAAATCGTGGTCATATGACCCGACCGAAAATGACCCGACCGAAAACGACCCATATATTTGGGTCAAATGACCCAAAAATATTGGCTGACAGCCAATCCAAGATGGCGTCGTCATAGATCGTGAACTATTGAAAAAGTAAATAAACAATCTTCTCTACATGAACACGAGGATATTCACGTCTGATATTCTGTGTCTTTGCCCAAGTTAATCAGGTTTGTGAGCAATGAAATCTGAATAAAATAAATGTAGATAGCTTTGTGTAGCATTTGTAATAACTTTTATCCCTGTGGAATGATTGCTCACTCGGCGGTGGCAAAATTCAAACAAGGCTGGCGCGCCTGGAATGTCGGGGCGTTGCTAGTTTCTTGTGTGATTTGCCATTGACCGATAACAACAATAATACATATTATACAAAGAATAAGGTACGTGCATATTTTTCTAACACAACCGTACATATGCTGGGGCATATCAATATCTAGGTTTAATGAAATATCTTAAAACTTTCAAAACAATCGCTGCATACTTATATTGTACATAGGCATTTATTCGGTAAGATGGCATTTAAAGTCTAATTAATAAAACCACAGCTAATTTTCCATTTCCAGTTCCATTTTGCCTAACAATGACTGTCAATTTTATTCAAATTATACTAATGCTGTTGCTGCATTTATTACTTCTATTAGTTCTACAAATATACATCACACTTTTTTTAAGAAGATTGGGCTTTGAATTATAATTCATAGGGGATCATTTTGTCAAACATAGAACACGATCCCGGGGTCATTATTTTCTGTGGATGGGGGTCATTATTTTCTGTGGATGGGGGTTATTATTTTTTGTGGGTGGGGTCATTTTTTCTGTGGATGGTGTCATTATTTTTTGTGGATGGGGGTCATTACTTTCTGTGGATGGGGGTCATTATTTTCTGTAGATGGGGGTCATTACTTTCTGTGGATGGGGATCATTATTTTCTGTTGATGGGGTCATTACTTTCTGCGGATGGGGTCATTACTTTCTATGGATGGGGTTTATTACTTTCTGTGGATGGGCGTCATTATTTTCTATGGATTGGGTCATTATTTTCTGTCGGTGGGGTCATTTTTTTCTGTGGACGAGGTCATTTCTTAATGTGGATGGGGATCATTATTTTCTGTGGATGGGGTCATTTCTTTCTGTGGCTGGGGGACATTATTTTCTGTGGATGGGGTCATTACTTTCTGTGGATATGGGTCATTATTTTTTGTGGATGGGGTCATTACTTTCTGTGGATGGGCGTCATTACTTTCTGTGGATGGGGTCATTACTTTCTATGGATGGGGTCATTATTTTCTGTGGATGGGGTCATTACTTTCTGTGGATGGGGACATTATTTTCTGTTGATGGTGTCATTACTTTTTGTGGATGGGGGTCATTACTTACTGTGGATGGGGTCATTATTTTCTGTGAATGGGGTCATTACTTTCTGTGGATGGGGGTCATTACATTCTGTGGATGGGGTCATTACTTTCTGTGGATGGGGGTCATTATTGTTTGTGGTGGGGTCATTACTTTCTGTGGATGGGGTCATTTTTTTTGTGGATGGGGTCATTACCTTCTGTGGATGGGGTCATTATTTTCTGATTCACCGTAGCTCTTCCTTCTGATATCAATGGTTACATAAATTATTGTTGAACAGTTTGCGTAGACGTTTTTCTGACGGAAGCGTGCTATGACACATAAATTTAAATAACACTCGATTGAAATTGGTCAATACATGCATCCCTTATGCATTATAGTACTTATTTTTACACTTTTTGCGAAACATTAAGCGCATCGTTTTAGCTGCACTCGTGCACTAGCTGCAGAACGTTGAAACACATTCTATATGAAATATAAATATTGAATATAAAATTTAAAATATATAATTTAATATTCCATAGTTTTACATGCAATATTCCTGTGTATGTTTAGATATGAAAGTGCTAAACGTAGGACTGACTCTGTCTGTTAAGTGTGTATTGGACAGCTTGAAGATTCAGCCAAAGATTAAATTTGCTTTGTGGCTTTTTGACATCGTCTAACATTAGAAAATGAAAAACACATAATTATGATTCGCTAAAGGAACACATGTAATATATAGAAATGAAAGCAAATATATCTTGCATACTGATATGTGGTGTTTATGCAGATATAATTATTCAATTATTTGTAAGTCAGTGGGTCAACGGCCAATGTCATGGTGATCTTAAGCTGAAAATCAGTTTTAGGTCAGTAGCTGAACGCTTAAGTCCAGGGATCTCAAACTTGGTGAGCAGGTTTGACAAGGTCGTGGTGACCTTAAAGCTGCACTCTCACAGATTGAACGTTTTGACAACTTTTTTATTTTTTGTTTTGGAACGAGCCAATTTTTGCGAAAATCCATGGAAATCAGTTTTATAAGACTGCTGACAAAAATTGGATCGCAGATTTTTATAATTAAGTCTAAAAAATGATGTTTTATGCATTTTTCTTAAACCGTTAGTAACGGTTTAAGCCATGAAACATTAATTTTCGAACGGAAAAATGATAATCTTCGATCTGATTTTTTATCAACAATCTTATATCATTGGTTTGCAGATATTTATGCAAAAAATGCTCTTTCCAAGACAAAAACTAAAAAAGTTGTGAAAATGGACCGTTCCAAGGCGGTACTTAACAATTCTTGATAAACATACCAATTATTTATATATATATATATATATATATATATATATATATATATATATATATGTATAGTACTTCACTGTGCTGTTTGTAGAGTTGTGTGCTGCTCTATGTTTCTTGTTTGTGAATTTGTGTTCTATGTCTTTGGCGTTGCCCATTGCCACTAAACCGGGTTTATGTTTAAACTTTTTGCTACTGAGCATGTTTCTGTAGCTTTTTGCATATATAATGGTATATCTGTGAGAGTGCAGCTTTAAGCTGAAACTTCATTTCAATAGCTGAAGAACTCTCAAGTTCTCGGACCTCGATCTTGGTAGGCACGTTTGTCATGACCAGCAGGTGAACCCTATTGATTTTGATGTCAATGAGTAAAACAAGGTTATAGTTACCTTAAAGGCCTAGTTGAAGAAATGTTTGGTATGATAATCCCCTGCTGTGCATCTCCTGCTAATTGCACTGGTGTCACAGTCGGGGCAAATTTCCTGTGTATTTGTTTATTGGCTCAGAGCAATTTAGGATCCATTTCTATAATAAAACTTCTAAAACTACACAGCAGGATACTCTGATTGGAGATCTGATAAGAGAGAGCAAAACAAGTAGATTCAGATCAATAAACAGAGATTGAGTACTATACACAGTTTGGGTGTGTGTGTGGGGGGGGGGTCACTTAGAAGGCTTAAACTAGGCCTTTAAGCTTGAAATCTGCGGTTTCAGAATATGTAATGATAAGTTAGTGGTATGTTTCTTGAATGAGTTATACGTTTTTTAAGCGATATACTCAAGGTATATCAGTGGTGAATGCAATACGAAATTGTATTAATTTCACAGGGTGAACATTCGGGTATATTTGCTCAAGTTACTGTCAACGCTGAAGGTTATGCAAGTAACACATGTAATACTTCGGATCTTTAAGGAAGACGGGCTTTCTGACTTTCAAAGGCACTTGGTAATTCATCCTGAAATTACGATCCTTGGTGGTTTTATTATCGCATTTAAGATAACGAGTTTAATAGATTTTGTATTGAATGCCAACCAATGTGATAATCTATATAAACAAAATATTTACGTAGATATTAAGTAGCACTCCCAATCTCAATCACAGGGAGTGTTTACTCTGGACCCCGTCAGTACACTAAGCATTTAATTATAACACACAATTGGGAGGGCAGGGAAAGCACAACAACAACAGTTTAAAAACAATACAACTTTTTATTGTGGTTGAACCGAGTCATTGTATCGCTAGCCCTTTGAACAAAAAATAAGCAATTATACATCACGTTATATGTTGCACATATAAATGTTCATTTTTCATGCGTTCATGCAATTTCAACACTCGGGTACAATTTTGCACTAACATGAAGCTTTGGAAACTTGCAAAATCGCCCATATTTCCATTCCAAATTTAATGTTTTATGGCTTAAACCGTCAGCAGTCTTTCATCACTGGTTTGCAGATGTTAACGCAAAAATGTGCTCGTTCCAAGACAAACATGAAAATGTTGTCGAAACGTTCAATCTGTGAGAGTGCAGCTTTAACCGCTCAAGACAGTTTCAAAACAATATTCAAACGAATAGTCTTTCTCAATCCAGCAGTGTGTACAGGGAAGTCAATCATTTGTTCAACTTAGCATCTTAGATCCTTTTAGAATTTGTGTAGCTGGCATTGCATATTAAATATGAACTTAAACATTATACATTATACACAGTCTTAACCCAATTTGCAAATTATAATAGAGAACATCTCAAGCAAAAACTTTCCGGATTAAAGCAAATGTAATTATTGTTTCCTTCGCAGTGAATTGATGTTAAATGTGTAGCACTTGCAAAACTGCTGAGCCCTGTTAAAGATCGATAGATAAATTTGATATGGCCTTGTATAGAAAACATGTAAAACTACAGGAGCTTATTCCTTTTTCAAAGGGTAAACGTTATTTTATATAAGCATGTATCATATGACGTTTATCTCATTCTTAAATGACACACATGCTCTTCAGATAGGTGATAACAAGATAAAGAGATAACTGTTATCGGCATTTAATGGCTACGATTTTCCGAAATGTCGCTTACCAATAAATTTAAACAATTACATCATAACGCCGACCGGTTCATGCAAACCTAACTTTAATTATTCTCTATAAATGACGTTGCCATCAGGAATTAACACCATTATACATATATTATTATACAGAACTGATATGTTTTATATTTTTAATAACTGAATACATAAGTTATGTATAATAATATATGTATAATGATGTTAATTCCTGATGGCAACGCCAGTCATAATGTTAAAAATAGTGAATATTCGACTCTTAGAATCAAACTTATATATTTCAAAAACGTTGACCTCGAAACATATGCAATAACCTTTAAGGTGGAACGCGACTATGAATTATTTTTCGAGTTACTGTCTGAAAATTGGTATACGAATAGAAGAGCATATGCCCAGTTAGGGACTGTTTTTACTTTTTCAATATTCGGAACAGTTTTGAATCTACGAGTTATCAAAATATGCCACTGACGTCAATTTTGAGACGTCTCTCATATTTTTGCGTTCCAGCTATAATAACCGATATTTTCATCAATTCTTCGTATACAGCTATGAAATGTCAACGTCAAGTACGTCTTGTGAAAACGTTCACGCTCATATATTTTTCTTTCTCTTGTTGAACGTTATTATTTCTAAATTCGTCTATAACGTCATTTTTCGCGGGAAAAACGGCGTCGTATTTCGCTGAAAAAAGTGCGCATTTCTTTAATTCTTGAAAAAAATGCTCGTTTAATTTTTGATTTTTTTAAATACATGTATTCAATGTTTTATTACAATTCGCCTGATATCAAGAAAAGGGTACCTCACCGACTTCGTTTTTGCGCAGTATCAAATAATCTAACCCCTATACCTCTTTCTTTTTCAATACGTAGTGTATTTAAACGTTTAGCATGACGTTAATCGAATTGTTTTTGTTTATTAAATGGAAAGATTAGAAATCTTAGAGTGTCTGATCTGTTTTATGTTAGGGATATTTGTTATTGTTGTTGTGCAAAATATCTAATTCCACACAAGACGGGCGCTGAATAACCAGCTTTATACATCAAGGACTTAAATCTGGCGGCTATTTTAATGAGAGGCTTTCTTAATTATTAAGCAATCTCATTTGCCGAATCATAATATTTTGATAATACACATAAATAATCGTTCCAGTCACTATGCTATAAGCTGTGACTATGCTGATTAGTGCTTTGTTTTTTTTATATAAACATCTACAGTAATAACACAACAATAAACGGTTCTACTACTTTATTAGTTACCAATTTCTTTAATAAGTATCAGTAGAAATCTGCAGTTATAAGGCTCTAAGTATGCAAAAGCATAGTAAATCCAGTGTGTGACACTCATTTCATACACAAAATATAACTCACAAACCAAAAAGTGATAATCGACAGAAATCTGCATTGTAATAAGCACAAACGGATCCCGGCAGTAGAGGGGGTGCAGCCCCCCCCCCCCCTCCCCTTAAAATCATCCATGTTTTCTTCTGTATGTCACTATCGGAGAAAATGTAATAGTATACAGATCTATAAAATACGCGACTACAGAGTTCAGTGTTTTGAATCTAAGTTTGATGTAGTCAATCGGTTATCGTTGAATAAAAACATATACAATTAATAAATTCCACTAATATTGGTAACCATATTATTGACTAAGTTCGGTAGTGAATATAACCCTTGAACACGCAACGGTTTGGGGAGGGGTGTGGGGGATGGTCAGTTCTTGACGTTAAAAAATGATCTGTCATTCTTTGAACAGAAAGAAAATGACTCATGTGGTCAATATATAACGGGGTCAATCGGCGTTAATTTAAAACACAGAATTTTTAAAGAGAAACTCTTATTCAAATCAATATTCCAATATTTATTTTGACTGATAAACACTAACTTCTTCCTAAATAATAAACTCATACAAAATATTATTAACTGATTACAAGATTGTAACTGTTTATTTATTAGTAAAGCGCAAAAATGATTTATTTTTTTTGGTGAATGCTAAAGGATTTACTATGGTCTCATATTTCTTTCAAATTAAACTCGGTATTCTTCATAAAAACCATTATTTTCGATATGTATTTATTCTTAAAGGCATATTAAAACAATAGTATTAGTTGTGGTAAATCTTATTTGCGTTTAATACGAGTGTTTGTACTGATTGTAAATGATCACATTGAATTGTTTCTATTATCTCATCTTATTAAGGGTTGTTATAATTCACACAAATGCACTCACATGAACGCACGTATACGCCCACATACTCGTACATGCAGGCACGCCCATACACACGAACACGCACACACACACGCACACTATGATAAAATATATGTTCCAAATGGCTTAAATGATGATCTTAAAGTTAATGTTTTTAGTGCATTAAAATGGTTAATTTTGTTAATCAATGCCCCATAACGAGTTATTTTGTTTTCCTGACTTTACCACGCAATCAAAGCTTCTCGTGCGTACAAGCAAATTCATGAGACAACTTTTGGCGATGCATTCAATGCCCATGATACAGAAGCCAACATAGTTACCTTATCCCGCACTCAATGTCCCTGCCGTGCGTATTGTACACGCGTGTGTGCGTGCGTGCGTACGGGCGTGTGTACATACATGCCTGCGTGTGAGAGCGTACATGTGTGTGAGAGCGTGTGTGTGCGCGTGCGTGCGTGCGTGCATGCGTGTGTGTGTGTGTGTGTTCGCATATATGCATGCGTGTGCACGCGAGCTTGAGTGTGAGATGGTGTATGGAGTGCGTTGACAATAGCATGAAATTATTTTATCTAAAATGTTCAAAACTTGCACTTTCAAGGGACACAAATGTTCAAAGCGACACAACCGAGATAAGATATCACGGGCGAGTAAATAACTTCCTGTTTCGTTTTAAATAAAAACAATCGCATAAGACGATGCGAAAAGTGAAGGCAGGGTAAAAAAACACACATTTGAATGGGACGATATTACCACATTTAGGAACCGAAGGTATTTTCTTTATATAATAGTAAACAAATAAACGAACAACTCAATCATTTCTTGAACTGCCTTCGATTGTTATTGTGAATAATAACTCATCTATATTCATACGAAGGTTATCGTTGCTATCTTTGCTTTCAGGGTGATCTTGTGCCCTAGACAGTGAGTAATGTCGTTGCACGCCGGAATTCCAGGGTTAGGATGGTCCAGGAAAGAAAAATCCTTCAATTCATGGCGTGAGAGGTAAAATGTGTTTTTCAAAGGGTTGGATAACGAGCCTCAATCTGGCTGTTAGTAGGAAACGTTTGAAATTAAAATTGTTTCAAATAACATATAGCTGCAATGTGTTTATCATTTAAAATATATTAACGTAAATGTGTGTTAGTGTGAATATGGATTATGCTTTATTTTCTATATTGAATTAAAAGACATGAACTATGGAATATATGAAAATAAATGATTAAATCATGACAGGATATGACATCTCGCTTTTTGTAAATGAAAGAAAAAAAAAATCAAAAATTAAATGAAGAATTTAAACGGTCAAATTTGTAGCGAACAGACAAAATGTATTAAATATGAAAACGAATAGATGCGTTATTTCGCTTTATGTCAATGATATACCAACTGTTATATTTTTAGTGTACTCCAACATTCAAAACATAAAGATGAAAACAAAACATTACATAATCCGATTGCAAATCAACAAACGGAGACCAGGAAAGCAAGCAAGGAACGGGATGATGCCCAAGCTGAAAAAGATGATGCACTTCGGAGGTAACCTTTAATTTTGATAAGAATTTAAGATTTACTTCTTCAAAGTGTATGTGATAGGTAAAATGTGAAGTGTAAGGGATATGTCTTATATCATGCACAGTACTAGCAGTCTGTAAGAATTTTTTGTAATTAAAATAATTCTTACCCGGTGATGATCATTTCAAATATACTTAGCTGTGTATAAGTGCGAATAATGTTTTATGCTTTATATTTCTATTTAACCAAATACACATATGGATTTTCACGATGATTAATCGTGAACGGACGTGACATCTCGCTTTGTTTCATTGAAGTGAAGACTTCAATGTTTATCTTTTTAGTGAACATAAACAATCAGAATATATGGAAGAAAACGAAATAATAGATAATCGGATTGAAAATCTACAAACGGAAATCAGGAAAGTAAGACAGGAAAGAGATTATGTCCAAGCTGAAAGAGATGAAGCACTTCGAAGGTAATCTTTAATTCGATCAAACTTCATGTTCATTATTTATTTGTCTTAATCTATAAATGGCTACGATAGAGTATCTATAAGTAGTGTATTAAATTTTATGATGTGCATTAATGTCGGTGTTTAATTTAGGTTAAGTGAACTTGTCTCGGTCCAACTCCGCGATAACAACCCGAATATCGTGGACCTTAGTGACGTCTACAGGCCAACAAAACTTGCTGAAATGTTTAGTGAGCTTTATGACAACGAATGGACAGCCGCTTATACGGTTATGGAAGAAACTGGCTTTACGGAAAGACAAATAATAGATTTTCTATTGGACGTCATTATGGTACGTGTAGCATTGAAATCTGTACAGAACATATTATCAGACATTGAATGATTGAATGGTTTTCTTGATCATTTGAGATGTTCTGGAAACTGCATCTATGATATGACTTAGTTCATTTACACAATTATAAAAGAGGCTTACATTAAATCTACAGAACTGGTTACGTGTTTAATAAACGCCATGTACTTGATATTAAATATATATATATATATATATATATATATATATATATATATATATATATATTACCATTTTGTAGATATTACAGTAAACTTGTTCCAAACAAAAAACGATAATTCATAAGTAGTAAACATGCTATCATCTCATGTAGTTTGAGGAGTTTTAAATTTTCTTTTCACGATATGCGTATCAGAATATAGCGTATTGATGTAGCAAAACCGATTGTCTGTTGATGTATGGAAGTCTCTATGGCAACACCATTTAACGTAGCTCGGCCGTAGTTCAGTTCCGTTACTTTAGTCCACAATTTCCTGCTTTCCTTGAATTGATGGGACAGTCACAGTCAAGCAGTATAATTACGAAAAACACTTACAAAGAAACTTGATTGGACATTTACGTTTTACATTTCTTTTTATATGCCGACAGGAGGCATACACCTTTTGCAAAGAAGAACTTGACAAATGCTGGAGAGTCGTATTGAAATGGTTCCTTGACGATGTGAGTTATTCTATACTTCAAGTTTAGAAAAACAACACACCAATGAAATGTTAAATGTGCGCGCTTTTAGCAGATCAGTAAATCGCAGAATTGTATTATTAGTGAGTAAATGTTTGCATGTTAATTAGTACCATGAAATACTCAAACAGAAACATGCCTTTATATGTTTTTATATGAAGAGATCGCCAAGCGCTCAACAAACACGAAAGGCACTTAAGGATGGGCGAAAGGTTCTAGTTGTAAAACATGTACCCGAAATTCAACAGGTAGGCGGCTTTCTTGTTTGTGAACTTTTACCACATAGTAGGGTGTTGGTTATTTGGTTGATTGCTGTCTAATTGCCGTTTAAAAACTGCACTTATTATGGTGGGAGTAAGTGTGTATCTTTTAAATGCTTTTATTTTAGGAGTTCACTACGTATTTGTCATTGATGTGCCACAACGAAGTATTAAAAACTTTACTGATGAAAAAAGAGGTGCAAGATTACTTCCATGTTTGCATAAAGATTTCCTTGCTCATGAATGCAAACGATCCACCTCCCTTTCTTGAATGCTGTGGCTGGAAACCGTTTAAGGAGCGAGATGGCGTGAATGAAGCGGTAGGTAGCGAATATTCTCGATCGCCTGTCCAACAAAGCGAACTTACGGAATGGGATAAACAGCCTTTTGGACCAGATAAAGAAAAAGCAACAAACAACACACTTGAAAATAATGATTTGCTACAAGCCAGTCAAACTTCATATCCCTTCGATATTGCCGAAGCAAATATAGAGAAGAGAGAAACGTTTGAAAAGAATGTATACAAGGAGTATACGAATAGAGGTCAATATGTAGAGTTTTCTGTGTGGCCTGCAATGTATTTACAAAAAGGCGAGATTTTGAGTAAAGGCATAGCTCAAGGCTCAAATAGCAACATGTTTGAAAGCAGTGACAAATCTTGGGTTTGGTGGAAATCTTTTAAAAGGGATGATCCGTTAAAAGCAATGGCAACAACAGCAAAAAACCTAGTAGTCTAATGCTTAACCAATAGACTCTTTCAAAGGCACGCGGTTCAAGGCAAACAAAATGAAAGAACAAAAGAGGCAGAGCTAAAAGACAACAGTATTACACATCTATCAAATTATCGTCATCGGTAATTGTTTTGGGCATTGGCACGCTTTCTAACAACTTAGTTAGAACTCTCCGGGGTTTTAAAATCATATTTGTGGACTTGTTATACACAGGCGCGAAAACAACATTGTTTGTATGTTTAATATTTTGCAACATCATGTTTATCAATGACATAGTTGTAAGCTAAAGATAAATGTTGTCATATTTGTCGCAAATACAATGGTTCTAATTTAAACAAACTAAACATTCTACAAAGGTTACATAATTACAATTTTTTTTTTATCAAACATACCATATTATGGTTCGTTGCAAGAGTTAAAATGGCTAACAATAACAGATATATGTTAATACTCTACTGCCGTTCTTTTATATCAAACACTGCATAATAAGATACCATCATACATTACTTTGTAACACTTTTAATACTGATGAATACTATACACTCATGTCGGTTTTAAAGAAATGACATTATTTCTAATTTGTTGCTAAGAAATAATTACCCAAAAGATTCCTTTTAGTATAACAGTTTGCAAAATATGGAGTGAAACACCTCTCGAAGTTTCAATCGAAGTGTCATTAATTGGCAACTTGCAAATTGAAGTTTAGGCTCTATCTTTTGAACAAAACATTTCAGTGAAGATTTCAAATCCAACTGAAAAGTTACGATTAAAACATCATATTCATAATGATAATTATCAGTTGTTGTGAAAAAAGTGGGTGTCTGTCGGTAAGTGTTTGAAATTTGATGAAATGCTGCTTGTATCAAACACGTTGTATTATTTATAACCTTAAAAGTATTGTTTCATATATCTTTATCGATGAATTTATTTTTATATATCATTTTTGATATTTGAATAATAGTGTTTGTGTGTGAAATGTTCATAATTCATTTGAAAACTGTTTGTGTTTTAAAGTGCCATATTAAAAATATGATATATTTTAGTTGACTCTGTTATTATATCACAATGTGTTACCTTCTTGAAATAAAGATCGGTGCATTATAAACAATATCACTTTTCAGCAGACAGTCGCGACCCGTTGGCTCGATATCCCAGGGACAGGCCAACATTCTTCGTGCTTCGCATATTTCGAGCCAAGCGAGAATGCTACCAAAGATTAAACAAAATCGGTTCTTTACATCCATTTCCTGCCAAAGATACAATTAAGCCAAGCGATATCGAGATAACGAGTTTCGGTTTACATAGTATATGCATTTCGTTCTTGTTTTTGCATTTTCATTGCAAACAAATGATAATAACTTTAATCCTGCGACGAAAATACCCGTGAAGAAATTCTCAAGACTCTGCTCCTAGTTTCTTTTTAGCACGAATTCACTTGCATTATCACGATAATAGTTTTTGTTGAAAATACTACATATTAAAGATTAATTTCATATATATCAAGTGTTCCTTGAACAAGGTTTTAGTTAAATGTTTGGCAAATAGGCTTGACCTCTGTACTGTAGTTATATAATAAGTATTTCTTTGAAATAGAATTGCATTTATCCGAATGCTTATACCATTGCTATATATACTTTAAATATATTTTAAGCTCCGTTTCATCTCTCTGTTTCAACGTGTATTGTGGTCAATACGCTACTTCCTGTCTTGCAATTGCAAGATGCAATTAATATAATATATTGAAAATAGATCCCGAGGTAATGGTCCGCGTACTTTCTACGTTACTTAACGCATTAAAATGTAAGGAACATTTTTCCCTGCGACAAACGACGCCGAAGGTATGTTTTAAATATAATTGTAGTATTGAATACAGACTTGTAAGTCGAATCACAGAATAACACTTCTAGTCAAAAACATTTAACTTTATGGACATGTGGACCCTAATGCAAGCAATAAGATAACCACAATGTGCCAAGATAGACAACATGATCGTGTAATGTATGCTAAAGGCTCATCATTAATTGCCCAGGGGAAAAACCAACGTAGAAAGCCATAGAGTTGTCGAAATCTTGAAGTGCTTGAATGCACCGTATGCCACAAGGAGAATTATGAGCCGACACTGCTAGAACATGTGTAATTTTGCAAGCATTCAAACTTAGCTTTTATTAGGGACACAACTAAATAACTGCGTCTTTGGTAAACAAACACCTTGCAAAATCAGACAATGCACTAAAACATGTTCGGATATGTATATTTATGAACAGCAAGACATCTTCTCAAAACGTCAATATCTCAATTACATTAAAAATATACTGGCATTTCAATAACCGACTCTACTACCATGTATTTAAGACCTATAGGATCGCCAACATGACTTTATTTACACGGTCAGAATCTTTTTCAAAACCGGCCAAGAACTGAGTCCTATGTAACGGTTTGCCTTTAAGATGGCATCGGAGCGGCCAATTAACTGGTGGTCTACGTTGCATGTATTTAACAGCGACCGCTACAGGACAAACGACTGTTTATTTAAGCGATATGAGGATCCCTTGTCCCTTATTGTCCAGGTCAGTATTAGACCCTGCAACAGTTTTGCATTATTTCCACAGATCAAATGTGAAATCGGATAGAGATATGACTCAAATTGCATATTCGGGTTTAGAAATGATCATTTTCCATATTCTGAAAATGGCCATGGAATGCCCATGAGAAGGCATTGGTGAACCGACTGCTTTTGTATCAATTAAAACATCAATAAGGCGTGATATCCACTGCACCTTAAGCATACATACCGGTAAAACAATTTGTCTTTGAACTATTGAATTATAAAATTAAAATCCAAATATCATTTTCAATTCCCCTGCCTTTAATGGCAAGCGACGAAACCAAGACTTTATCAATGGTTGCGAAAGATTTGGCTGGGATCTTACGCAAGCCTTATCAGAAATTGCTGGACAAGGTCTCTCCAGCCTTACCCAACATATTACTTAGAAGCTTATCTGTTAGCCATTGCATAACATAGTTGCCATTTTTAAGCTCTTTTGTTCTATGCTGATGTACCACTAGAAACATGTAACTTAGCACAAAGAACGCGTCTGTCCCGACAGGTCAATAGTTGCAATTATTGTTCTTATTGGTGGCCTGAATGGAAAATTACTTCCCCATTAACACCAATATATAGTTTTCGAACATTATCAGACTGTGAATAGTGTAATAACGATTCAATATCTACATATGTTCCTTATTCTATTTTGGTTTGAATGGCCCATTGTCTGAAAATACACAAAATGATGTGGCCCAAATTGTTTTCGAGAGCGTATTTTGCACATTTGGTAGAGGTAAATCGCTAATACCTGTTTGGTCACTGTCCCTCAGAGTCTGATCAAGTGGTAACTGTAGCATTTGCAAGTCTGGGTCCATAATTTGGGTACTGGTGGTACAAGGCCCGGTGGTAGGAGTCGTGGTGACCGCTCCATTGTCATCTATTCTCCCGTACAGGGCCATTGCCGGACCCCTTAGTGTCGGAAGGTCGTGTAGCACGCCCGATCCAGTCGATCTAGATGACACGATAATCGGCCCGTTGATGTCAACCTCCATTCCGCGCGCACATCGGTCGTCGGCAGAAAACCTCTATGTTGTGGAGGCGGTACGCTTGATGGTGCTGGGTCTAGTCGCGCCATCTTCGACCTTCGAACTTCCTACACAATAGGTTGTATTTTGTATGAAATGTAATTAACAATTTACAACTTAGGATGACGTAGTATTCATGCAAGTCACAATTGATAAAATATGGCGAGCACATGGATTTACCTAGTTAAACGTTTTTTAAAATATATCTTAATAAAAGTCTTTAGCAATATATCAATCACACTCTTTTATATTAATACTTTCATTTGAATAATAATTACCTGCCTAATGTGATCGATCGATGTACCATTTAAACAATATGTATCATTTGGCGAGTACATGAGTTTACAAAGAAAACAACTTTTGTTACTTTCGTTGATAACAATATCTCGCTAATAATAAGCATTAATAACAGTTTTTATCAAATATTTTTAGAAATAGATTGTTCTAGTTAGTATCATAACGAGGAAACTTCCGTATATGCGATTACAAAGAAAACGGTTTTTGTTGATTCCTTTGATAATAATATCTCGCTTATAATATGCAATAATTCAATTATAGTTTTTCTTATTTAATTGTTATAAAAAATGTACTCGTTAGAATCAGAATGAGAGAATTTGTGTGTACACACCAACCTTATAATTCGCCTTAATCTTTCGAGAGATGTTGATTTGCTATCGATTGAGTTTATATACGTATGCTCAATTCCGCTGGAACTTAATGAGTTTTATTACAACCACGTGTCAACTTATACGCCAATATTTAAACAGAAAATGAAAGTTATATGTACAGTTATGAAATATTGTTCCGATTACGAAAAGTTATTATACAGCAATAGCTTCTAATATTTAAAAAAATACAATGAAAATATGATTGGTTGCGTCGAGACCAACACCGCAAATGTCACATTTCACGACAATATTTCTATCTTCCTTGTCAAATTGTTTATTGTTTTAAAAGGTCTACAATATTTCTATGACATTATGCTATAAATTTATACTAAATTGTACACAAATCGCCAACACATAATATTCGAGTGATTTGTACGTTCTTGAAAATATAGGAAAATTACGCGGAGATAGCCGGTAAGTAGAAGTATTTGAGTCATTTTGGAAAGTAAACCAGATTAGTTACACAAATCAATACCTGGATGTATTTATGGGCGTCTGACATAAATGAAATGTTAAAATGTATACGTTAAGGACTGGTCAACTCTAATATGAATATAATGGTTCTAACATGCACTAGATAATCCTGCATATCATCCAAGTCTTTGGTACGCTTGGGTATAATTTAACCTATGTGTAAAGTGTGGGGTGTTACAAAGACTAGAGGTAAATATATATGTTACTGAGATGACTGAGATTATTATTATTATTATTATTATTATTATTTAATAATAATAATAATAATAATAATAATAATAATAATAATAATAATAATTGGTATTATTATTATTTTATTATTATTATTTTTTGTATTATATTTTTTTCGTCTTCTGTATCTTGTGCCTCATACATTCGGACGGATGAAAAAATGGAAATGATAATAGCTCACCTTCGCTGTTCTACATTGGTTTCTGCTTTTGATGCCAGTCTTTTTTAAAAAAACAACAACACTAAAGTATAATTATGTATCAATCAAAACATTTGTGAAACTAATGTACATCATTTTAAGTTGCTTAGGTTTTGTTAACTTTGTGCTTGTATATAAGCCCGTTGCTTGTCCGTCAGTGTTGATATTTTGCGTATATTATGAACATTTACGAAAACTAGCTTATTATGTATACCATATATTTCTGAACATTAATGGTTAAGATTAAGGGGAAGTAACCATGATTTTTATTCAAGCTTTGCTTGTATAGATTAACTACCTTGACACAACTCATGCCTTTCTTGTATGTTATGTATTTTGAGCCAGTGGCCTTTAATTACTCAATAAACTGTTGACTTGTATTGACTTGACTTATGAAGACGTTCACATATCTTAACATATACATTAAGCATTATATGGATAAATCGTGAAGGGAGATAAACAACCGCCATATCTTCAATTACTTTAGAAGGGGGACGAAGCTGTCAAGTTGTAATTTACTTCCTCTTTCGATTTACTCAATGGGAACGGCAGGGCACAAATACCAGAGAGTTCCCCTTTCCGAAACGGGTTCAACAGGGGACATGAGGATCAGACGCTATGTTTGCAAATGTTATCAAGGTCGTTTGTTTTTCTTATTTACTATTGTACTCATTTTCAAGTTTGTTAAGTTTACCTAATAAAGGTCATTGTACTGAATTATCAATGTGTATTATGTTTATAATATACATGTATATCAGTTGTTTGATAAATGCCATTTCATTCCAATATATCAGTTATTCTTTCACTATATCGGTTTCTTCTGTATGTTTATCACAAACAATATTAAAACACTTTATTAAAGCTGCACTCTCACAGATTGAACGTGTTGACAACTTTTTTTTTATTTTTTTTTGTCTTGGAACGAGCCAATTTTTGCGAAAATCCATAGAAACCAGTTATATAAGACTGCTGAAAAAATGTTTTATATTTAAGTACAAAACATGATGTTTTATTTATTTTTCTTAAAACCGATAGTAACGGATTAAGCCATAAAGCATTAATTTTCGAACGGAAATATGATAATCTACGATCTGATTTTTTTGTCAGCAATCTTTTATCATTGGCTTGCAGCTATTTACGCAAAAATTTGCCATTTCCAAGACAGAAAATAAAAAAGTTGTAAAAATGCTATATCTGTGAGAGTGCAGCTTTAAAACGACTTTTTAATAATAAAACTTGATAAACTAGCCGATGTTATCCAGGTCGATATGGAATGAGTTAGTCATGAATTGAAGCAAAAGCATGTTTGATTTAAACGGACGACGGGCATTGTGAACTTACAATCAAAATAAACATTAGTTAAATATTTTTATCGCTTTAACGTTCTGCGGAGAGAAATATGCGATCCAAAAATCATTAGTATAAATGTCCGTGTCGATCTTGCATGAGTATATGGGACAGTGTATATTATGAGTGAGTATAAAGAACCGTGTCAATCTTACATGGGCATAGATGACCGTATAAATATTGCATGAGTATATAGGACTGTGTCGATGTTGCATGAGTATATAGGATCGTGTCGATCTAGAATGAGTATATCGGACCGTGTTGATCTTGCATGAGTTTATAGAACCGTGTCGATCTTGCATGAGTATATCGGACCGTGTTGATCTTGCATGAGTATATAGGATCGTGTCGATCTTGCATGAATATATCGGATCGTGTTGATCTTGCATGAGTTTATAGGACCGTGTCGATCTTGCATGAATATATAGGACCGTGACGATCTTGCATGAGTATATCGAACCGTGTTGATCTTGCATGAGTATAAAGGATCGTGTCGATCTTGCATGAGTATATCGGACCGTGTCGATCTTGCATGAATATATAGGACCGTGTTGATCTTGCAGGAGTATATCGGACCGTGTTGATCTTGCATGAGTTTATAGGACCGTGTCGATCTTGCATGCATATATAGGACGGTGTCGATCTTGTATGAATATATAGGACCGTGTCGATCTTGCATGCATATATAGGACTGTGGGGGTATTACATAAGTATATCGGACCGTGTTGATCTTACATGAGTCTTTAGGACTGTGTCGGTCTTACATGAGTATATCGGACCGTGTCGATATTGCATGAATATATAGGAATGTGTCGATCTTACAAGAGCATATAGGACTGTGTCGATCTTACATGAGTATATAGAATGTGTCGATCTTACATGAATATATAGGTATGTGTCAATATTGTTTGTAGCAATTAGAAAAATGTATTTATATTTTCGCTCTTTATGTGTGATAGAAAGCGTGGTGGCTGATTATATTTTGTAGTATAAATTTAATGATACAATTATTGAATTTATAAAAATAAAGAAATCAGGAAATGTCATCGACAAATATTTGTTATTTCAGTGATCTCCGAAGACATGCTCATTGCGACATGTAGTTTGATGTTACAAAAACTATAACCCCATATAAACTGACCACGGGCCATATTTCTATGTAGAAAACGACCCCCCCCCCCGACGAGTACTGACCCCCCCCCCCCCCCACACACACACACACATATACGAACAGAGAAAAAATACCACCTACACAAAGAGTACTGTCCCAGGGCTTTTTCACCTTTTTTGCTAGGGGCCGAAATAAGGCTACTTCACAATTGGGAAAAATGTCATTTTTTTCCCAATTTCCAGATATTTTTGTCACAAATCACAGATATTTTCCCCAAAAAGGAAGATCTTACTTCAAAAATGTATTCTGCTTGAGCAAATTATTCTTTTTTATCATTTAAGTTGACATAAGAAGAAAGCTGTATAATTTGAACGTTATTCGAGGACCAATTACTCCATAAAATAATATTGTTATCAATTTCCCATTTTGAGACGTTAACGCATTTATTTTCCCAATTTGCAGAATTTCACGCGTTTAAATTCCCAAAATGAAAAGGCTAGGCCTCTTCACAATTTTTGGTGAAAAAGCCCTGACTGACCCAAACAGAAACTTTACCCTGGAATGTGTATTATATATTAATTTTGTGATCCTTATGAGACAACATTTGGCACAAGATAGTAATGATAATGATATTACTCATTTGACTTTCATGACTTTCATGGTCAAAACACAAACGCATAAGATTTGTGTATGATATTTAAATAATTTTCGCCCATTTAATGAAAGCTGTTTAACAAGGCAATCGACAACTTGTAGATAGTTTGCTTAACGAGACTTATACGTGCACTTATAGGTATAGCTACACTTTCATATAAAACTTGCAGTTTTAAAGGCGTTGACATATTTCTTTCATATTGTCCTCGTTTTATCGTTCTTGTACCCATCCAAGTAGTGTTCTCAACCTATCGAATATCAGAATAACTTCCACCACCACCACCACCACCTCCACCACCACCTCCACCATCACCACCATCTCTACTACTACTACTACTACTACTACTGCTACTGCTGCTGCTACTGCTACGGCTACTGCTGTTACTATAACTACATCTACTACCACCAGATAACATTATATATTTGTAACGTTTTAAAAATAATAAAAGGCACCGTTTGGGCTGTGCGCTTATTTTGGATTCATCCCTTTGCTGTACAACGTTAAAAACACATTATATATGACATTATTATAAATACAATAACTTATCGTTGGCACAATGCCGTATACACTAAAAGGTTGCAAGAAAGCCATTTATACTCGGTAAACAATGTTTAAAATATAGAATACAATACTCTATTGTTTCACATTTAATTCTTCTTTGTCTGTTTAGGTGTCCTTTTTGTTTATGAAAGTGCCAAAAAGACTTGGGACAGAGGACTGCCTCTGATTGGTAAGTGTTAATTGGACAGCTTGAAGATTTTATCCAAACCCAAATTTTGCTTTTTCTGCCCTCTGACCTTTCGTCAGAAATTTGAAGAAAAAACAAATGCAATATCAATTATTGACAACTGGTATATGTTGTACACTTGTATGTGATGGTAATACAATTTCAGACTGCTTGGAGGGCTTTGCGTTTATTTTTTGCTGTGGTTGTTTAACAAAACTCTGGAAATATTTGAGGTAAATGTTTTATTGTTCATTATATGTTATTGTTTGCAGAATATGAGCATTACAGCGTTTATAGTATGCATATATCGATGAGCGAACCTCAAATGGTTTCCTTTCAGTACAAAAATCAAACTTGAACAGGAATCATATTTAGTATTTTTTCAACAGTTAATATAAAACAGGATCTTATTAAACTCCAATCCTAGAAACTACGTTAATTTTTCAGGAATGATCCTCGTGATTTACATTTGACTCTGATTTATCTAAACTTACAGGATTATTTACAGTCCTTAACATTTACACAGTTATGAAAATTATTACCGATAGCATACTGCTTGCTCTTGTTTATTTTATCTAAAAAGTACTCAGGGTATTCAATTTTTCTTTTTAGTAGACGCTATGCCAAGTCCGACAAACCTTCCTACAAATGGGAAAACACAGAACTACACTCTATCAAGTCCGAAAGGGGCTTGACCAGTTTCGAAATATTAAGTATGCAGTTACAACTGGATCAGAAAGACAATGAGATACATGATCTAAAAGAGAACGTTCGAAAACTTGCACAAGACAAACGTCAGGCAGAGATGGAAAAGCAAGATGCTCTTACTAGGTAGGTGGAAAGTTGTGTGGCAAATAACTTTGATGGAAAGTGCATTATCAAGCTGATGCAAGATTACTTTTTGACGCCACCTGTAATCCAACTCTGGGCACCAAACGAAAGGGGAAGTGTTAACAAGTGTCTAGGGTATGGGTTATAGGCATATGTTCATTGCTACTAGCTATGAGGTAAACCGTAAGAGGTTAATCTTGAGAGAGTTGGATGAAATTTTTAGCGATTTCAAGTTTACAGTTGTGTGATCAATCATTAGATAAGGTCTTTATAGGATTCACTGACATAATGTCATTTAAACATCGTACATACCATTGCAGATTGAGCGAGGTTATCTCAGTAAAGCTCAGGGACAACAATCCAAATATCGCGGATTTAAATGATCCGTTCAGACCCACAAAGCTGGCTGAGATGTTTAGTGAGCTGTATGACAATGAATGGACTGCCCTTTACACAGTATTGGAGGAATATGAAGTCAAGAACAAACACACGATAAATTTTCTTCTCGATGTTTTTATGGTAAACTTCTACAAACGAATTAACTTGAATATGAATCAAGATGAATATCTGTTAGAGTACTTGTAAGAAGAAATATACTTACGTTCAGAAGCGTTACTTTCAACGTGGCATCAAAACATTTCATTTTGTTTTTTAGGAATCATTTGCATTTTGCAATGCGGAACTTGAAACCAACTGGCAGTTAGTTGCAGCATGGTATTTGGACGAGGTAAGTCAATTACATATTTAACTATATTACTTAATCAAAATATACAATGAAAATAAACAAACGTTTACCACACGTTTAATTTTTCAGAATTTACCCAACAGCCAGTCTTTGAAAAAGGCGTTAAAAGATGGTAGGAAGTCAATGGTTCCTCGCCTCCTTACTGAAATGGAAAAGGTATATAAAAAATTGTTATTTTTAGTGATATTGCCTTCTAACTCGAAGAAATAATCTTAATGACTTCAAAATATAAGGACATTTCTACCAAAGGTAAAAAACATACAAAAAGAAATCTAGTAGTGCATAGATGTAATTAATAGAAACTTATTCTGTTCATTACAGAAATTTGATACCTATCTTTGTGGTTTCTGCAAGAACGCAAGTCTCCGGCCCGTTTTGACAAGTGGTAAAATGAAAGAGTACGTATCCAGTTGCGTAAAGTTGAGTTTGCTGATGAGCGCGAGCGATCCACCGGTAGTCGTTGACTGTCCTGGCTGGGTGCCATGCACACCAGACTACCAGTCGGAACAGGATGAACACTCTGGTGTATTTGGACAAACTAATGTCAACGCTGAAGGTGATGAGAGAAACAAGAATAGTACGTCGGATCTTAAAGAGAGGCGGAATTTCAACAAAGAACTGTTCAAAGAATACACTGTTCGAGGGAATTACGTGGAATTTTTCGTGTGGCCAGTGATGTTTCTGCACGAGAACGGGCCGGTGTTGACCAAGGGGATTGCTCAAGGTGCCGAAGACAAAATAATATCAGATGATGACCACCGATGGGAGTGGTGGAAGACGACCAATAACCTTATAAACAATGACTAATTGGTAGAAACTAATTGACCCAAAATTAGCATACACATTGCAAAATATTGAAAGGAGATGATGAAAGAATATGTATCCTAAGCGCCAACTTAGAAGACGTGTTTAACTGTAACTGGCACAATATAGTTTCACAAAATATTTACAGACTAAATACATATGATTGAATAGTTGTCTTGTATCATATGAGACATACTAGAACTACACTAATGAATTAGTTCATGTAAAAATATTAAAGAGGAGTACTTTCAATTTGTCAAAACTTGACTTTAATGCTTACTTATTCAATAAACGCTGAACACGTGTTCTTAAAACGTATTACCGTTTACCGTTTTACATGAACACTGGTTTTAAACAAAAGACGATAACTCTTTTGTAGTAAACATTCGAATATCCTTCGTAGTACGAGGGGTTTCCAAACAAAACTTTGGCAATATGTAGATCAGAAGAATATGACGTCTTGATGCAACACAACCAATAGTCATTGGTATGTCAAATCGTGGAGGGTAGTCTCCATGGCAATGTCCTTTAACGTTGCTCAGCCCAAATTGTTGATTATATTTGATTGCCTTAACACTTAAGTTACTTCCATGTATACATTAAGATTTCATTGCTTGTGAATGCAAACGATCCACCCCTATTTCTTGAGTGATGCAGGTGGAAACCAATTTAGGAGCGAAAAACTGTGATAAAAGTAGAAGCTACCAAATATTCTCGATCACCTATTCAACAAAGTGAACCAAATGAACAACAACAAACAAACAAAGGTCATTTCACATCTATCAAATAATCGTCAATGGTAAAAGTTAACAGACACGAAAAACCTATGATTGTGTATGTTTATTTTCTTTTAACATCATGTTTACCAATCATGTTCTAAGACGAAGGTAGTCGTTGCCTTATATCCTGTTAGCCATTCACTTCAATGTTAGATACAGATGTTTTCATTTCATTGACTCGTACTTGTGCTTCTTATGTTACACAAATCGGCATTATCAACAATATCAGTTCTCATGATAAAATTATACTTATTATATGCCTGCTTTGTTGTTGTTTTTTTATAATTAAGAAATTTTACACACCACTGATGATCATATGACATTATAAAAGCCGGTCAGTCAGCCCCCGAAGGTGTTTAAGGACCGAGGCGTAAGCCGAGCTGACTTGGGAAAAATATCGTTGTGAAATTTGCAAGCATGACTCGCCAGCTTTATTACGTCAGCGGTCCATATAATCTCAGCGGTCCATATTATATTTTTGGCAAGGTCCGGACCGGCCAAAAACATGATATGGACTGCTGATGTCATAAAAAATGATATTTATTCAAATATATAGATAAACAGACCGATCAACTTTATATACACACTAATGTAAGGTAAAATATTTATTAAAAAAATGACCTGACTTTGATTTTGCGAGTTAAAACCCGTTTCATTTCGGGTTTAAGAACGGCCTAGCCTCAATTACAAGCAATATTTTAAGGTCGAGTTCAGTGATATTATCATTATATGGGTTTCACTAGAAAGACCACAATTTGAAGATGCATATCGTACTTACGTGCCATACAGTATATGATCTGCATTAATTCCGTTTCAAAGTCCTCTTGAGTATACGCAATTCGTAGCTTGTTTTTCAAAATAATTTATTTAGAAACAATGGGATGATTTTTAAATAGACTAGGCTTTATCAATTCAGAATCATTTGATAATGAGTGTAAAATGTAAAAGTACGGCTAATGTCAAACTGGAAAATACATGGCCTGCATGTACCAGGAAGGCAAGTGATGCTCTAAGGAATATCGGCATGAGCACATCTTAAGTCGGGGTTTGGTCTCTTTCGAAGAATATATTTGTATTTTTGTAAAATTTTAGTTTGAGATTATTAGAGATTCATATTCTGCCTACCACCCATTTGCTCGCTTGCCGTTCCTTAGTCCATAGTAAATTTTACATAATAGAAAATAAATTACACATTGACCGATGAGCTTTTACGATGGCACCATTTAAAAAAGCCGAACCTACATTTTTGGCTATTTCGGGGTTTTCATCTTTTTATTAACATATTTTAGTTTGCCGCCTTTTCTAAAAACACCGGACTTAACAGCCAATAGAAATTGAGTTTACTGGTCAGTAGAAGTTGCAGAAAAACCCGAACCTACATATTATTGTATATGACATTTTATATTGTTTTTTTGTATCTCCTGAAAAAGTACAAAATTGTAAGTTCGGCATTTTTAAATGGTGTCATCGTTTAGCTCCTTAAGCAAAAGAAACATCAGACGTTAGTTAAACTCCGGGGTAATTGAAAGAGTTAACAATTTAAACGTCAACAGCGTTATATTTACATTTATCAGTTTTGAAGATAACAATCTTAGTTTTCTCGACATTTGTTGTGAGTTTCGTGCAATC